>NW_024500683.1:2182298-2703232 GCF_017590055.1 Onychostruthus taczanowskii | reverse complement strand
CGGCCGGCGGGGGCAGCGCGCGGGACGGCCCGGGGCGCGCGGCTGAGTCTGGGCTGCGCGTCCATGAGGGCCCCGGCGACACGGCCCGGCACGGCCCGTCCTGTCCCGTCCTGTCCTGTCCTGTCGTACCTCGCCTGCCTGCCCACAGGCGTGTTCGGAGAGGCGGCAGGGCTGGAAGGGAAAAAGGACTTGCGAAGCAGCTGAGTGACGTCCCGAGCTGGGGGTCCTGAGAGAGGAGTTGGTGGAGACCAAAAGCTTTCCTTGAGTCGTCCCTATGTCAGTTTTGTATTGTAGGGAACACCAAGTCCTTTATATACCCAAGAAGTGAGCAGAAGAAATAGTATTGATAACTCAGAGGTGAAACCGCCACCTTGGGCTCTCACTGTCTCACCAAGGTGTCATGGAATTACCGCGGTTTGGGATACCTGGTACTGCCACTGTAACCCTGAACCGCACACCCAGCGGCACAGCCAGACGCTTCTGGAGCACCCCCGGGGATGGTGGCTCCACTGCCTCCCTGGGCAGCTATTCCAGTGCCTGACTCACCCTAATTGTGAAAAAGCGTTTTCTATTATCTAATCTAAATCTCCCCTGTCTCACCTTAAGGCCACTTCCTCCAGTCTTCTCACTATGTTAGGCTCATTTGGTGACCCACAAGTGTGAACCACTCAGTCCTAACCTGTAAATCGCAATTAGGCGCCTCAAAACTGGATATATTTATTGTTTATTTTAAAAATACATATTCTTGTTGCTTGGTGCTTGAACTTCTGTCTTTATTCCTGTCCTCAAGTTCAGGCAAACACTTTTTCACGCTATTCTGATGTTTCTCCTGGCTGTTCCTTCCAGCCACACCATCAAGAAATGTCACTGGTGGAGTCCATAATTTAGGGCATGGATGGACCTGTTACACTTTAGATAGGTGTGATGCCTGATCCTTCTGGAGCTTCTTCAGTGAGGCAGCATTTCCTCTATGGCATCTCTACTTAATCAACTTCTTATCCATGCTGCAGCATCTCATCAACCCCTGTAACATCTGTCTGTGAAATCATGTACCAAATACTGACTGAGGTCTAGCCAAGCTGAATCTCCTGCCTTCTCCTTATTTAGGATCATTCCTCTGCTCACAGAGGGTTCTGGGTTTGCTTCACAAAACTTACCTTCGGTAAAGTCCTGTTGCATTTTATCCCACTTGCACCTATTTAATTGTATTCTCCTTATATACGTGCTCTCAATCCTTAGTGACTAATGGCAGCACACAGGGAGTCTGCAGTTGTTGGTGCTGATTATGAATGCTGGCAGTAAAAGCTCACTTGTGGGTACCCCATGTGGGCTTCCTCCTGGGAAGAACACCTCTTGCCCTTTGATGACAATTGCCATGGTAGGAGTCCCATGCCATAGATATGACAGTAACAGAGGCTAATTCCTGCTTGTATGCCATACACTGTGTCTTGTGACCATCAAAGACTCACCAATATTATGATTAACAAACATAGATTTGGCTAACTTGGATTTTCTCCTGTACATGGCATGTAGGTCCTGCTTTCTCAGCTTTTAGTTTTGAGAGATGAATATCAGTGTGCAAGCATCCCTCCTGTGCATCTTAAAACAGAGCCTGGGCTTAGATTTTTTTTTTTTGCTGTATTTCTGTTTCTCAATTAAGATCTGACCTACTGATCTGATTTGGTACTTCTCTGGTTTCTGCAGATCTTAGCACAGAGGTTCAGGCATTACTATTTTTTGCAAGGCTTGCATTTCCATCACAGCCAGGACAGAGCCTTGCTGTGCCATTCTGTTACAAATGTCTCATCAAGGGTAAACCTGCCCCCAACAACTCACAGCTCAAGTTGGACAAGGTGTAAAGGATGCTGAAGGACCAATGACATCTAGCATTTTTACTGGGATAATTCAGGACTAAGCCAAATCTCAGCAGTGGAACAGGGCAAAAACTTTGGAATCACTCATATTCATGGTGCACAAATCCCTCCTACAAAAGCCCAGCTTCACAAAATGTGGGTGAAGCAAGACACTGGTCACAGCAGACACATAGTGATTTGCATTGCCTTTATGATCTACCTCTGACTGACCCAGGGTGATAAGGCATGTTCTTCATAAACAGTTTCAAATGTGAGAAAACTTTTCCTAATCCACTTTTACAGGGGAAGAGGGTTATGTAAGTGTCATATCTCATGACTGCCATGGACTAAGGGCAGGCGTGGGCACTGCTGCTCGGCTGACATCTGGTAACCCCATCAGAGGTGTACTCTCACCAGCCTTTAACACCCAGATGGATCAGTTAGAAGGCTAGGTTAGCCCGGTCTTGCTGGGCTAACAGCCCTGGACATTACTGGTTTACACTTAAAGTGGATTGGTAAACATATAAAATTCAGCCATATATTTAAGATGTGCAGGCCCATATTTTTCACTCACAGTTTATTAATGTAATATCTGTGAGTGAAAGCTATTAGGCCACCAAATAAAATGTTCTTTGAGATAGAAAAAAATTGTGTCTACTTTGTTAGGGGCATGTCTCTTACGAACATGGTAAGTCAATGGTGCTCTTGTAGTGATTAATGGAGAAGCCATTCAGAGTTCTTGGGGTGGAGGGGGTTGGGGTTTTTTAATTACCAAGATAACCACCTCATAAAATCCATTACTCAAAGACAAAACAACTGTGTTTTACTCACTTTCACTGCTGTAGTGAGATGAAAAAGTGGTGATATATTCTCCCCCAGAGGTCATCAGGGATACAAATAAGGTTGAGGATCTAATATATACACACACAGACTGGTGGACAAAGCCCAGTGTTTATTGCACTGTAAGAGAAACTGAACAGAAGGGAAGGAGGAGATTAAACAAGGCGTTTGGAAAGAAGAGGTACCTACCCTAACATGTCATCTGATTTGCAGTGGAGATGACGGCTAGGAGGCTGGAAGGAAAAAAGCACATTTAATTTTATTTTATAATGAAGGACAAACACATTGCAACATTAAGGGCAAAACCAAACACAAAAAATGTTCCTCACATACCTTTTGAGCCAATATTCATGGTCTCACGTATTATTTCCACCAGAAAACTAAGTCAAGGGTAGAGTTGGGAGCAGTAGTGACAAAGTTCTGCTTCCTTAAGGAAGAACATACCTTTTCCAATATTTGTTCAGTACTCCTAGCACTCTTCCAGTCTATTTTCTGTCAGAAGGACTGATTCCTCGTGTTTCCCTCAGTCAACACACTCCACCCTTCCCTTGCAGCTCTGACCACTTGTCTCTACCTTTTATCTGGCTTTTCCCAGTCACAAACAAGCAACACATTCTGGCTGATGTTCTGTTTCTTGAAGCATGGCCTATGTAATCTGAGGTTTTGAGTGAAATTAATATTACACCATTATTCTTACTCTAAAATTGTTTGCACTAAAAAAGTGATGAAGCTAGGCACCCCTCCAAGCAACACATTTCAGCAGTACAAAATGATTTTCTGCATAGTCCAACTTTCAGAACAGCTCTTGGTTTTATAATGTCTAGCACAAGAGGATCTGATGTGGGTTGGCTGATAGATATAACCATAATGAATCTGCATAATGAATAATACTAAGATTGGGCAGTTCTGCCACTTCATTTCTGACTGCAACAATAAGTCAAAAAATACACTTTTCCAAAATTCATTTTCTTCTTCATTGTAAGAAGGTTTTTCATCTGCAGGAGATGTAATGTGAATATATCACATTTGGACCAGAGAGGTTACATCTTTGCCCTCCACTATTGTCTTCAGTGCTGGAACACAGCAATGGGTTTCTTTGAAAGCACAGCAGACAGCTTTTTAAAGTGGCCTCTGTGGTAAAGAGGACAGCTGCAGATGTCCAATTCAGTACTTGTATCGTGCTCTTGGTGAGATACAATTAGGGAGAGGCATGTAGTCTTTAACCTTCAAAACACATGACCAGAGTAACTGGAATATTGTCTTACATCTGAGTTTCAAAGTAAAATTAACACAGATTAGAAAGTATTTAGAAAATAATATTTTACAAATTAAACAAAGGTGACTTTTAGACTTCAGATCTCAGCTATAAAATATATTAATCTGCACTGATAGGGTTCAATTTAGTGCCTCACAAAGATGCACATGATATATATCCCTCCTGTTACCTGTTACTCTCTTCTCTCTCCATAGTTATTAATACCACAGTTTACCTCCATATAGCATAGTAGAAGAAGTATATATTAAAAATACCTGAGTTCCCTAAGAAAATTACTAGATATGATGTATTGACCATGACAGCATATGCTTGTCATTTCTGGTGTGCTTCATGGGGCAATGCAATTCCAGAGAAATGCTGTGGTTGAAAAATGAATAGAATAGAATAGAATAGAATAGAATAGAATAGAATAGAATAGAATGAAATAAAATAAAATACCGTAGCCAATTTTTAAAATATGCAGAAGGTCTATCTGTTTTCAAGCCTTGTTACCAAACCATTTGCAACTTGCATTTGAAACAACAAAACCCTAAAGAATAATGAGAAAATCAAAGTACAGATATGTGCCATAGAGCTTCAATGCATGTGTTTGCTTCACAGTAGGTGGTGTCCCAGCTCTTCTTTTACCCTAACCTAGTAGCTTTGGAAGAGTGTAGGGATTTTTCCAGTAGGTGTTTTGAATTGCGTTCTGCTTTTGTCTGATAGCATCACTAGCTGAAACCTTAACCATGAAGTCAAAGTGAAGCCAGGCATGAGAAAAATCTTTAGTACTGAAGGCCAACAACAAGGGCAGCGTGACTTTGAATCGTTGTTTAAAGAATGAAGGGCCTGGTTTTGCCCTTCTGGTATCAAAGGAATTTTCTCCTTAAGCTGTCTTGCTAAAGACAACGGGACTATTTAGTTAGTTACTTGATATTAGCAAAAAGCAAAAAAAAAAAAGTTTAGTAGTAAGAGGCAAACAATTATAATTATAAATATTTCTAACAAATGTCTTTGGAGACAAAAAAAAGTAATTCTTCTGGTACAAGATATTACATAATTATTTAAATTTAAAGCAATTTATATTTGTAATACTGTAAGAGAACAGTAAATGTCTGTAGCTCTTCGCATCTTTCACCAGGAATAGACCAGAAACTATGAAATTAATAATTCCCTAACAAATTAAAATTTGGAGTACAGATGAATACCTCTAGAAACGAGAGAAGGGAGGACATAAAATACTGTATTGGAGGAGTTGTGATTTACTCATTTTTGGACAGTTGTGTGGTGGTTAATGTGTGTAACATGAACAGACGCACTGTGCATGAGCTCGTAAGGATCAGGGCCCTGTGTACATTGGGGAGATGCCATCAAACAGCATGAACTAACAATTTTGGTTTGCAAGACAAGCTGCTACTATCATATGAGTTTTGCAAGGCTCCTCTTCTCTAGCTGAATGTGTGGGACAAGAAAGCAAAGTAATTAGTCCATATTCTTTGCTTTTTTTTCAGATAATTTTTCTCGTTGTTTAGAAGTCTTTTTTTTTTTTTTTCTCAGAAGATACTTTCAAGCTTCGGGTTTTCTGTGCTGTTCACTAAAACATTTGTACAGTAACTACAGTATAAGGAACAAACAAGTAATGCCAAATATTTTATCACATTTTTACTTTGGTAATATTAAATCATCAAACATGTTATTCATTATACATTCATGGCAAATTACCAGGAAAAGTAAACATCAGCATTTTTATTAAAAGTATAGCTGGTGGAGTGTAGTTAAAGACTGTATCATGTAGGGACAAATAATTAAAGAGCATAACTGTGATTCTTACATTAAAACGAGTGTTTGATTTTGCAGCTTTCTTTTAATGTATCTTTTAAGTTTCTTTAAAAATTGGAGGAGGAAACCCCAAAGCATTGGCACAGTAGGGCTGAAATGTTTAGGCTCCCCATAGAAATCACACCTGCTTGAAGCAGCATTTGTTTTGTTTTAGCAGTAGCTTATTCTTTGTAGGAGGACCACCACAAGAACAGGTCTGCTCAGTGGTTTTCAGCAGTAGTGGCAGCCACAGAGGATTCAGGGAACTTGGCTATCACTCCAGAACCTGCCACACTGTTTTTATGTGACAGCTCTTCCATCTGCTCCTCTCAAGGGTGATCCATTGATCAACAGTGCTTCCCTAATCACCTGCCCCTGCCAACTGCCCAAATCTGCCTCATTCCTTCAATTTATTTTCATTTTGTAAAGTTCTTGGAGATCTGCTGATGCAAAACAATGCTGGAGAGGCAGGTGCTTTTCCCAAACACTGCCTGTGAAACAGATTGGAACAAAGGAAGAATGAACCAGAAATAGGGACCAATCTGCCTGATCAAGTGACGAGCACCGAGAACAAGTGAAACCACAGATGGGAGATCATATCCTCTCATTACACCTGTAGAACAGGTAACAAACCAGTTTTTCAGGTCTTGGTAGTTGCAATAGTAGAGATGCTGAATTTCTGTGTGTCCTTCAGCTGTCTGCAACAGCAAATAGATTTTGTGGGTGATTGCATGTTTCCAAGCTAATCAGGAAATTTCTGGAGCACACTGTTGCTTTCCTGCAGAGATGCTTTTTAATTTAGTCCTGGTACCTGATGGCTCTCAAACACTAAAGGGCCTAAAGATCCATCGTGAAGAGACAAGGTTGTGTGTCTGTGCTGAGAGAAAGGATACAACTGGTGTTAGGTGAAAGAGCCCTTTCACATGAGCTGCATGTCTGTCCAGACCTGCTCATCCCACCCTCATCTTGCAACCTACCCTAGCCTCCACATCCCACCCTGCTTCTGCATCCTGCCCTCATTCTCAGCCACTCAACTTTTCATTTTGCTGAGCATTTCACTTGAAACAGCTCCAGAATGATGTGCTTGATTCTCATTATTGCCATAATCATTTCATCACAAGTTTCAAAAGTGCACTAAACTGACAGCTCTGTTGTGCTGGAGTAGCTGGAAAATTGCTGCATTAAGGCATATAGCACTGCCTTAGCTTGCACTGTCATCTCCTAGAAGCCAGTTTTGTTAAACAACTAAAAAACTGAAGTCTAGTAACATCATAGTACATATAATTTGAATAAAATCTGCATTTTTTTTCCATCAGCTGAATGATTTAATACATTTTTTTATTCATCAAGGTTACAAATGAGCTGCTGTAGCAGTAACTTAATTATGGCAAGGTCCGACCACCATACACTGCTTTTTATAGCAGGTCATTGCTGTCTTCAGTGTTTGAGACAAATACTGGATTCATTGGGAGATCTTTCACCAGAAGGATAATGTGTTGAAAAGCAGCTCTGTCAAAGTGACTTTGCTGCTAAACATTTTGTAATAGTCACAGAATCTGAAATCTGATTTATTAATTAAATCCTATCAGCACATGCTCTAAAGAAACCAGCATGACTGAACTCTGCCCTTCTTGAGTGAGATTAAAGGACATGACAAAAGTTTCTAATAGTATGCCTCAGACCACATTTCCTGTAAAGAGTATAACTTGTTATTTTTCAAAATATGTTGAATATATTTTCTTTATATCTTGGTTTATTATGACCCATGGGAGCAATCGTTAAAACTGAAGCATGCAAAAACTAAGTGAAATAAAAACAAACTGGATTACACAGGAGGAGCTGGCAGATCCTGACTGTATTATTCTCCTTCAAAGAAACAGAAAGGTGTTTGGCCAGATTTTCTCCAAAAGGGACAAAAACTTTGAATGAATCTTTGCTTAAACATTTGTTGAGTAATTTTTCAACTAAATTTATCAAGCTAAATGACACATTGAAAGAAATAGAGCATGTCTTAACATGAACAAAGGAATAAAGAAAAGCCTATTAATTGATGTAGCTGAGAGTATCATCCTATGACATTTCTATGGGTTTGCTGTAAATAGTGCCTGGTCCCACAGCATGAGACAAACATCTTGCAGTCTGCTCTGTGTTGGGTAATTACAACGCACTGAGCCTGTGTGTTCAAATTTGTCCTTGATAGGAAAACAGTTCCCCGAGACCCAGCAGGTTAGTCTGTAACCAGACACGGGCAGCTTGGTGCCAGTCTCCCCCAAGCCCCAGGCACAACTCTCCCGTCTTTCACTTTTTTTTGCTGCTCTTCTGTTTTTGCGCCAGTCTGTGCTTCTTCCTGTAATCCGGGGTGGTTAATGCACAGTGCTGCTTCCCCACTGGCAGACTTCTAGCCTTTGAATTTCATTTGAATTCTTCATGTGCTGGCAGCAAGACGCATGGATAGTGGTGGGCTGGTGGTGTCTGAGGGAGGGGAAGTGGTGGCCAAAGCTGTTTTTTCCCTGTGCTGATCTGCACCTCTGTAAACCCCCAGCCTGGCCAGAGACATCCTCCAGTGTGGAGCAGGCTGGAGGCAGGAGGGACCTCTTCTCTGCTGTGACTCTACTGGGAGGGGAGCACCATTCCTGAGCGCTGTGTTCTCCCAGGGTTCCCAGGAACCCTGTGCCCACCCCAACCTCACCGTGCCCACCTTCATCCCAGAATCTCACCGTGCCTTTCCAGTTTCACAGAGACAGTAACAGTCCTTAACCCCTGGCCAAGGTGACAGCAGTTTGGAAAGTGCTGCATGCAGAGCACCAACATGGACACAGTTGAGTAAGTCCTGAATTACTCATTTTGTCAGTAACATGTAATAAAATCAGCAGTTTGGTAGTGCAGTAGGTTGCTGGGTGTTACTGTGGCACTCGGATACTGCCTAGCTTGACTTTCACCCCGCCTATGTAGTTACTATTGGAGTACTATTGGTGCCACTTGTGGGCCACCCTGTGCCACCTTTCCTCTGCTAGAGAGCATTTCTCTGGGCTTCTCTTACACCTTTTTCTTATCCTTTTCTGCCATGCCAGAAAAAAAATGCATTAACCGTTTTCTGAGTACTCCTTTCTTATGTCAAGACACTGTCTGGGAGCAGTCACTTGTCTTTGGTTTCACCACCACTGCTGTTCCAAGTCTGTACTGACTTCACACAGCCTGAGTAATGTGGTACTTTGGGGTTATGGCATCACTTGCTAAGCTCCTGATGGCAGAAAGCCCACCTTCATATTGCACCACCTCCATGGTGCCATTGGAGCTGTGACCCAGCTGCTGCTCGCTTGCTCCCCCATGGGAAGCACAGGCCTGGTCTTCCAACCCTTTGTTCCCTGTGTGGAACAGGTGTCCTATATCCCGAAAGGCTCATTGCAGTTGTTCACCACAGTTGTGTTTGTTTTGCTTCAGCTGCTCCTGTTTCTGATCATGTCTGACTTTGGCTATGAGGGTGTTATCAAAAATTGGTTTGAATGTCACCCCCTTGGGCACTGAATCAGTGACAGAGGCTGCTGCTGTGTACAGAGAACAGTCCATTTGCATCCTTCCTCAAGAATCCTCATGACAGTCCACCTTCAGAAACCACAGGAATATTGCAGAGCAGTTGAATAGCTCCTGGCATTAAACATGAACATGCTTGGTGTGACGTTTTGCCAAGAGTGGATTGGGATTTCATACAATAACTCACTGCAGGTACTTACACACTCTGTTGGACATGAATGCTTGGCTAGACAATACATTTTGCCTTGGAGGAACCGGCACAAAGCACCGATGCGCCAGCACCTGTGGGAGCAGATGGCTTGCCTGTTTTCCTCCAGACATTAAGGCTCCAAATCCACTGCACATCTCTTTCTCAGATTCACAGAAAGCTGCAGAGGAACTGTCTCCTGTCAAATTTCTTCTCCTGCCTGATGGGACCAGCTCCAAACTCAGCTACTCACATTGCATTGTTCATTTCTGCAAACTTATGCTCTAGAGTTTAAAACCAAAGACTGAAAGTGGTGGAGAAAACCCAAGCAAACCACAGCATGTGTGACTAAAAGTGAGGTGAGAATCAGCGGTCCTTGAGGCCTAAATCCTTGTCTGTGAATCACCAGGGACTTGAATACAGACCCCATCAATGGGCAGCAAGGCAACAGGATGTGTATGGGTGGTCCAGCAACACCGAATCTGGGGAGAACTCTAACACCAGAATTTTCCTTGACTTTCTGAATTCCAAGACAGTCTGTCACACATTATAATACAGAAAGTGTGCTCAGTGACCATTTCCAGCTCCAACAGGAATTTTCTCTGACCTTCTGACAGCTACCTGCTATGTCACCTCTCCAGCTCAAAAAAAATGAGAGAATAGTTCCCTAACTCAGTAGACAGCTCAGGTTTAAATTTAGTAGCTACTTTTAGAAAATACCTCAGGATTCTTGGACAGGCAGCTTTGTGCAAGCGCTCTGGCTATCACTGCTGTCTCCTTAGGGATGAGAAAAGGCTGTACTAAATACGATAAGAATAGCAACAGAGGACTGATACTGCTCTTGTGTGCAGGATGGGTGAAATGAATGTCATCTTTCTCTTATTTGCCTTCATAAATCATCTCCCTTTCTCTTTTTTTTTTCCTTAGGAGTGTTGATTTTCACCTTAAATAAAATGGGCAAGATGCCATCAGGAAGTCCAGCTATTAAAATAAACTGGTAAGAAGTTTCATGCTCTTATTTCCTGACAACCAACAGGACTTTGGATTTTATGCATAACAAAATTTTGGTCCACAACAGCAAGAAAATTACTTATATTCTATATATTTGTTTATGTGGCATTAGGCAATTCTGCTTTCAAGAAGCATTTTCCTGTACAAAACACACAGAATCCCTAGAGAAGAACATCTAAAGAGAAATATAATTTTACCTTCATAAATAGGTAAGATAAATTTGCCATTTAGCGGATCCTTGCCGAGCCATGCAGGAACACTGTGGGTGTTTGGAATTCACTCCTATTGTCCCTAGGCTGAATTGCTTTGAAAAAGGTCACATGAGGAGGAAAGGAAGTTTTGACTTTCACATGCCTGTTATTGCTAAGGAAACCACTTCCTTGGTATTCACATATTCAGCATGTCTCCAGTTTTGGGTCTCTGACAAATGACATTGTGCTGCTGCATCACGTAACAAAGAAGGGTGGAGAAGACTATTAGACAACTTGATGTGTTTGAAACACCAGTACAGCTTTTGCAGGACTGTCAAACTTCAAGTAGGCTTTGTGATGGTAAGCAGGGTCCTGTTAGCTGCAGATGGGATACCTGGAGTTTGGAAATGGAAAAAAAAGGTTCTGGCCTACACCTCAGCAAGCTCAGGTGAAGTTTGGAAGTTTTCCTGGTCTGTAGCAACAGCAATATTCTTACACCTCTGTGAATACTCAGAGAAACATTTTCTAGTACCAATATACCTGTGTTATTCTCTCTGTAGAATGTATTTCAGCTTTCAAGTACATAGTTGCCTTTACTTTGGCATTTGTATATCAGGAACTGAGTATCCTTGGTATGTGGTGATTTCAAATGTACTTGGATTTGAACTTTGGGTATGTAGAACTTTTCCCATTTTTCTGACTTCTAACTCAAGAAAATAGAAAGAGTGACAAGCTACCCCTGGTCAGGACTGAAAACCTCTACAAATATGGGGATTTTTGTAAAGAGGACTGAAGCAACATTTCTTTAATTTATTTTTTTGCGTAAATCTCAATCTGACATGAGGAAAATGTATCACAATTAGACTTATTTCTGAGAAAAAAAGAAATCTAGTATGCCTCAGGATACAAGTGGGCTTCGCTGTAAATATACAATAGCTACTGACATTACTGGGACCAAGTATGAGACATGCAAAAATCACAGGAACTGAACAGCTAAAGTCCTCCTCAATTTACTGAGAGGCTACTGAGCTTCTGATATGTCAAGATCTATTTGTCTAAATGTTATCTGTAAAGACAACATAATGTAGTGAACTGAGCCTGGGACTCAGGAAGCCAGAAATCAATATTCTAATCTTGGCCCTACCTCAGATGCATTTGGTAGCTCTGGAGTAGTTGCTTAATCTCCCTGCATGCTCGCCAGAGATAAAACAGTTCAAATATAATAAACTCCACTGAATTGCTGTGCAGATCAGGTCACAGCTTCTGTATAGTTCTTTGAATTGTTATACAAATATTACCATTACATGCAGGACTTATGGAGGTTTGTCTCCGAGAAAATACCAAGTATCTTTGGATTTGAAAATTCAGGTCGGTTCACTAGCAGATGCCCTTGCCCCATAGAAGCTTGGAGCACAGCTTGGTGGCAGCCCAGAAGGTACAATGGCATCTGGCATAATAACCATCTTTTCCCTCCTCCTTTTTCAGATGTTTTCTCCCAGAAAGCATCCTCATTTTCATTCTGACCATGGCTGGAATAGACCACGCCTCAACAGAAATTATTTGCTTAATGCAGAAATAACAGAGAGAAGGACCTATGGCCTGTTTATTTAGGCATTAAGACTAGAAAATAGTTGTGATTTCTCCTGGGTTAAAATACTTGAAAATCTGCTACTCATTTGCCCCAGTATAGTAATTTCTGAGTGATCATCTTACTGGAGGCTTAGCTGAGCTGTGCTTGTGTCTGAGGATCTCAGAATGCTTAGCTGAGGTGAAATAAAAGATAGGTAAAGTCACAATAACCTTCTTCAGCTTTTAAGAAATAAAACCAACAAAACAAGTAAAGAAATTCACCAACCAATGACACCACAGATTATCTTCTATAATGCAGGAATGAAGAGATTTACTAGCTGTATCTCTTCCGTGCAGGAAATTAGTTCCACCTACAGAGGACAAGAGCACCCATATTCTAGCAAGTTGTGCACTTTTCCAGCCCAAAAGAGCAGGTTTATGAATTGTACTTGAAACTATGAGTTTTTTAAATTTTGAAATTTCTAAAGAAAAACAAGTGCAAAAACAATCAGGTCTGCATTTACTGTTATGTATATTTGTTTTACAGCCATTACTACTTGCAGAAGGGGGTTGAGCACCTCTAAAAGCCCAGGGTTTTTTCTCCTGTCATAGTCAGCCCTCATGATGCTGTTAAAACACACAGGCTGTGGCTGGCAGGTGGTAGTTATGCCAGAACCAAGGCAAGGTTTTGTTCCAGAAAAAGCTGGAAATATTTGCTGTATTCAGTGGTGAGGCAGCAGGGAGGGCAGTGCATGGGGACGATGCCCTCGCAGCAGCGGGGTTGCTAAGCACGCAGCCTGCTATGCTGCTAAGCAGGCAGGACCCGGCACAGCCATTAAGTCTGGAAGAGGCTGAGTATTTAATAAGCTGCATGCTACCGTGCATTTACATAGCTTAAGTTGTAGTAAAGCCCTAGCAGGAAAGGGTCAAAAGTGCAGGGCTGGAGGGCTAAAGCCCACGCAGACCTCATTGTAACCCATCCTGTCCTCAGCGGAAAAGAACTTAGGGAGGAACCACAAGAAAACAGCCTCGTTCCAAGCAAGGAGAACTTTAAAGGCCAAAAGGCAAGAATTTAAAAAATGTAAATGTAAAAAATAATTGAAGCTATAGCACATGTGACCAGGTCTGGCAAAACTCAACTACACAGAGGTTGCAGGGTATCTACATGCCCCCAGTAAACCAAGTGTAAGGAGTGCAGTGGAAAGAAAAATGAGATTCTCATCCTTTGTGGTTTACACATCTAAAACAAAATGACTCTTTGCTCATCCTGTGTGCTCTTAAGACTCTTTCATGTGAATCATTTGACACTTATTTATTTCGCAGTGTGCATATTTAGCCATTTCCCTGGCCATCATCTTTACCGTGAAACTGCCAGTGACCAGAGTCCTGTTCCAGGCAGTGACTCCCTGCAGCAGGCTCTGTGTCCTCTCTCTTCTCTCCCTCATTAGCAAAGGCTGTTTCAATACAGAGCTACTGACTTTGGACAGGAGAGCCCATGTCTAATTTCACTTCCTTTAGCATAATCACAGACTTCAGTGACCGTGCTTTTTGCTTTTCATTTATACTGACGTAACTGAGATTGAAATCTGTCCCACAGCAAATATTTATCAGAGCATATCAAAGGAAAAGCAGACCAGAAGAGAAACAAGCACAACAGCGAGTGCCATTAAACTTTGCCAAGTTAGATTTCAAAGTCAATGAAAACCACCCCAGAGACAAAGAACTAAAATGCAGGACAAAGTAGAGCACTGAAAAAAAAACAAGTTTCCAAACGCTAGTGTCCTACAGAGCAGGTTTTGATTACTTGTAACTTGCAAAAATTATGAAGCAAAACCTACACAGAACTAACAATATGTGCACAAAGTCAGTGGTCACCACCCTGGTGCTTTTGTTAACATCTTTTCTTTGATATGTAGACCCATCACAGCTATCTGTGGCTGTCAGGGACCCTTTCTACAGAGTACTAAGAAAGCAACAGGACAACATCCACAACTGGCTTTCTAAATGATATAAAATAACAGGATGCCCCACTTTAATTAGATAATTAAAACTGTTTCTGCTTTGCTAGATGCCAAGGACACCCAGTTTCTTGGCAACAAACCTCTAATTTTCTTTCTTTGATATCCAGGTCACAGCCATTTGGATTAGAGGCTCATTTCCAGCAGCAGTGCACAGCAGGGGCACACAGCTTCCTGTCCTACTGTTGGTATCCCCCCTTAGTTCAGCATCTTGCAAGTACATTAATAAAAGCTGTTAAATGTTAAAGCCCTTAAATGGGCGGTTTCTCAATATTCACAAACGTCAGGTGACATGTAAGCATATTAAAAATTAGGGAGTCCTGTGCAACACCAGCAACATCTTACATCATCTGCAACAAAGTCTCACCCTGCTCTAGCTAAAGAACATGACTGAAGGGGCTAAAGCAGAAGGGGAAAACTCTTCCATCCCCAGCTCTCAAGCTTCTTTGAAAATAAGGTCTACCACATCCCTGACCATTTGCTGCCATTCCCCCCTTATGAGGGAGAGGAACACTGTCCTGTAAGAGGTCTACCTGCTATCTCACCTATCTCCTCACCTATCAGGTGAGGAAATCACATACCTTTCCTGAGTGTTGGTCAGTTACCTGGAAGAGAAGCATGTAGCCCTGAATGCCTGGACTAGTGCTTTGCCTGAGCTGTCATCATTTGAACTGTGGAGCAACCTACAGCCTGAAGATTATCAAATGCCATCAATCCATATGTAAGGCACAGGTAGTCATTCCCAGCCCCACATGAACTGGAAAGGTATAACTGATAGCTGAAGATTTTTAGCTTTTTTATATATTCATAGCTTTGTAGATTTTTATCTATTGCTGTATGGTTTCTAGTACTTTTCTTGCTGTTTCTCACATTTTAGAATAATAAGCTAGCTCCTTCTAACACATTTTTGAAATCCTGTTTAGTCTTATTCTTAGGAAGAGGATTCCTGACAAGAATATCTGGTTCTCCACCAGAACTTAAGAGATGTAACAAACAGGGCAAGGAAGCCCCTGTACCAACTCCAAGGGGCTGACCCAAGGGTTGGTTACTGGGGCGACTGGTCTCCTATTGGATGTACCTGCTAGATATACTAATTAATTAACCATATAAAAAATTGTAGCAATCCTTTATCACGTGTGCAGGTAGCCATTTCTGTGCACCTGAAAGCTTTCATTAAAAGTCAGCTTTTTATCAGTTCCAAGTTTTTGTCTTTTGATTTTAGGCAACATAACAGCCCATGCATATTTTTGAAAATCAGAGTTTTTATAGGAAAGGCATATAGAGCATGGCACCAAGGGGTAGGTTAGGCAGAAGAAATTGTAGAGAGCAGATGGTAGCCACAGTGCTTAACGCACTGTTGGGAAGCGCCCAGCAACTCTAGCTATGAGTGACAGAAGAACCCACAGAGGATAATGACTTTGCCAAGTGCCAGCAATTTATTACAGCGTGTTACTGAGAACAGCTGAGGTGAATTAGTAGCCATTTACTATTCCTTCTGACATCCCTGAGATCCTGTGGGTAGTGCTGCTGAGGTTGCTGGTGCCTTTTGAGTCGATGTGAACTTGTTCAAAGCTAACCCAAAGCCAACTGGCGGGGTTAGCATAGCACCAAATCCTTGCCAATCAACCACCCAGCAGGTGTATCAGCTTATGCTTGCTGCTACACTGACCATCACTTGGGTTTTGGTCAGCTTGGAGCCTGACCAGAACAAAAAATATTAACGCACAAACAGCTTTACAAAGAAGGTACACCAGGTTACAGCAGTACTGTAAACACGTCTCCCTCCAGCTACTTCAAGCAAAGGAGAGGTTATAAGAAGTGTGCCTTCCATGCACTCTTTCATCTGACAAAGCCAGCATCTATGACAAGATATCTGTATTTTTCTGTGCGGTCTACATCCATGCCTATGTGCATCACCATTTAGCTCTACAAAACATACTTCAAGTTGGATTATTTTTCATTTTATAAAAACCCTATTGAGCAATTTCATGAAAATCATGCTGCAAAGTGAATTTCAGCTGAACTCGTGGAGGTTATTCTTCTATTGCCTGTCCTCAGTTTTATCTTCTACTAGGGACAGGTGAGATAAACAAAGCAGATTACTGATGACAAATACTTTGGATGTATTTTGGAAATGAAGCTAGCTTTTTTTTTACCCCCAGAGAACAGCCTGGCCCTGTAGGATTGGTATCTCATGCACTGAAGTGGAAACAATTTTTACTCAATAGAAGGCTACTTTTTTCTACCAATGAGCACATCAGAATTACTGCTACTGTTTTATGAATTTCTGATTACCAGGTAGCAGCCATTTTCAACATGATCTTCTGTTGAAAAAAAGTACGTAAGTACTCCAGGGTCATGGCTTGCATCCACCATCTTCTCTTGAACCATTGCTGTCCACATCCAACAATCTGCAACGTCCAAGAAACCACTGATCAAAGCATAGAGCAAGTTTAGACAGTCTTGGCAACCCTACTATTCTGTATGTGCAAACTCAGTAATACAGCTTATTGTAGTTGGAACTCAGGTAGGAGTGGTTTCAAACCAAAAGGTAAGATATTTGTTATGGTTATTTGGGCTATCTTGTGAAGGGAACATTCCACAGAATGATGGCATGTAAGAGAAAAATCTAGTCGCCAGCTGAAATGCATAAAAATTATTACAGTTCTTAACACAAAAATATTATATAGTTGACTATATATTATATAGTCAGAAAATAAAAAAGGAATTTTTCTCTCCCTTTTAAAAGTACAAAATCTTAATGAAGAAAATGTATTAGAAGTAACAGAACATCAATTTTTTTAAAAAAAGAAAATCTCTGCAATGTTTCAGACTTCACACAACAAGCTTGTTAACAGGCAGTTTTATTTATTTAGTACAATTTGCTTTGATCACTTACTTTCAGATAATTATTTTTCCCGTTAATCATCTCTGTCTCGTGTTTTGACTTAAAAGGTGCCTATCACCTCTGTATTTGAATACAAAAGATTGCTGTTATTTTTATTGAAAGCATGACCTTCTCTATTTCTACCCCAGATACTAAGTTCATAGCATCTTTCCGGTTAACTGTCCACATACAGTTTGAAACATTCTAGCCTACTTGGTTGTGATGTCAATGAATGGAATTAGAGCTCCTTAGCATCACCTTTCCCTTCCCTGGAGAAAGTTACTTTCTTTACTTCATTATATCCTGTGACAAGTTACCTCAAGCCTGTGAGAACAATTTTAATCTCAACTCTTCACTGCTCTTTGGTGGTATTTCATTGACTGTTAGCAAGCTGGTACCATGAGATGGCTGCTCAAAAGACCCTGGATTTTCAAAATTCAGCTTTTATTTAATAGGTATTCTTCTCTCAAATCATCCTGGCAGCAGTCTCTGAAAATGGATGTGGAAAGGAGTCCCTCTAATACTGAAACTCAGGCTCCCTTTGATTAAGGCATGCTAACCAAGAAACCTACAGACCATTCTCTTTCTTATCTAAAAAAGGAGGATCTGACTTCACAAAGGTATTAAAAGACTTTGTCCACCAAAGAACAATGTCCAGATTTTGTTTTTACTGTAAATGTGGTAATGCCTGTGAACCAAAAGATCTTTCAGAAAGACAAAATCAACTGTCATTGTCCTCCAGCAAAAACTGGAGATCTTCGAGATCTTCATACTTCTCTGTCAGTCAACTTTCTTCATTCTCAGAATCCCTCCCTTTCGGATGCAAGAGCTTCCTCAACAGACTTTATATGCTTCTCCCCAGCATAAACGCCATAATGCAGCTTGTCATCCTTTACAGCAGCCCAGGACATTTGCTTGGTGGAGAACCTTGCTGCCCACTCTCCTGCCTTGTTGACAACAATGACACCCCCCAAACCCCCAACTCGTGTCTTCATGTAGTCTAATGCAGTGTCCGCTGCTACCTCTGGTGACATTCCTGAAAAGAAAAACAAAATCACTTCATAGTACTTGTACTGACAGTTTGAAAATTCCCTTCAAATTTCACCCCTCCCCATGGAACCAGTCAAATCTAACTTCTCTTTCAACTAAATTGGCAAGAGATTTCCAGTCTAACAAAGGATGCATTTTTGGAAAGGCTCTGGACAGTTGCGAAGAGCTGCTATGGTGTGGTATTGCTCCAAGTATTTATTTATATAGCTTCAGTTTCAGAATTAGTTTGTTTCACAATTAGTTAGTTTGTTTAATACAAACTAACTCACTAACTTTATGTTCAAGATACACAATTTCTTATGCCATCATTTGACTAGAAAAAAAAGTCCATCTGCAAGGTTTTCATCAAAGGTTTATGACAAGCTAGATCTAAAGCATTTACAATTTGAAAAAACACACATCAAAACAATCAAAAATTTCAGTCATCATCTGTTCTAGTTCCACTGGCTGCAACAGAGCTCAAGGCACGTACTACATGTTGTCATAATTTATCAAAAGCAGACATCAGCATGACTCTTCCTGAAACTTCTGAAACTATCAGGCAAAATGAGGTCTCAATGTACTAGATATCAGACAAAGGACCAGCAATGCAACTTTAGCTTTTCTCTACTTGATTTGTATTAACAGGAGTATTTTCTAAATAAATCAAATTTAATAGGTACATCATACACACAGGGCTGTAGTAGCTGCGAAATATTTGTTCACTACAAGTTTAAATATACATTCAGGAATGCAGTTGGCTTGGCCTAATTACCCTAAGATATAGACCCTCAATAATGTTACGCAGCTTAGGTTATAGAACAAAACCTGACCTTCATGCCTTCCCTGCAAATTTTGAATTAAAACCAAATAAAACCAGCAGATTCAGAATTATTCACAGCACTGGTGACTGACAGGATAAAGCTCCTTACTCTGACGCACGGGTGACACTGTGGCTATTCAAGTCAGTGGCACTGTCTTCAAAGGGTTAGTATTGCACTGTTTGATTTTTCACCAAGACAACAGCTGCCACCATAAGATTGAAATTCCAACAGCTGTTAAGACTGGCAAAGCAATTCGCTCCTGAAATGCAGAAGTAAATTTTGCAGCATTTGTCCAAAAGAGGATATTTAGTATGCGAATTACCAAATAGCTGAACAGAATTATGAGGGCTCTGCAGTTTTTCTTACACATGCAACTTCAGCTCACTATTCAAGGACTCAAAAAGCTGTAACAACTTAAGGGTTTGTTTTCAGTGCCTTCATGGAAATATGTTGGGAGGAGGGGCCGGGGGGAATCTAATTGCTGACGTGTTTGCCTGGCAGCTGAGTTATACTTCTGGGCAGGATGAATGAAGGTAAAGCAAGCATGGACAGGGTGAACAAGTGCAAACAAACTAGACATGAACACATGTGGGTTAATTTTCTTTTTCTTTTTTTCCAGTAAACTTTTTAATTTGAGCCTCATTTGCCTTTCAAATTGATTAACCACAAGCGAGATAACTGCTATCAATGTGTAAGTCTTGCAATACAGTTAACTTCAAGCCAGAGAAGAAACTGGTTTATACAGTTTAGACAAGAGCTTAGAAAGCTGTTTACAAATTGAATACTTAGAGATGTAGTTTAGAGAGTAAAGGGAGAGCGTAATGTGTTAAAAGCTTTGGGAAATAATCTGTAGGTTGTATTTTATGCTGAAACTGTCATGTCAGCTATGAGATTTAGAGGAATGCACCCATTATATGCAAACAGCCCTGTAAAGCACAAAAAAAAATATTTACAGCTGTTACTTGTCTCTCTACTTACTGCTTCTTCAATGACAATATAAATTGAATGTTTTCTAACTATTTCCACTTTGGTCGATCTCAAAGCAAGTTACACTATACTGCCCCAGAGCTATTCATTTCTAAAAATAATGGTAATATCTATATATTAATGATTCTTGAACTGCATGCAACACAAGTATGTTGTCTGGCTATGTTTACGGGCTGTAACATAATCAAGGGTTTAGATGACAGACTAAGTCATGAAGGTAAAGCTACAAAGGGTCATCCCACAGTCAGATTGTATTACAGTCACATAAGACATACTGTGTCAGCTGTTTACCACATACCCACCAGTATGTTTAGTACATTTTCCAAAACAAAATGCAAATTGAAATCATGGTTAAAAAGTCTCAAAATAACTTCTGTTGCTGTAATCAGAGTTGTTACAATAATGACCTTTACAGTTTATTAGAAAGGCAATACACTATACTTCCTATTTCAGCTCTAGTTATCTGTTTCTAGCCCTCCCTTACTGCTCCCTTAAATGTATCTTATTTTTACTTGTTTTCTTTTTCAATTTTAGTTTAGAATTGGGAAAAAAATTATTAAAGAGAACTTCTGTTAAACAAAGTAGAGTAATATCTTTCAATGTACACTGATCTAAAGCATGATTCAGGCAGCAGAGATAATTCTGTTTACTTCAGCTATTTTAGCTTTATTAATAATACTTTGTTTTGTTTCTAAAGTTTTTGTTTTAACCCATCCACATACCCCTTAGAGCAACTCTTCTGACAGCTGTTCCAGGATGACAGTATATCACTGAAACCTGTGATTAGGCAATGTTTCCTATCCTCCTTACTTCAGATTACAGCAAGTTTGGAATATACCTTGCTCCATGTGATAGAGAATCAGTCGGGCTAAGACCACTTTCATAATGCTCTCCCCATGTCCTGTGGTTGAAGTGGCACCAGAATGGTTGTCAGCATAACCTCCACTTCCTTTTCAAAGGGAAAAAAAAAAAAAAAAGAAGGCAATATTCTGTAATATGATTTAAAAGCCCTGCATTTTTTAAAACAGGTACCAAACATTTCTTCCTTTAGGTCCATTAGCTCCATGCATTTCTGAGAGCAAAGCCTCAGAAAAGCTTCATTCTCATTTCTGCCACAATATGAAAAGGAAAATATAGGAAAGAAATGAATAACAGTTGGAGCAAGTCAGTTGCCAAGCTGAGAGAGAAGACTAGTGATCTGTTTGTGTACAAGAGGCAGAAGCAGGCCAACACTCCACAGGAATGGGCAAAAATATTTTCCAGAAGAGCAATGGAGGGTATACTGAAGATCAGCAAGATAGGGTCAGGATGCAGAGTACCAGGTCATATCAATTGAGAAGATATAAAGGAAGACCTAGCAAGGACATTCGTGAGCTGACCAGTTTGAGAGGAACTTACCCTCCACAGCACATGAGAGATTTGAAGAGCATGGGCTCTAGTAAAACTTCACAAAGCACCCCTGAAGAATCTTCGATGTTCTCACCACAAATAGAGTGTTTCTTCTGTTGAACTCCCCTTCCCCCAATTTTTTTTTTCTCCCATCCTTGTTTTGCTGGCACATTCCACACCCTGTTCTCTACCAAGCTTCTGCTTGCTCAATACCCATATTTCTAGCACATCTCCTAAGAAAAATATTTCCCAGGAGCTAGAAAGAAACATACCACAGCATTATAAACAAGGTACTGGGGGAGGGGAAAGAGGCCTTAGAAGAGCAAGGGAAGTTTCTTCCCTTCTGTACTTTCTTTATCAAACCCTTTTAATGGACTCTGAGTAAAGTGGAAAAACACTGCCATATTAAGTCAATGCCCCCTTACCAAAGCCTCTGATGTTTAAAAGCACAGCTGACATTTCTGCATCAAATCCTGAAGATGCCTAGCAAGACCAAAAGTTGCAAGCAATATGCTCATAAGCGCCCAGTTTCACTTCTCCTTCACAAACCCATGTCCCAAACTATTGCAACAGTGAACATGATCTACACAGGAGGAGGGTATTTGCAGCCAGAAGGCTGCAGCCAGACACAAAACTGAAAACCAGTCAAAATCCAGAGGATACCAAAACGTCAGCAACTTTGTATGCAAAAGAAAGACAGTTTAATAATAATCATATACTGCCAACAGCAATGCTATTTGAGTTTGGAACATGTTTTACTAAAAATAATTATTTTCCTAATCCCAGCTGTATGGTAGAACCCTGAAGCAATCAACCAGTAAGTCTGAGGAAAGGATTTCAAGTGTCTCTTTATACTTGGATAAGAAATCTCTTGAAATATTTCCTTTATTCCACACCACATTCATTAGGTTCTGAGACAGTCTTATCAGAGCTCTCTTAAGAACAGGAATTTACTCAAAGTTGCGAGTTACTTTATAATTTTTGCTCACTGATACAACAAGTAGTAATTGCAATTATACCTACTTCCTTAAGTATTGAGGAAACAGCATTGCAATATGGAGCAGGCTACAGTTTTTGACTTAGTGGAAAACAGAACCATAAAAAAGGAGAGCTTTATCAGAAGCAACAAACAGAAAGGAAACACAGGTGTTAGCATTGAAGAAAGGACAGAAAAAACAAACTCCCATCCCCGTTTTCCAATTCTTTCCTGCATATCTCCAAGCTGTAAGGAACTTTAGCTTTGATAGATTTGAATGTTAGACCTCCATTTCAGATGGATTAGTATTTATGTTTTGTTTCACTAATAAAAAGGAGAATTGTGAGACTTTTTTTTTTCTACTTTCTTTAAATGAGACACCCCCAAAAAGTGAAAGGCAAGATCCCCACACCCCATACCTATGCATGCTGTGTCACCAACACGGCCAATCATTTTATTAGAGAGTCCTCCCGTGGATGTTGCACAAGCTACATTGCCTTCACTGTCTATAGCAACAGCACCGACTGTTCCAAGGTCTCTGCCAAGAAAAACAGTTCATAAAATTAGACAGAATTAAAGCATACCTGCCAAAGCACGTTGCCTTTATTTCCCAGGTAGCTCTAAAGAAGATTTCTACAACAGAATAACTACTCATCATAAAGCTATTTTTGCCATGCTTCTCATTACAAAAATAACAAGAAACATGCAATAATTCTCACAAGCTTTTTATTTAATAGAGTAGAAAACACTTTTTTTTAATCTTTCCCCCATGACTTGTTTACTTTCATAGCATGGAAACTTGGGGAGGAAAAAAACCCGCAAAACAAAAGCACACAGGGCAGAAATACTTCTAGTCATTATAGTTCTGGAGTACTTTTTTGGCTGACACACAAACTGACACACAACTTTCCCCTAAATGGCAACTCAAAGATGCAACAATTGGCTCCACTGTTTCAACAGGAGGTTAACCGGAATTATTAATGACAATGCACGTAAATGAGTGAATACAGAAAAGGACAGTAATGTTATGCATGCACTGAATCATTTCCTTCCTGTTCCTCCTCTTTCCTTTTCCTTACTCCCCTTAATATTTGAATGCTATAAAAAAAAAGAAGAAGCTTATTTATTTTCCTTTCAACTAGTATTGCTCACAATGCATCATTAAGACATACTTTAGTCTTTGTACTCCGTAGCTATGTAATCTTGAGGTTTAAATCACTTGGCCAGTAAACTCTGCTGAAATTGCACATTGGTTTAAAAATCTTCAGGCACTGAAGAAAACAGAAGTCCCAACTATATCTTTATTTCTTCAACACAGAAAAGACATATACAATAGCCTGCTCAAAATAGACTAGTAGTTGTGTATGGAAAAAAAAAGTCTGTCGTGACTTACTGTAACAGTTGCTGCACTGAGAAGTGAGACACTACTGAGAAGCAACAGTTTAAATACCCATATATTCCAGTCTTAGCAATTCTCATAGGAACATAAGCCAGTATGTGACTAGGAGAAGTATACCAAACCCCAAAAATAATCTAAATCCCTCCACACAGGAAAATAATTTGTAACAATCCTTCAAGGAACTACCCAACTGGAAAAGGAATACCTTCCAAATTTGCCTGGGCACTGGTGAGGTTCTCTATAGCTGTGCAAAATCTAAGCTAATTAAGTCAGATGAAGTCTTTGTGTACCTTGAAACCCACAGTCAGTTTCTCAGAGACCCAACTTCCTGTTCCTTCCTGCTTATGTAAAATATCATACTGTCAGTCCCTACACTTCATTCACAGCAATTCAAAGTTGACTGATGAATCACAGGCCTTATAGGCTGCTCTGACATTTATGTAGAGACGGACCTCATCTCAAACTGGTATGATGGTGCAGATGGGCTTCCCACCCATCCATCTGTTAGAAGTGATTTGCTGAAAAGAACATTAGTAAATTCAGTACTCCCTTGCACATTCATGTAGCACCCTTCAACCAACTAAAGTTAGATCCTCATGAGAAACTAAGAAAGATGTATCCAGAGTTATATTTTCTTAGATAAGTACTTACCTTAAGCAACTGTGAAAGTAAAAGCACACAGATGACACAGTCAGTAATTACCTGTTTTGGTATGAGAGCACAACTGGCAATAAATAACAAAGTGAATGCGTCCAACACACCTCACCTGCAGCAAATAGACCTCCACACTTGATTTCTTACGGTCCCTTTTTTACTGCTTCAGTGTAACCTTTCTTTTGATCATCTTCAGAACAAAGAAGGTAAATTTTTTTTGCATGGCTAGTTGACTCCAAAACATTAACAAAGATGACAAAACTGCTATCAAATTATAACCATCTCTCTATTTTTAGTTATTGACAGCAGCAAGAACCTCAACAAGTACCTGTGGTACACCAGAGGATGCTATTAGGGATTTTTTCAATCAAGAATTATTCCTATATATTGCATATACTGTGATACAGAATGTATTATTTGGATTTGTTAATTTCCTTTTGTCTAAATTTTTCATTATCCAATACCCATGAAGTGACATGTATTTACACTATCCCTGTTTAACTAAGGAGTTACCTGCTATTCTGTCTCTCAGCCCTGCATCAGTAGTAGGGTTTTCTGTTTATTACTGTTAGGGTCCTTGTTAGTTAATACCTCCTCAAGTTACTCTAGCAGTGTGATTCACAGTGGGGCTAGGAGCCCATTTAGTACCTTACAGCCAGACTCAGCACCCTTTCTGTGGGATTCTCAGGCAAACTCCAGTAATTCTTTACAAGAGTATTGCCAGAGTGCAGTGTGCAGATAAATCAAATCATGCCTTGTTCTCAGCAAAAGGTGTGCAAGATGGAATGTTGCGCACACTGTGGAATCCTAAGCTTTCAGTGTAAATCAATGCAAGCTTCTAACCAGCAGAGGAGAAAGGTATCTCTTATGGAGACACCAAACTCTACCTGCAAAGCCTATGAAACCCCAGGGTTTCCAACACTGTGAGGATCAGGTGACTGGAAGTAAAATATACATCAACCTTCAAATTCCCAGTATGATCTGGTATTATGTTGCCTCTGACTAATACTACTTCACCTTCTGTCTGTTCGCCTCAGGCAAGTTTCTGCATAATCACTGTGGACATAACAGGGAAAAAGAACATTCCACGTGTGATACAGAATGAAATGGGTTTGCATTAAAAAAGACCTGTTTTCAACTTTGTGGATTTGTGCTGATGTTTTGGTTTTCAGAAAAAGAACAGCATAGCCCAAGACAAGAAAAAGTCTTCAGCCTTTCAGAAATACACAAGCTTTTTACTGTCAGATATTCCAGAAGTAGTCCATGCTGAAACTGAAGATGCCTAACACTATTTTCAGGAAAAACAGAAAAAAAAAAAGTAAAAATGAAGCAGTTATGAGGAATGAATGAAGACTTAAATGCCATGCTATTCCAACTGGTATGTTCAAGAGACAGTGGTGGCTACACCAACCTTAAAATTCTTCACTATCAATGATAATACTACACAGTCCTTTGACAGACCACGGATCAAAAGAAAACTTCTGCTGGATACAAAACTAACAATGACCAAGACCTTATGGTCAAGGAACAACATTGCTTTGTTTACAAGACCATATTCATGCTTGTCTCATTACTTTGTTTTTCCTTCCAGCAATCTACTGAAACTAAGATACAGGTAGTGATTTATAGTCTCATTTCATGGACTTTAATTAACATGCTCACAGAAGAAATTTCCTCCTTCTGATCTACAAATGCAGCTCTGCTCCTGCCATTACTCCTGTTTCACAAAACAAATGCTGTATTATTTGCTGTTCATCTATGTAATGTAATACAGTGTTTTCCTACACCACAACCATGGATGTACAAATGGAAGCTTAAAACAATTTAGTGATTATGCCTACCTCAAAGGCGCAGAAATAATTCTTGACACCTGATGTTTTTCATTCCTTTACTGTCCCTCACCTTCCCCTCTACTTTATATGAGACTGGCTTCTTTTCCAAATGATGTTCATTTTGCTGTTGGGTATCCAGCAGCATCTCTCTTCCCACCCACCACTAAACTTGGTCATTTTTTTTCATTCCTTTTCATAACCAACAGCCACAATCACCACTCAGAAGGAATTACTAGTCAAACTCTGATGTTGTTTAACTATCTAATCCAATTTAAAAACAAATCTGATAATCTACTTAATATTTAACCAAGATCCCCTTTCTTAGGTTTTTGGGGCTTTTTTTATTAACTTGTTTTAGTATGTACACTGATTTTTTAAAACCAGTTCCTCCACAGAAAAAGCTATACAAAATAATACTTGCTGTTTGTTAAAGCTACTCTATGCACTTCTGTAACTGATGATTTTAAGAGCAGTAACAAGTTCTAAGTTTGTTCTCCAATAAAGCTACCAAACCTATGCTATTGTCAAAGTGACCAATAATCTTCTTAAGCAGCAACAAGTTTCATCAAGTTTGTTCCAGTCATTTAAGTTTAAACAAATTCATTGAAAGCTTGATTTTCTACAGCTTTCAAGAAAGACATACTGTAAAGACTATGTCAAGCCACATAACATTTGGAATACAGGCCTTTGAGGTTTGTGTTTCTTTGTTTGGGGTTTTGTTTTTCTTGGTCGCTTTGTCCATTCGGGAGTTTTTGGTTTCTTTTGAGTTTTTTTCTAACCAGACAGCCGAAAGGAAATTACCCAAATTTGAAAATAAAATATATTTTACCTACTTCTGAAACTCTTCAGGGTTGGAATCTGGCTCAAGGTTCTTCTTCCACCTCTCCCGGGATCTCTCAGTTACGAGTTTCTCCCCGGGAATTTCAGGAATACTCATGGCCTGAGCAAACAGGTGTGCACCATGGTCAGTCAGCAGCATGTGCTTTGTCTGCAGAAAGACAAGAGATTCCTTGACAATTCTTATTTTGTCTTGTACTGAGCTGTTTTATAGAACTGCTATATTTAGAAGTATCCGCAAAAAGAAAATTACAAAATTTATTTAAAAAATTTTTAAACTTCTGTCCATATGCCCTTCCACTAGAGCAGAAGAAGCTTTCAGTTCTCCAAACCATGAAGTTTAACCATCAATAGAAAAGAATTGTACTTATCTATTTAACACTTACTATAATGGGAGAGGGAAAATTGGTAAATTTGTTCTTTAGCTAATTTGTATGCAACTGTTTTGTACTGTTTCAAACGAATCACCAAATTACTACATAACTAACTGTTTTGTCCAGTTAACTAAGAGATTTAGAAGGCTTTTATTCATAAGAATGCTAAATAAATTCCTGTTTAAAGGCATTACACCTAGTAAAATAACCTACAAATGTAAATAGCATAAAACTAAAATGTTCCTTATCATCAGCTGAACAATTTCATTTTAAATAGTTTCTTCTAAGCTGCTATTCTTATTAACTGAGAGGATCAAATTTAAGAACAGAATACTTTCTAATGGGTTTGACCAAAAAATGTTTATTCTCTTCTAACAATACTTGAAAGTTCTATTGTGATTTATTTACAAAGCACTCCAAATCAGATTTTAATTCAACAACCTTAGTTAATTCCATGCTTTAAAGTCTGTAGAGCTTGGTTAATTCATATTTTAGAGAAACTTGCCAGATAAATTTGTTTAATTAATCCTTATACTTTAGTAGTAGCTCTGAAATCTGATTTTTTTTTTTTTTGTTTTAATGTGTCAAAAAGTAAGCAGCAGTTTCTTGCACAATTACACACTGTCAATTGCTCATCAGGGCTTGGGAAGGTTTTAGAGAAGTGGTGGTCTGACTATACAGCACAGAACAATTTTAGAGGAGAACTTACAACTAACTTACAGCAGCCTTTCTGTCCCTGCAGCAGCACAGCACACCAGACCAGCTGAGGTCCAAACAGAACCATGATGCTGGAGGCAGCAGGCCTGCAGCGCCTTGTGAAGCACCCACATGGCACAGTGCCAGCTCTCGGCCAGCAGTAAGGACAGCAGAGGTTGGGTATTCCTGTCCCATTCTAGAGGACATTTAGAGTCTCAAAGCTTCAGGTTAAGATGTTGCAGACCATCACCTGCTGTTGATTTCTAAAGCAATGACAAGTAATCACTATTATGACCACGCACAGCACTGCATTGTTTTAAAGGATTCCAGACTAACCTCTTCCCAAGGCAGACACACTGATCTCTACTTAAGCTTGCTATAACGTCCTCATTAAGCCCTTTGGACAGGGACAGAGGACTACACTTTAGAAACATCTCTGATGCTGCAGCCACGACATCAAACATTTTTGAAAATTTAAATGCCTTTTTAATGAATCTTTAATTCAGGAGAGCATTGCTTTAGGGAATACTAAGGGTGACAAGAAGTCCCCTGTATATGTGAAAGTGGACATCAGGCTTTGATGCTGAGCGCTGTTCCCATATCACCAGACAATGTAAGACCAGCCTATTTCTAACAAAATTAATGAGTAGTGCTCTTCGACTTGAAAGCCAACTTCTTTGTGCAACACTGCCCCCCTCTGCCACTACCACTAACCCACGAGAAGCACGCAATGCGATATTCAAAATAGTTTTGGTTTTTGTTTGTGGGTGTGGGTTGGGGTTTTTTTGTTGTTTGGTGGGTTTTTGTAGGAAATTTGCAATTTGCTTTAGTCTTGATCTGTGACCAGAAGGCTGTGTCCTACATCCCTTACTTTCATCAGCAACTAAGACGATAGCATCCTTTAAATAAGTTCTAAAAATATAAAGTTTTATTATAAAAAATTAAAGTTATTTCTAAAAACTTTTTTACAGGATTCCATCCCATATTCAAATTTGCATAATATATGCACCTTCCTAGGCTACAAAAACAAGAAATACTTGCATATTGATAAATAAACTTCTACAATAGGACTTTGTGTTTGGGTTTTCTTTTTTCCTTCTTTTTCAGTACTCACTGAAAAGAAGATGTCTTAAGGTGATTTTTATCATTCTCTTCAGCAGATGTTGTCAATCAAAAGAACTAGCAGAACACTGCCAAACAACACAAAAGCACATTTTTCTGTCTCATTCTGCTGGTTTCATTAACTTGTTTGCTAATATGAAGTGCCTACTTTTTCTGGAAAACATTTACATAAAGTAATCTAAAAGGACAAGAAAACGGTTCAAGAGAGCTTACAAATAAGCCACAAAAGCTGGCACTTTTAGTTAATTTCACTGGAAATGGGGAAAATACCCCCAACTTCTGCCAGGCCTAAAGTTCAAACCATCACAGTTCCTCATTTAACAATTCTGGCAGCATAGAAAAAAAAACCAACCTGGCCCTTTGCCTAGAAAGTCTGTGTTCTAAGCTAATTTCTTTTTTACCTAATGTAGTCCTGCACAATAAGAGTAGGGGAAATGTACACAGCTTATATATACTAAAGAATTAGTGCTCCAATGTTCATGAGAAGCCTATACAATGAAGTTTTGGAGCTGAGAAGGGTTACATGCTCCAAATTAAAATAAAAATCAATGTATCATTCTATTTATGTTCAATACAAACAGGAATAATTCAAGAGAAATTTAAGTGCTTTTTCAAGAATGTGTCACATTAGTTAATGTACTAAAAGTCTTCCACCTCTAGAAGCTCCAGTGAACAACAGTACAGTAAATAATGAACGGAAATGATTCTGCTGCCCTCCTTTTCTTCATGAATTTGGACAAGTTTGAGCTCAGTGGGAAAGTGACAGCCAAAAAGGACAAATGTGTTGCAAAAACCTAGAGGAGCTATTCTGGCCACCAGATGGAGCCCACACTGTTCCATAATAGGATGGAAATACAACTACAAGCAGACATACAGGGTAGTTTTGATTGGTTTGTTTGTTTTCGGGAGCTGCATGTTTCAACATTCTTTATGGCATTAAGGCACCCAAAAACCACTGGGAATTATGCACACAGACTTAACAACCCAGGAAAACTACCCTTATTACCCCCAAGTCTCACAGTTAAATGCTTTTTAATCAAGCACAGTACAACAAAACACACTATGAAATGTACTGTGAAATACCCTGGGTTGGTGTCCCAAAATTCCTGTCCAAGATGAACAGATGGGCAACAATGAGCAGAAGAGCAACATCAGTTGGTATTCCCATTTATGGGAGATGGAAAAGCGAAGAAACTCATCTCAAGATACATCAAGCAATTCAGGCCAACATTTACATTTCAAATTTATCATTATGCACAGATTTTTTTGCATCTTGGTAAAGAGTAATGCCTATACCACAAAATGTCATGGCGTTAGGGCTACACCATTATACTTCGTCCTGTACAGTGGAATTTTATGATTTCATTTCAAATTTAGCCTCAACAAGACAGAGGAGAGGGCTTTCTGTTTGTTGGTTTGGGATTTTCTGTTTAATTTTTGAAACAGATTTTGCAAAGTTATATTCTCAGAATCCAACAGTGTGATTTTGACTCTACTCTTGCTGACTTAAATAGGATTTTTTTTCACGGACAAGACAACAAAGAAAAGAAATCAGCAACTCTGGAATAAGAAATAAACAAGAGGCATTAAAATAAGTTCTCTACAGAAGAAAATAAAATAAAATACAACATTCACTTTAACATGATAGAGACATCTCTCCCCCGACTCTTCACCTATATTCTCAAATTTTGTCTTGTGAAGCTCTCTACCACCTATACTTATTTACTGATCTAGTTAATAACAAAAAGAAAATCCGTATGAAGGAAAAAATCCTTATTCATCACAAGTTTTAACATTGTTTTTTAGTAGACATACATTTCAAGGAAGTTTATATTCAATATGTTAGTGAAATGTTCTAATCTTAAAAGCAGAACTTCTATCTTTCAATTAAGGACTCAAAAATTCTATCTGCTTTGGAGGCCATTGAGGACAAGACAAATGTCAATCATCTTTATAGATCACCAAAACAGGCATTGTTCCCTCAAAAGCAACTTTGAAAGGTTAAAGCAACATAGGTCTTCTTTATCAATAAGTGTTTTTATAAATATGAACCCTTTCAACAACGGGGCAGCTGCACTAGTAGGATGAAAATGCAAACTCCAAAGTCAGGACAAACTTTTTGATCACTGTAATAGTGATCAGCCTTGTAATAGTAAAACAGACACAGATATCACACAGATCAGTTGCACCACATCTGAAAAATACGAGAAGTCTGCTGTGGCAAAGATTAGATGGACTTCTTAGTGAAGTAAGATGGGATTGATCTTATATAGAAGGTCATTGATCTTATATAGAAGGTCAAGTAATATTTTACTGCCATGATAAATTTGATTATCTGTCACCACCACATAGAGCTAATGTTATCTTCTACTGGAGGAAGATGACAACTGTGCTGGTGCTACCATCTGATCAGGTCACAGTGAAGAAGGCTACCCAGAACAACATAAGAGTGCATTACATAGCCAAATATGTAACTGGGTCATTTAATTCAGTTCCACATCACTGCAAAGTGAACAGTGTATTACCTAACTTTAATCTTGCAAGATCAAGCACAACACTCAGTGACAACATAAAAGCTCTTCAAAAAACAAGTTAAAAACAACAACAAAAAAACCAACCTCGAATACCAGCAGCAGAACTACAGGAGACCAACATGTATGGGTCAAGTTATGCTTCCTTAGAATGCTATTGTTTATAACTATTTCTCAAAACCCCTTAAGGTAAGTGCTTCATGGTCATGACCATAATTTCCAAACACTCCAATCCATTTCTCCCTTCCTTGCTGCTTTAAAGCACTACACAAACACCATCAGTGAGGTGTATCAATATACTGGATGAAGTTCAAAGGACAAGAAAATGCTTCATACTCAAGTACATAATCAGCATACCTTTTCCATAACAAGTCGAGCAAGTTTTATTGGGTTTGCTATGCACTTAACTGCAGACACTGCTCCAGAGTCTAAATTTTTTCCATCCATGATAATGGCATCCATTTCTACTTCACCTTTTTCATTTAGAACAGATCCACAACCTAATGACAATTAAAAAAAAAATAGGGGGCAAGAGAAAAAGAAGAAAGTCATTAAGAGCTAACCACCCAGGTGATTCAATTATAAGCTCTCAGCAAGCAGCCTTTGTCTTTCCTACTTTGCTGACTTACCGAAAGTATCTCCCAAATCCAAAAAAACCCAGCAGAAACACTGCTGAGTATAACCACAAAATCCAGCCACTAACAGAAGTCTCACAGAGTACAACACCTATTTTAAAACTGAGTTTTGTTTTTTTATAGATGAAAAACACACTTCCAATCCCATCCAAATTATATGCTTGGTATTAAAGTTAGATGAACAAACCATCATGAACAGAATTCTTTACTTCTCAGATCATTTTTATGTGTACTATTTTGCCTTTGCAGTTCTTCCAAAGGAGGATACAACACCATCCAAAGAAATAGTATAGTGTGTTTGATCCTATCAACAGATGAACATCACACAGCACTCCAAGAAACTGCCAAAATTAATGGAGCAGAGTAAGTGTCCCCTCACTACTGCAGCAAAAGCTTGAAATAAGAAGTTCTTCCATTACCAAATAAAAACAGTATATAAAGTAATTTTATAAAATAAAACTTAAGTAATAAAACATCAGGTAGTTATCGTCTTCTATAATTATCAGTACTATCACTAGCCTAATTGAAAATTAATGACATACAAAATGAGACAATGCAAATAGGATGTTTTTTTTAAACAATGCCAATAATTGTACCACAGAGGAATAATAGGCTGTAAGTCATCAAGTGCACAAGCCTTGCTAATACAGATGGTGAAGACTAAACCTGAAAAATAAAAAAACCAAACCAAAACATGGCAGATGTACACAGTACCTCAGGTAAAAAGACCTGTGCACTATGCATAACGAATCCAGTAGGGATTTTCTCCTTTCTGTTACACCAACATTAAAGCAGTCCAGAAACCACTGTTAATAACTGACATAAAACTTTTATACCAATGTACTTCAGACCTGAATATATGAAATTAAATCCCCTGTGACAAAAGGCAGCCAAATCCTGTAATCCTCCTCTTGTAATCTCAAACACTGCCCCTGCCACATAAAGACACACCCCCCAAAGTTATTTTTTACCTGTCTCCAGCTAATTAAATTATTCCACAGTTAAGTCCTGCATCATTCACAATATGTTAACTTCTAGACTGGTCTGTAAAGAGCTTACAGGTTAATTGCCTCGTGCCACCCATGTGAACATCATTCTTCCAGCTTTTCCTTATGCTGGTAAGGAATTGTTTTCCAGATAAACCCTGCCATGCTCTTTGAACTTCCTTTGACAGGGTTAGCTTTCTAACCCATGTTCACAAAATTCTCACTAGAACTAGAGTACCCCTTTCTCAAGCATCAGTGACCAGAACCATGTTCCAGGGGAAACTCAACGAGGCCCCTTCATCATCACATTAAGAGTGTCCCATGCCTACTGGACATATCTCATAGGATACACTTTAGGATTTTCTGAAATTTGCTGAGTAGAAAACATTTGCAGACAGTTTCTGTAATCAAAGGCAGCTTTCTAAACAAGTCTCCTTTTACAGGTGGTAAAGAAAGACCAGTAGGTACCTCCTAAGAACAATTCATCCCACTTGCCATAGACTCACAGAAAGGCCTGGGCTGGAAAGACCTTAAAGATCACCTAGTGCCAATCCCTTCCCACAGGCAGGGATGCCATCCACTACATCAGCTTGCTCAGGGCCTGATCCAACCTGGCCTTGAACACTTGCAGGGGTGGGGCATCCACAACTCCTTCAGCTTTGAGAGCTGTACAGCCAACTTTTCTCACTCCACTAGTCACCATGAAAGTCTGCATACCATGGCAAAGCTAGTTACTGAACTTCAAGTGACCTCAGGTAGCATGAAACCCTCCTTCCATGGTTACAGGCTGTCTTTTCACCTGCCTTCCAGAGCAATGGGTAGGGACTATCAGCCTCTGAGGCATGGCATCCATTGACAGCAGTGCTGAAAAAATAACGTCTTTGGCTTCTTAATAAGCAAAGGGGTGGGAAAACAAAGAGACAGAAAAACAGAAGACACAAAATCTAGGAGGAAACAATCAACATGTCTGACATCAGCCTAATCACAGTTGGGATACTGAGAGGAGTACTCCAACTCCCTCTGTCTGTAGATAGAAAGATCTGTCCTCTGTCCTGCAAAGGCTGCATAGGAAAGAGTGTGCAAGGATCAGTAGAGTGTCAGTTCTTACACCTGGAGTAGTCATGCCAAGCTGGTTCATACTGCTAGCCAAAGGGATCACAGAGAAATATAACCACGCCACAAGTAGAACTTGATTACTTTATTAAGCTGCACAAGTCACTAAAATGGTAAGTTTATACACCAGTATAGCTTCTGAGCCCTTGCACCAAGCCTACATCAAGATGACCCTACACAGCATGGCTACACCCTATCAGGCAAAAAAAGGACAAAACTTGATTGTTCTGCCCATTCTTCCCCATCTTTATTGTTGTCTCTTAGCAATGTCTGCTTGCCTAGAAAATATTACAGCAAAACTGATTTTATCCTTTTATGAAGATAAATATTACACACTGAGTTTTAAACAGCCACTCCAATCAGGGTCCTTTTCACATAGCTTTCAGCTCAATTTTGCCAGATTCTGAGAGCAGCTGTACCTAATGAGCATTAACACAATTAGATATATCTGTAAGTAGCAGACTACTTGCCACTTAGATCATCGTGGTTAAACATGGACAATGGGTGAAGGCTCAAGTCCAGTTAAGTAAAAGCTAAATGACAGCATGTCACCCTGATGCTAACTATATAAAAGTACACACTATACCATCAAGTCCACTTCATGATTTCAGCCTGAATGCTCTAAAAATCAAAATGTTCAACCCAAGTCAATAATAAAACAATGGAAGTCTCATATTAAATAAAAGCTGCTCTTGACTGCAAGGTGAGATGGAACAAATGGACCTCGGCAAACGAACAGCTATATTACCTAAAATACTGAGCACCTACATTTCATTCCATGTTCTGTTCTGACATACCATGGTGGGAGTGCGGAAATATTTCTGCTGAAATTCATCAAAATAATAAACTTGAGGTCCTAAGAAGAGGAGAAAGTATTTGATTACTACCACTAACATTAATTCACATTACTGATTAGGAAATCCAGTTATGAACACTTACTTAGGAAGGTATAGCTTTACAACTCATATACCATTATTGCCTTGCTTCTCTAGTATTACTTACAAAATAACTAATTGCAAGCACTAATTAACAGAAAACCACCTAAAATCCTTTAACACCATTATTTCTGTGGCAATAAGTAAAGGTCAAGCACCCAGGATTAAACAATGCTGCAAGGTATAGCCAAGAGCCTTACAGAGACACATTTACTTAACATATACTCCATAAGATTCCATGTCTTAAAACTGGATATACATAACACAGTAACAGAAGATTTACAGAAAAGTAAAACAGCGCTACTCAAATTAAATGGCAGATATATAACACTGAAGAATGGTAAAAGCATAATCTTCCTAAGTGTACTATGAGAAACTACAGTACATACCATGCTGAGAAACCACCTATTTTGTGACACTAGTATTTACTCCACTGCAATGTACATAAATCAATAATAATGCAATAGTAATAATAGGAGCTAGGATTTTCAGAAGCATCAGGGCAAAACACTTGAAATATAATATGATTCTAAGTCCACTTAATTCTTAGAAAAATTACCTGCATTAAAATGAGGATCATCTTCCATTGACCGTACTGCCTCCTCAACTGCATCCACAGCACTGCCTCCCTGCTTCAGGAGAGCGTAACCTCGCAGCGCAGCTCTGACAACGCCAGCACGACATCCCTCTTCTCGTTCTTTGAAGATCCGGCCAGCTCCACCGTGCACCACGATGACAGGCTTCATCCTGCCAAGTTCCTCCCCAGGCTGTCAGCTGTGAGCACAGGTCAGCTGATGGGAAGGGGTAGTCTTTCGCATGGGCTTCTTTCTACAAGGAGAGTGGCTGCAGATTAAGTAACACATAGGGATAGTTTGCTACAATTTTACCTTCTGGGAAGCCAAATACTCACAAAGAGGAGCTCCTAATTCAGTCTGGATGAGGCCCCATGCAACTTGGTGCAACTCCGAGGCCAGCCGTGCTTTGAGGATGGCTCTGGGTCAAGTGGGACAGGAAGGGCCCCTTTCAGGCTAAGTTACTCTACAATCTGGTTGTTTAGTATGAACCCTGTCTGGTAATAATAAATTACATGGGAATAAGCATTTGAGTAACCCTTGAACCTGCCAACTGCTCTTTGTTTTAGATTGGTAGCCTGTTGTCAGAGTACAGTAATATCACCAGCAATAAAGAAAAGGAGATTGACCTGACCCGACCCGAGTTAAAGGCTTACCCAGCTCAACCACCTGGATACCAGACCTCTGACCTCTCACTATACTTTGAACTTCGAGCAGGAAAACAAGGTGCTCATTCACACCTGGCAGCCAACACGGTGTTGTGACTGCTCATGGCCTCCTGCGAGCGAAAGCCATTGTTGCTAGTTGCTACACATCTTTGGTGATGCAAATCACAGGTTTTGCTTCCAGAAAAAGGCAAAGAAGCAGCAGCTAACTCATCTCCCACTGAAATCTGGGGCATCTCCCAAAGAAAACTCCTCTCGTGGACGGCTATTTTTGGAGGATGCGAAGAACAGAATCCAACAGCCTTTCCTCTCATCGTACAAGCAACCCCTTCCGACAGCCTCCCGCACTCCTCCGGTCCCTCGCACCCCTGCTGCCCCAGGGGAGGCCGGCCAGGATGGCAGCAGGCGGGGAGCAGAGGAAATCCCAGCCAGGGCCGCTGTGGGGCACATCTTCCTGTAAGGGAGGCCGCTTCAGGTTTTTATTCCAGCCAGCAGTTACGCTCTTCCCTTACTCAGCACAGGCTACCCCTGGCCATAGACCCAGCCCTGCCGAGGCGGCACCTCCGCTCACGGCGGGCCCGCGCCGCTCTCCCGCCCGCCCCCGGCGTTCCCGCGGAGTGCGGGGTCCGATCGCACCTGGAGCACCCCGTCCTCGCAGTGACTCACGGCCGCTCCAGGCGCGCTCCTGTGCCGGTGCCCGCGGCCGCCCTGGGCGCGCTCCCGTGCCGGAGCCCGCGGCAGTGCGGGGCGGGCGCAGGCCCAGGGACCTTTCGCCGGCAGCCGCCCTTAACAGACATGGCGCCCCCGGCTGCGCCGAGGCGTGCCCGCAGCGAACATGGCGGCGGCGCTCGCAGCCCGCGGTCTCCGCCCCGCACCTGCAGGGGCCGGGCCGCGGCCGCCGGCCCTGAGATGGGGCGGCCCGGCGCTGGGCTGCCGACAGCGGGTGGGGCCGCACCGCGCTCATCCCGGTGTGGTTTCTCCCTCAGCCGGCAGTGCTGCGGCCGTCGCCCTGTGCACAGCCACAGCCGCGCTGTCACACCAGCTCAACGTCTGCCACCGCCTGATTTCCCCTCGAGTTAAATTAGAAAAATGGCATCTCTCCCCAAAATCGATGCCCAGCAGCGCTTCCCGCGGGCCCACCCTTCTCTCTGGCCGGGACGGGTTATTCACGTTCCCAAAGCTCGGGCTGTCTGTGGAGTTCTGTGAAAGGGTGAAAGGTGCTGTAGGCTGAGGGAGCTTCGGTCTGTGGGGATCATCGTCCCAGGCAGGTTGGCGCAGACTGCATTTTATATACATAAATATGTATATGTATAGGTGAGGATAAGCTGTATGTGGCCACACTGTTCCCAAACTGACGGCAAAGACAAGAACTGAGCTTGATGTTTGCTTTATTTCTAATTATACGCTGCTGGTGGAACAAACAGTAGAGCTGCTAAAGGTTCTTTCTGAAAACTAAAAAAAGAGTTTATGGAAAAAAAACCCCGTAATTCTGAGCTCTCTTACCTGTGTAACTGGAAGTGTAAACAAAGATTTCTCAACATTTGTACCCACTACATGGCATGCGTCTTGACCATTCCTGCTTTGCTCCCTGCCTCTCTGCTCCCGTGTCTGTTTGAGGTGCTGTAGTCCAGGCTGCAGGGAGACAGGGAATGCTGTGTCCACCCAGGGCATCAAGGGGACATGGCTGTGCAAAAAGGGCAAGGATTTATGGCAGTGTGAAGTCACTCAATTTAAGAACTATTTTGATCCTGAAGGTTTGTTGAAAACTAATTAGTGTGGTTTAATTAAAAGGAAATACTCCTGATGGTTTTTCTTTGTCATTAGTAGGCTTAAGACAGGCATTAAAATTTCTTACATTAATTATTGAGAGTGCTGCCTGTTTTTGTAGAATATTTATGTTGTTTTCAGGTAGTGTCAAGACAGGAAACAAATACTATTTAGATTAAACAGTTTAGAAGAATCATTTTGGTTGCATGGACAGCTGAACACAAAATTTATAACTTTAGTAACTTTAAGTTGAAATTTTAATATTAGTCTAACATTATGATTCATCAAAACAAGGGTGTCACTTGATAGAACTGGAATAATCTGTTTCTACATCAGCTTTTTGCCTTAAGCCCACTTTGGCCACTGCCTTTGTCATTATGGTCAAATAATTTATGTGCTTTTAAAAATGCTGTAAAGCTTATCAGAGCAGACTGGAAAGCATTAGTATTTAGTTTTATGATTATTATTTAGTTTGGTTTTTTTTTAAATTAGCACATTGAATTGCACATCAGGAACCTGTCCTAAAGCTATGTAAACTATTAGAATAAGTTTTAAATAATTGCTCTAGAAATCTATTGATTTTGCTCTTGCTAGTTTTCATAGGAGATATTTGTGTAATATAATTGCCCAAGAGATATTTTTTATAATGTACAGAGTAAATTAGGGGGATTGCATGTGGAACCATGTGGAGATTAACTTCCCTGCTTGTAAGCTGAATGTGCCTTATTTGAAAGAGGTGGGAACACGTTATCATGGGTGAGTAAGGGCTGAAGCAGGGAAGTAAGAGATCCAGGCACATGTGGATAGGGAACATGTGTCTGAAAATACTCTGATGTCATAGGGTCTACCCTGCATTTCCAGTGACTAAAATACAGCTGTACTTGTGCCATCTATTTTCCTGCAGAATTCATAAATTAAGGACATGCCTTCCTTCTAGAGAAAGAATTCCCCCAGAATCTCATTGAAATGTTAATTTTAGGAACCAGCAAAGCAAGTGAAATACATTGTAAAAGTAACTGGTTTGATGCATATTTATAATAGAACTATTTTTAAAATAAATGTTTATGTAGAAACTTGTGTGTTTATCCATAAACTATTTAAAAATCTTCAAAATCTGGTGTAGCACAGAAAGCAGTGCTCTATATTTTATTAATTGGATTGGAGGAGCATGCAGAGTTGATCAAGGCTAAGGCTGCTTGAGCAAGTGTCAAGCATGCAGAAACAGAATGCTGTTCACAAAGTCTGCAAACTTGGATCTTTTTGTATTATACAGAGCTGTCATATGGAGATCACTGCGGCATTAGGATGCTCAGGTCACACTCTGGAAAAACTCATGCATGTTGAATAACTTCGTTCATGTGCACAATTAAAGTCTGTAAACCACTTCTTACTGTGTTCTTACTGTGAAGAGTGTGCCACCATTTAGGGGAGCTGGGAAAAACAGTTCCTCTGAGAGTTTAATTTTTTATGCAAAGTTAAAAGTTATGTTCAGGTAAGATCAGCAGTGAAATTTGCAGTAGTAGGACAGGAAATGGTAGATGAGGTATTCACTAAAATACAGTGGTGATCAGTTCTAATTGATTAGTGAGCTCTTTGTTGAATAGTTCAGCTGGAAATATTTTCTTGGGAAGAGGCACTAGACTTACCAGTGTCCATGATGTTTCCTCCTCTTCTGCGCAGAAGTGAGATTAAATTGAAGGTGGGTTTATTTTCCCACTTTGGGGAGATTTTAACTGTAGAACGTAGATATCTTCCCCATGGCGGATTGTCCCAAACAAGAAGTTAACAGTGCCTTACTGCTCCTAGTATTTAAGCATTTTTCACACAGGGGGATGGTTGTACCAGACCACTCTCAGAAACCTGTGTGAGTGGAAGAGGAGAGAGTGACACAGGTTGTGGTACTGGTCATGGGAAATCCCTGTTCACATCCTAGTTTTGAACTGTGCACATCGTGTGTTTGACCAATTTTCAAAGCTAAAGTGTAAAAATGGTCCTGGTGGTTCCTGTTTCTCTGTCCCGTGTATTTACAGAGATTTTATCACATCTGTCAGCTGTGTGCTCTGCTGAAGGTGCATTTGAGGTGAGTATCCTGAGCAGAAGACAACCAGACTGACACATGGGTGACTGGCAGAGACTAAAATTAGAACTTTTTGTGTTCCTATTCTTCCTGTTGTTACAAGAACCCTGAAACCATGTTGCATTTTTGTCACTGCACAGCTGAAAAAAAATATTTTCTTCTGTCACCTCTGTGCTTTTGAAGTCCCTCCCATAGCCTGTGAAGTCAATAAATCCCAGTCTGCTCCATTCTAATCACTTTAACTTCAAAGAAGCCTGATCAAGTTCAATTTTTTGAGACTATTTTCAATTCTCTGTTTATCCCAAGCTTTACATCCCCTTTGTAAAACTCTTTCAGTTGTTCTTGTTTTGGCATAAAACACAAGAGCATGTTGGAAAACTTGTCTGTGTGTCTGTCAGAGGCTTACAACTTCCCAGCAAGTGCAGGGGGCTTCTGGATTGATCCATTCAGAGAAAATGACACCCTCAGGCTAGCAGGGGTTACAATTGCTTTGGTTCAATCCCATGCCCCTTGACAAAAAAACTTTGCAAACTCCATAGCTACCACAACAATTGCAACATTTTAAACCCCAGAATTTAGGAATTTAGGAAGGATTTCTCTTATGTAACTTTCAGATTTGTTCTGTCTTATAATGTGGGAAAATGCAGTTTTCTTAGTTCTTACTGATATACAATTAACATGCTAAAGGCTACAATTAAAACAATATTTCAGCTTAGCCCATATTTTAGGCAGAACCATCATTACTTTTTAAGGTACATTAGAAGATGCTTGTTTAAGTATTGCTTGAGGTAAGGACTCAAGCTTCCAAACACTCGAGGAATTTCCAGGAAAATTTATAATATGCCTTAGCTCTAACAAAGTAACAATTCTAAGAATTTTGTCATGCGTGGAGGCTTACTGAGAGTGACAAGTATCCACAGTAAAGATTTTAGTTGGATTTTGTCAAGATACAGAACATCTTTGGGAGAAAAGATAGCACAAAACAGTTTAGAATAATTCGCAGGGGATTTTCCTGTCACCATGTGGGAACAGAATGAAAATTAATCAAATGACAAATGAACATCTGTTCAAGTTTGTCCTTTCTTTTTGACTTCTTGTCACTCAAATGTATGGACCTTTAGCAACCCTAATTGCAGGATGCAGGAAATAATCACAGAATGCAGGAAATAAAAGAACATCATCATGGCAGATACATATCAAGTGTATGTGCAGTACCTGAGATGCTCTTTGTACTTGAGAGATGAAATAGGAAGAAATGAAACTCAGTTGGGACTCACAGCCATGGAATTACAGAAATGACTTTTGAGTAACTTTTTAAAGGCTTAACCAAGTTGCCAGGCATTGGAGAGAATCACAGGGGTCCTGTGTCAGATGAAAGATTCCCTCTTGTGATTTGATGGGGTTCAAATCATAAAAACCTAGTAAGTGATGCTCCAGGGAGTCACTATCATTACCTGTAGTAATACAGTATACCCTGTGGAGGTATTTACTTCTGCAGAAAGGTGGGCAGGGAAGAATTAAGCTTTGGAAGTTTGCTGGCTTTGCGTTATATTGCAGGTATGCTTATATGTAGCAGTTACCCAGTTATCAGGAGGATTATGTGTGGCCATTAGAAAGAAAAATAAAGGCATGATAGTTTTGCTTAGTTCAAATGTTTAGTGTGTTATTAGAATTATGTTTGTTCTTAGTGAAATAAAAAGCTGAGATGTGACAGTAGACAAACGATGGAATTTTAAGTGATAAAGTTAGTTTAATGCAAGTGGTTTATGTATCCAATAAATGTATCTCCTACTACAGTAATTAACATTAAGAAATACTTAGAAAAAATATGTGCCATGTACCTAAAACTAGATTCAACGGCATGCTTAGAAAGATTACTCTCCGAAGTTCTTCCTCAGTTTATTTCTTAAGAAAATTTCAGGTCTTTTCATACATCTTATGTGCTGTCAGACTGGTTTTGAAGAAACATCATGTTTCGGTTTTTTTATGAGGAATTGCATTTCTTTCCCTTCAGTTCCACCTAAGTATAAACTCATACAATATGTGTAATACTGTAGTAATAATTGATAAAAAATGCAGTTGGAAAAGCTTACAGTTAAGACATCATTGTAATTGTAGCTTTTGATGTGAAAATAATACAAGGGAAATGCCAAGAGTGAAGGGATTTTGTTTTGAATACTTCACCTTCTATTTTATTTCTATCCCTAAGTCAGCACCTCAACTCTAAGTAACTAAATTCTAATTGAAGTAACTAAAACCTATGTTGTTGCATATATATCTAAAAGCCATATTTCAGGATGGATTTTTAGGATGTTGATAAAATTATTTATCAAATGCAAAAATACTGCAGAGAGTAGGCCATGAATAGTGTACTAACAGAAAATTCTCCAGTACAAATCAGTCAATCATAAGGCTGGTGGCAGGGAAAACGAATCAAGCAGGGAAAAGAAAAAAGGTGTATTTTAAAATGAGAATGCTAAATGAGACAGCCAATTGATGTCTGGCAGGCAGATATCTATTATAGTGAGAATTGATGTCAAGTCTCTGTAAATGCAATGTAACAGGTGATGAAATTTGTGTGAGATCTTCGGATAAGCCATGCAAAGGTACTGGAAACAAAAAGCATTTTTAAATTGATTGCGACGTGAATGGGGAACCAGTGGAGTTGGATGAAAGGGGGAGCATTGCTTTGTCTTACTTCTCGGTCATGGGGACGAAAGCAGTGATGTTTGCCCCCAGCTGCAGTACAGAAAGTGATAATCCCATGAAAGCTTGGAGCATTCAAGACCAGATGTACAGATTTCCAGTGTCACTTGTGTTGATCACGGGTGGGGAATATTGTTTATTTTGGTACCATTATCTGGGAAGCTTCCTAAAGCTGCTGAGAGCAGCAAACTTTGTTTGCCTTCACGTAAGCAAAAATGCAGCTTACATATGCATACTGGACTGCTAGATGGCTGCAAAACTAGTGATCTTCCTGGAGATTTGAACGTGTTGGTGGTGCCAGCATATTCCTACACAAACTCATATGAAAACTCAGGATTAGGTGTTATTCTAAGGTGGCAAAAAGAGGCAATTTTTCATCTGATCTTTGAGTAAAGAAAATGAATGGGTATGGATTCACAGTGTGTTTTATTGAAGGGACTAAAATTATTGCAGTACTAGCAAAACACAAACATATGAACGAATGTAATTAGGACTGGTTTAAGATGAGTATTGAGTGTAGAAAAGATCAAGAGAGTAGTGTTCAAAATGTTGGTACATTTTGACAAATACAAACATGATACCTTATATTAAAGTTGCCAGATTTAGGTGGAGTTGTAACCTGCTAATCAAGTACTTTATGAACCAATAATTCTCCTTTTCTCTACTTCACGCACTTATGAATAGCCTCTGATGTTGTCTGTTAAGTCCTTATTTTAATATTCTTTCATAATACAGTCTAAATTTAAAATGTTATTAAGGGAATTTTGAAATAAATCATCATGCATATTGTTACATTCAGTAGCCACCTTCAGTTGGGTATAAATTAGCACAATATGTAACAGATCTGCTAAGGGCATTCACACATTGAAATTATATTGAGGGTTTTGCTGGGCTATGCAGGAAACATTTATTTCTTCATCCAAATGTTTGCACAATAATAGAACTTACTTGTCTTGTATGTTCAGAACAATGGATGCCAGGTTTTCAAGGGCAAAGTTTCAATATAAATCTAAAAACTTAGTTTTGGGTGTCACATTTGTCTAGAGAAGTGGAACAGGCTTTGTGAAAAAAGTGCTGAGGTAAGGCAAAAAAACACCCAGTTTTGAATATCAGATAGTTTCTAGTAGTAAAGGAAAGGAGAGGAGACTCTCAGGAACTGTGGTCTTCTACAGCTGTTGGATATGTCATAGGGGAGAACTGAACTCTGACCGGTGTTTGGGAAGGAGGTTTGTGGCATGGACCTTAGGTAGCACAACCGTGAGCCTTGACAGTGCTTGGAACTCTCAGTGTTGGTGATGGAGCTTGTGTTCCTTCTTAGGATGTCAAGGTTAAAATGTGATCTGTGTTATTGTAACTATATTTTGTGTTCGGTATGCCAGGTTGACTCCTGCTGTAATCAGGAAGACATTGCCAATTCCAAGGCAACTGCCATTGCCGGCCTTTCCTTTCCTCCACTTTTTTCATCTTTGTGTCTCCTACCTTCCTCCTCCAAATTTCCTTTTTTTGTACAGTGGGCTTCATGAAAAAACTGGCAATGCAGAGTTGGTATGTCAAGTTGATGGAAAATTCAGGAACATGAGCTAGTACTAGATTCATCATATTTAGTGAGTTATTTCTGCAGAGGAATTTTGAAGAAAAAGTAGTTAATATCTGAACATTAGTACCCCTAAAATTTTGAGGATATGTGGTTAGATGTATTATCTTTCTGCTGCTTTTATTCCTTTCCTAGCTTTTGCATTTTAAAAGAAATAATTTCAATACCATTTATTCTTGAGTCATTGGAAGTCACATTTTCTCCCCACTTTTTTAAAAAAATAAGTTTTTATGATTACAATATTGTGGATGAATGCTGTCTATAACCAGTAGAAATGCTTCAAAGCTGATTGAAAGCAGGACACTAGGCTTTCTGAAATGCTGTCTGATCAAATATGAGATATGGAAGCATCCAACTTGTTTTAACAATGAAAACTCCTTTTTTTTCTTTTTTTCTGTGTAAAAATAGATCACAGTGCAGTGACCCTTGAGGGAGAGAAAGAATGAAAAAACTGCATGTTTCTCTCAAAATTCTGACTACATTGTTACAGTCTGTGTCAAAGGATGACAAATCCGAATTGCTCTGCTTCCTGTGTTCTTTGAATTAGAGCTTGGTGTTACACTATTTTGACCTCTTCAAAATTTTGTAATTTAATTAGCAGATTTCCTTTTCCTTCTCTAGCTCATTTTGAAGTGTGGGGAAAAAAAAAAAAAAAAAAAAAGAAAAGAATATATATATAGCAGTGTCATAATACTGAATCTTTTCTGAATCTAACTGCATATTTTGAATGGAATTTATATTAAAGCACTCCTGTATTAATTTAAATCAGGATGATATAAAAACAATATGTGGTATTAACCAATAGAGATTAAAGACTATCTGAACTGGCTAGAAAAAATTTACTGCATGGTCACTAATTTATAGGCTTGATGCTTGCTAAGGTATTTGCCTAGCTGCACCTGCCCTATCAACATGTTCAACTGTGAATTAGTTGGCACAAAAAGTTGGCAGAGAAATAGGGAATTTTTCGCCTCAAGGTCAGTAACAAAGCAGGCTGATACTGATTTAATGCTGTTATGGTCTGGTAGTTCGGCATGAACATGACTCTATATTGGCATCAGTTGACACATGTCTACATTCAGAAAGCCACTTTCCTAACTGACATCCTTTTTGCAAGAACATCAAGTAGCAGGCACCTGCCTTAGCTGGCAAAAAGTTAAGTGTCCTGGCTAAGCTAGCTGTCTAGGCTTCCTCTGGAACTGTGGGGAGAGGAATTTTCAGAGTGATTCATACAGTTCTAAAAGATGTGTCTAAAATAGATTACATGACTCATCCTGTGGAAGTACCTGCCACTCTGCTGACGACAGAGGGAGACCTAGATGACTAACTTACCGTAGATAGCTAAATTTTGGACTGGTAGTTAGTAGGAGGGAAAGCTCAGTACCAATGTCTTTTTCTTTTAATGAAAAGAGGCTCAAGTATACAGTCATTATGAAAAAGTCTGTATGACCACTGATCATGCAGTATATGCTGAAAGAGAGATGGACCTGCACTGCTATCTTCCTGTATCTTTAATAAATATGTTGATTTTATTTCTTGCTAAATTAATCTATATCATGGTGAGGAAAAGAAGATATTTTTAACCTTAAAAATCCCACTGGAAAGGGATAAGTGTTATTTACTGTACACAGATCTATGAAACAATGAGCTTGATATTTATTCTGCATCAGTTTCCATTATTGAAATTGCTTTGTATTGAAATAACTTTGTATTTATACCGCTGATATTGGATGTAAAATCCATTAGGTGGGGTGTAACAGATTGTTAGCATGGATTTACTTAAATACAGCATGAAGATCTGTAGTCTGCACGGCATTAACTTCATTGTGGCTGTTTCAGATGCTGTTTTTTGGAGAAGTTACAAAAAGTAAGATTTAAATTCACTACTATTTAATTAAAAACCATTGCTTGCCTGATTTGAAAATTTTGAGGTCTTAGGAATATTCAGGAATTATTCACCACATCTGATTTTAGATACCAAATTAGATTTCTAAATAAGGAATCTAGGCACTGTTTGTAATCAGCAGAGTAGAGTTGACACCTCCAGCGAACAATTTGGAGCAGCTCAGGTAAGCAGGAAGTTAGTGCTCTGGTTGCTCTCCAGAGGACTTCTGCTGCTGCCTAACTTGAGTCCTCTGAAATAATCTCTGAGATACTTATTTATCCCTCTATATTTACTGTGGAGGAAGCCTAGTCTGGTTTTGTAGGCTGTTGAAGTGGGTAACATGAATATTGCCCTTGTTGTTTTCTGTCCTAATTCTTAGGTTAGTAATACCTTGTCAAATCAGAGTGCAATGTTTTTCTGAATATATTGAGAATATATTTCTGAATGTCAGGTGTGCATTAGAAGAGCCTGTGGCATGGTTAATGTACATAGTGTGCTCAGCAATGTTAATGTAGTAGCGTACAATGTAGTGGTGTGTATGTAGTCTATATAGCATAGTGACTTCTGAATTATTTTCTTGTAACTTGGTTAACTGAGCACTCCCCTGGATGTCCAGGATAATCAGCAAAACCTGTTTGGTTTTCTCAGAAAATTTGCTTTCATTTTGTGTGCTCTGCGGTTGAATGATAAACAGTTCTAGCTTCGACTGTGTCTGCAAGGCCCTGAGGAGCAAACTGCTGCCTGGAACAGACACTGTAAGGCCTTCTTCACCTGCCCTTGCATTCAGAGTCAGAACACAGTGCTTTGGATCAAACAGCACAATTGTTCTATTTTTTTGTTGTTCAACAGCTGTTTTACCTACACTCCTACTGTAGCTTTGAAAGTATAATAACTGGTTATGTATTGCTATATGCAGATTCCACAGGGCTTCGAAATTCAGGATGTTAACTGATTTGCTACAGTTTGAAAAATCATCTACAGAGTTTGGGAAAGTATTGTCATGGTAAGTTGAGATCTGTGGATTTTCCTTTCATTTAATAATGAAGCCTAAGTTTATGCATAAAACACAAAATCAGTGAAGGGTGAAGAGAAGTCATGAACGCAAATCAGCCTTGATTAATTTTCATTTCTCACCTGGAGATAAAGGACAATATTATGTTAGTACCTGGAGGAGGAGGAGTTTCCAGTCTTTCAGGAAGAAATGCAGGCATGTTACAAAAGACAAGCAACAACTGTAAATGCTGTACCCTGGGGAATTGTTGCCGAATGAAGGAGTTCAGGTGACAGAATTGCTTTTATATGGTAGCCATAAGAAATAGTGAATGTTTTATCTAAGACAATAAACTGGTGGATAAATTCAAATTCTGTTCTTTGGTAATTCTTCTTATAAAAGAAAAGAAAGGTAAAATTGCAAAGGACACAAGGGTGTATCCAGGGGAACAAGAACATCATTTGTAGTCGCCAGAGTTGTTTGATGAGACTCACTTGCTAGATACCTGATAACAAGGAAAGCCAATCTGTCACTGTATGGTTCCATAAAGAAGATTTGTCTATAATAGGGAGCATTAAACAGGGCAATGGAAATTACTTGAGCAGCCACTGAATTAATTTTCATTTTAAACATACTCTAAAGATAACTGGCTGGACAGCATTGCAAGTTCTATATCTGAGTGCATCTATTAAAAAAAGGCTGTGAGAAGTTTCCTGGTTTTGAATATAAACTTGGCTGTGCTGTCAGCTAACATCTCCTTTACCTGGAGCAAAACTTTAAGTGATGCATAATATAGACAGACTCTGTTGTGGACTCCTGAAATCATTACCTCTTACAAACTGTTTTTATTTAATAGAGCAATGTAATTGTTTCTCTAGAGGGTGATGAGAGTGATTCATTATATTTGATCTTTTTCATAGCAGAATACTGCTGTTGCTAGCTCAGAAGACTTTTTGGCAAATCAAAAGGAGACTGCTAGTTTGGAGCATTTCTCTGGCAGTTTGAAATCCCCAAGCTGTAGCTTCAAGCTCAGCAGTAAGTGCTTTGCAGTAGTACCAAGAGAGCTGAAATAATCAACAATAGCAACCTTTTATCTCATGTCTGAAATCCATAGAAAGAGAATATATATATATAAATATTTCTCTTTAATATTTCACATCATGCTTCTACTTAAAAAGTTTAAAGTTCTTTCACTGAGAGTGGACAGAAGCTAAGCCAAGCCACAGGATTAATCATAAATAATTTACATGAACTCCCTCTACTAAGATATTCTGCAATTTCATAAAGAAGGAACACATGTTCTGAGAATACGTAAGGGTTGCTATAATTGGCTCACTTTAACACGCCTGGGAACAACACATGAAGCTGCTGTTGCAGTTTTTCTGACATAGTTGCTCATGTTGCTCACTGTCCACAACAATTAAATGTTCATTTTTCTCTAATTTTTTTTTTCTTAGAACTGCATCCAGATTAAGGAAAAAATTCTGCTAAAAATTCTGAACAATGTTGACTTGTGAAGGCTGTAGAACAACTATTGCTTCAATAAACAGGATTAGTTTTGGATTACTTTTTCTACAAAGACTCTGGAGCACTGCCTTACTCCTCCTTGCTGTGAAACGTCAACCCCTTCAGATCTCCATGGTTATCTCACAGAATGAAAAGTAAAATCATTCTGGGATGATTATATAAAAAACTTGTAAAGGGTAAGTGCAAGATAAAAAACTGTATTTGGGAACTAAACAGCACATTTTCAGATGGCTGAGTTTGTGTGTATGGTTGGAGAGATGAAAAGAAGCCTTAAACTGTGTAGCATGGAATGGGCCTTGGTTTGGAGAAGATACAGAAAAGGCCTTGCTGATTTATTAGTGTGTCTTTTGAACATATACCTACCAATTTGATTAAAGCAACAAGAAATTAGCTGGATTGTATTTGGAAACAGTGGCTTAACTATTAAATTTGATATTTACTAAAATGCAAAATATTCAACATTCCTAAACACCTGTAGAAAAGAGATTTAAGAGCATAGTTAAGGCTAGGCTTGCATATGGATGTGCATACCATTAAAGAGTGGATTTCTGCCATGTTCTGTAAATGTAAGATACATAAATTACAATTGTTTAGGGATATGTTCCTTACATGAATCGCTTCTCCAGTCTTTACTTCATGAATAAATGTGTTTGGTGTGACTACTCTTGTCTTACACTGATCTCAAACAGGAGAAAATCCTGTATGCAATGCAGGTATTTATGGTATCCATGAGATATGTTTCTCAATATTGATTACAGTTATTTTATCTTTGCAGAAAATTTAAAGCTAGGAGGACCAAAATACGCCCAAGAGAGGTTTAATACTGATGTGGAAAAATAGAGAAAATTAGGATGCAGTTCAGGGACAATTTCAAAGTACTACTCTGTTTAGATGGTATTTCTTATCTAAAACGTAGTATGAGGAATGGACAGTAGTACTTAGGTTGAGCATGAGTCAACAGCGTTGTGTTACTATAAAAAAGTAACTGTGCTAGGGAGACATGACAAACATCAAATATTTAAAAGACCTGAAAGTAGAAAGAGAATAAGCTGTGCTGTGGGCTAATGGGAGTAGGAAAATATAAAATGGGCTTAAATCATAGGAAAATTTCAGGCTAAATATTGTTGTTACATTATTTTTGCCAGGCATATTGAAAGCACTGGGACTGCTTGTTTATGAGCTGGTCAGACAAATATCTGTCAGAGATAATAGACACTGCTTTGGGACCAGATACGTCATTTGGTTCCTGCCAGCTCTGGACTCTATTATTCAATATGGTAATAAAACTTCACCATTAGTTTCATGCAAATATGCATAAAGGTACAATTCAAAGAGAGTATAAAGCCTTTGACACTAAGCACTGCATGAGATATGCAGTTTTTCTCCAACTTAATAACTACTTCTGGTTTTGGAGAAGTAAATAGTCAAGCTTCTAATTTAGCTTTGATTTTATATTGTCATCTCAGTATCATTCCTTCTTCACAATATCTCATCCCACCCACAGATTCCTGTATCAGGGTAATACCTTTTTCACCTTCCTCCTCAGTAAGTTGGGACAACACAGAAAAGGAAACAGCACCATGGACAGCAAATTCAATTTAAGTTGGCAATATGATGCTGTTGAAAAGCCAAAGCTTGTTCTGTGGTGCATTAAATAAATATCATATGTAAAGCACTGGAGGTATGTGATCTGTGTGGCATCAGCTGGGCTACTAGAGGGTAAAAACCACACCACTAAAGAGAATACAGAGGGCAACAAAAAATACAATCATGATAGAAAACATGACTTGTAAGAGAGAGCAGAGTGCAGTATAGAAATGGGGAGTGGAGAACACTGCCTCCCATTGATGTGCCTGACTCATGCTGTTACCCGTATGTGTTTAGTGAATAATGTTTAGTGTTTAATGAGATGTATATGTATATATCTATGGATATAAATAATGTCTTAATGGAAAATAATTAACTTTTCCAGTCTGTAGAAAGCAGTTACAAAGGCAGGAGCTGCCACTTAAGCAAGAGGACAGCAATGTAATTTTTTATCAAAGCATATATTCCAGAAAAGTTTCTGTCTAAAGTGAGACAAGCTCTATTATATTACTATTTCTTTAACATTCTTGTTGGAAAATATTTGAAGTAGGTTACCCAAATATTTTTCAGGGCTGATCTTGATTTGCTGAATTCAGTTTCTCAACAGAATTTTTTGTGACAATTTCTAACTTAAATATCTGTGATTTCTAATATTTAATAGAGTTTGGTTTTGGTATTTGTAATCAACTATTTTTTCCTCCCTGCTTTCATTCACTGTGCCCAGAATATCAAAGACAGTGGAAAAGAAGCATCCAGAAGATCAGTGCTAATGCTGCTCTTGTACTTGATTGCTATCAGAAGAACATAGCAGACAGGTTTTGTAAAAAAAGTTTTCTTGACAGAGCACCATATGCTGGTATCATTAGGTCTGGCTGGACACACGCAGTGTTTTCTTCATGGGGGACTTTTTGAAGGGTGGTTGCTCCTGCTACACACAGACCAGGATGGTTCATAAGGCACTTGCATTCTTTCATTCATGGCCTCAACATGCTTAAGGTTAGACTGTAATATGAGAATAAGCACCAAATATGTGCTTTTACTTTAACTCCCTGATCCAAAATACTTTTACCAATCCACAGTCTAGATGAAAAAAATCTGAGAGACAATGTGAGGTGGGACTGTTTAAGGACTATTAAATGTGTTTTATTTTATATTGTGATATCTTCAATATGCTGCATTTTGCTGGGTATCACACAAGCACAAAATTCTAAATTTCCACCTCGAAGTGTTTGTGTTTGTCTGACTCCAGCCTCTACTTATCTGATAGTAATGCCATTTGCTAAAGAAGAGGAATGCACCTCCATAAATACAGAGTGGTTGCAGTATAGAAGGTGTCTCCAAGCAAGAAGGCACAAACTTGATTTCATATGATGTCTCTCATATGTAATGCCTTCAGATACCTCACACCAGTAACACCACCTTAAACCACTGGGTAAAGATCTTTCCAGGCTTAAATGACTCTGAATTTTGCACAGCAATTCAGTGCAAGCAAAAGACTTTTGAGAGCACAAAAAACCACAGCATGTATATTCTATAAAGAGGGTTGAAACTGAATTTACAGCTTTTATCAAGAAATGACTGACTTAACAAACTGATGCAGCTTAAGTGATCCCAATCTATTTTAAGCAGCACAGAGATTGTTTCTGTTTGCACACCAGTATCCCAAGTAACTCTTTTGTAAAAGGAATATGTATTTGAATTAAAGGCTGAAGTATGAACAGTTGGTAATATCTGCAAAACAATATTGGAAACCTGTCATTAATTTTTTTAATTTGAGGAATTTGATTGCCTTTTTTAATTTCCTGTGAGACAAAATATACTTTCCCCATTATGTGTAGGTGACAGCAGACTCATTTGTTAATCATCAGTTTCCTCATTAGAAGTTCTTACCTCCTTTTTATGTAATTCTTCTAAAATATAATTTCTCTTTAACTGAACAGTAGATTCCTTGAAATAATTATGCTTTGATAGGACATATTTCTTCTGTCTTTCAGAACCTTTGAATCTAGTGCCCCATTTCAACAAAATTTGAGAAGAGGCAAAACTTTGACGTAATTTTCTACAAGTTTCATGAATTAAGATGTTCAAAGAGTGGAGTGCCTTGAGCAGTGTTGAAGGAAGGATTGTGTATAAGAGCATTCTTATTGAAAAGCTATCAAAGAAGCCATATTGCTGTTCAAACCTAAGAGGTATATCTATAGGATCCTAGATTTAATTTTAAATTTCTTTCATTGGTATTTATTTCAGTGGAATTATTATAATATTTGCAAGTCAAAACTCCAAATTATATATAAGTGAGAGAACACTGTAAAATAATATGAAACTGTGGAAAAGTCTCTAGCAAAGATTGTGATGCAAATTTTAAGTTCTCTAATAATTTATGTATTATATTGAGCTAGTGTACTATTACTTAAAGGACAGTAGCAATAAAGAGGGATAACATCATCAGTGGCTAACAGGGGTAGAAATTTAATGGAAATGAGAAGCGCTGTGTCATAGCTAAAATTTGCATTGGTGGAATATGGGTTCCTGTAAAGCGCTCAAATTTTAATTTAATCTGGTGAGTGTTGAAAAAGATATTGCAATGTTGCCCTTATTTAATTTAATGGATAAGAAAAAGCTGCCAAATTTTTAAATGTGTTTACATGCAGAAGAATTTTAAATGCCATATTTTAGGAGTTCCTTATACGTGATCTGGAATCACAAAATTCAGTGTAAGTATTTTTGTTCTTGGTTTATTAGGATGAGAGTATTGATCCAAGATGGAAATCCTTGTGACAGAGACAGCCAAATTCAGTGAGAGCTGTTGCAGGGACCTTCAAATTACCTGATGTATATGAGGGAACAACACAGAGCAGCTGAAGAGTTGGTGACACGTGGTGTAGTCTGTTTTGCTCTGGGCGAGTCAGTGTCCTGAAGGTGTCAACAAGTCAGAGCAACACCAAAAATGCAATAAAAAACATTGTAGAAGCAGAAGAGAGAAAGAGTCAGACTAAATTTGTATCACCTGGCTACATGGGAGCCAAAACTCTACAAAGGCACAATAACAATATATATATACTTGAATAGTGTACAGGAAAAGATGGGAATTACACACTTCAATGAAAAGAGTATAGAATTGAGGATGAAATTAAGAAAAGTGGCATTGATCAGTTCTAGAACTCAGCTCCTGCTATGCTGAATTTCCTTCTTGCAACAATGCCCTCAAGGGAAGAGGAGGAAGTCTTCTATTATGGAAAAACACCAGTAAATGGCTGGAGAAAAAAAGAAAAAAAACAGTAAAAAACTGGGAAAAAAACCAGTTAATGAGCAATCCTGTATGGATACGTGGTGGTGGGCTGGGCTGATGGTTGGACTTCATGAGCTTAGAGCTATTTTCCAACCTTAACAATTCTACGTTTCTATGATTCTGGGATGTAACTCATGGCAAATTCCTAGTTTAACAACAATATAACCCTGAAGGAGCTGATGTGACCATATTGTTTGACCTACTGTGTAGCAGAGAGGATATTCTTGGAGCAATTCCTGATTGGGTTAGATTTCCTTCTTGTCCATTACATATGGTTGCAACTTTGGTGTTCAGGTCATCATGCAGTTTGGGTTTCTTTTTCATCTGGAATATTCTTCACCTGGAATATTCTTCCAGCAGTGAACCAAAGCTAGAAGATAGACCGTTTAAAGCATGTTGTGAGTCCTGTACTTGTGACGGAGGAAAGGGAGGGGGAATATAAAAGTTTGAAAAATTATCTATTCAATCTGTCTTTTCTTTCTATTTGTTTACTCTCTGCATATGGTTTGTTTTGCAGCTAAACATATAAGAAAAATCTTAATGTATTTTTGTCATAGGACTAGTGGAAGATGTGTATTCTCTCACTACTGGAGAGAAGATGTTTATAGGAATTTTATGCATCTTGAATACATTTTCAGAACAAAAAATTGAAAATTAAGAAAGATGTTTCTGTGTAGTCAAAGAAGGCATTTAATGAAAATTCCCTGGTGACAAGTTCTTACCCAAGCAATCATAGCAATGGCTGGACCTTTTTTAAAACCTTTTAAGCTGTTTGTGAACTGTCTAATTTATGGACTTATATATTTTTAACCATTTTTGCCTCATGCCAGTTTACTGGTAGCGAACCTGTGGCTCCTGTTTCAAACTAGGCTTCATCATGGAATACAGTCATGAAGATGCAGGACCCTGCTAGAGTACTTACATGTACTCTAATGTCAGTGCTGAAGCCTGACCAAGAGGCTCTCTGAAGTTCAGGAAGAAAAAGATTTCAGGATTGAACACAGAGATGATAAATTATTTTAAGTAAAGGCTCTAAACATCATGTGTTTGTACAGCATCCAGCATGATATTCCTTGATTATGTCTGAAAGCCTTGACTATGTGACAATTCCAGGTAACATTATTTTATTTATAAACTATATAATTTTTCCCTTTCTTGCCATGAACGTGTTTTATCTTCCCTTATCTTAGTTAAAGTTTGTTTTTCCTTTTATGAATTTTTATCTTCCTATCTCTCATATATTAATTTGGAAAAGAAAAATATAATTTTACAGAGTTAAATAAACAATAGGCCCTGGTTTTAAATGAACAAAGTCAAAATACTCAGTATTCCAGGGCTGAACCCAACAATTCATCCTCTGTGGCTCCCAGGACTTACACCAGCTCTGAAATAAATGAGCACAGTCCCAAATACCAAGGCTGACTTGTTATCTCTATATGTACTCTTCAGATAACAGACATTAAATAATTCACTATACAAAGTCTTATTTCAATTAAAATGGTAAAACTGATAAAGAAGTTTTCTTTACTTTTGGGAACATATCTCTGGCTTGTAATTGCATTAATTACAAATACACACAGTTGAAAAAGTTATTCAAATGCAAATTTTCTTAATGAGAAGAAAGCAACTGGGAGTGTAATTTTTAGTTGTTGCAGTTAATGAAAGTATTTGATTTTATTTTAATTGCACTTTTAATAAAATAAAGTGCTCTCACAGTGATGAGGTTTCACTAATATAGTATCATCTAAGCAGTGCTAGAGCTTCCCAAGGTTGCTGATGGTGGATAGATCAGCTGGCACTGGGCTCTTGCTGGAGATAAGTGAAGCAAACAACCCTTGCTCCTGGGCAGTGCTGATCTCTGGCTAACAGCAGTGTGCTGAAGGATGTCACCAGAATGAGCCTAAAGGTTCTCTGATATTTTATCTAACACTGTTAAGGAATTGCAGTAATGTCTTTTCAAAAGGACTGATGACAAAATGGATTTACCTCCTTCCCCAAACATCCTTCCCTCAACATACTCTAAATTATTATTGAAAATAACCAAGGATATATATATTAGTGGGTTACCTTTCAGTCTTGCATGTGAGGTGGTACCTATGAGTAACAGCAATCATGTGGGGAAACTGGAAGCAACAGCCTGATGGCTCAGTGGCTGCCCCTCTTCACACTTCAGTCTGGGAATGTTGGGAAAAATGGATGGCAAATCCCATATCTAGGTGAGCCTCCTGGTACCCATGAGTAGCTGTATCCAAACCTTAGTGGTTACACTTCCTCAGCTGTGATTTCAGAATGCCATGTTTTCAGACTAGTTTTGCAATGTAAATCAAGAGTGATTCCAGAAAGGCTTGCTCTAGTCATAAACAACTTAGGAACAGCAAAAAGACAAAATGCATTAAAAAATCTAGGAATATTTTCATTGAACTCTAATTATAATTAATATACTTGAAGGTATGATAAAATATTCCCAGAATAAATCTGAGCTGTTTGCTTCATATAATGAAGAAATCTAGTTATTTTTAGCATTCTAACAGAATATAATTTCTTATAGAAATAGAGTGCTAATTTTATGGTTTTTCTTTTTTCCAAAGAAGCAAGTATTTCAGAGGTACATACATGGCAAATTAATTTTTCATAGATATTATGCATAAATGAAATTTAGAGAAAATATGCATATGTTAAATTGAATAGATTCACCATAGAATCCTGATAAGAGCTCACCTGCTGTTAATTTTCCTCTGAGATGAAAACATTACCAGGCAACAAAACCAGATGTTTAAGCACATCTTCACAGGGTGGAAAAGAGGCTTTTAACATTAGAACATCTAACAGATTTTGATCCTGAGCAAGTATCAGGTCAGAACCGGGTAATAAATGACATAGACTTCCCAGGGCATTCACAGAAGGCTAATTCACTTTATTAAGAAAGCCATTGCTTTTTATATTCTAGTTTGCTATAGGGGGACCTCATTGGTCCTTTACTTAAAACACCATCACCATTGGCTAATTAAGAACCAGCCTTTTGGTAAACATATCTCCATAACACATTCCATATGTTCACTACATCAGGTGCAGCAAGTTAAGATAAGAATTGTTTATAATTCTTTTCTCTGATCTTCTCACAGCCTTTCCCAGAATGATGCCTGGGAAAGTTGTCAGTTTCTCTGTGTGACCAGAGAGCTGCTACCACGAGCAAGAACTTATAGAAGCCCATGGAGATTTCTCAGATCAGTGAGAGGCTTAACAGAATCCAATGTATAACAAGGCAACTGATGTGACAATCTCTGTGTTTTACAAAGGAAAGGTAAAGGGTACAGGAACAAAGTAAAGGGTGAGGCAAGAGCAGGAACCAAAAGACATCATTACGGTAAAGGAAAGGTAGTAGAGTGAAGTTCGGGTCAGAGAGGAGGGAAAGGATAGAGCAGCAACAGGGATGAAGGACAGTAGGCTTGCTGTCCTCCCCAGTTACTCATTTTCTTCCCTGTGTGTAAATGAGGATATCTCCTAGTCAATGCTAAGCATTGCACCTTTCTCCCATAGAAGCTTATGACAAGGGGCTATCTCAGACCTCCTTCACCCAGCATGGGGGACATGGCCAGAGATGGTTTTGTTCCATGTTGTTCCTGCTCCAGGAGTAGCTGCACTCATTTAACAGTGTTTGGATGAATAACCCAGAGAAGCTTTTCGTGTGCAAAGGATAGCTGGTGTAAGTGCTCTGAAATATGTATGTTTATTCAATTTTGATTGTACTGTAGACATGCAGATTCTGAGATGTATTTTTGGGAATTTGTCCTGGGGTTCTCCAAAGGAAGCCTTTGGAGAAAGCAAGAGCAAGCTTTTATAACAACTATGAGGTTCTATAAATGTTTTTTGCTTCTTAAAAACTGTTGCTGTAATGGGATGAAAAGAAAGGAACAGGCTCTGAATGGCCAGTGTGGGTATAACTTTTATATTCTGAAATGGGGAAGTAGATGATGACAGGGGCAGAAACAACTTGCTTTTAAGTGCTTACTATTGCTGTAACTGTCATGTCATGAAAGGTCATTGACATCATCAGCTATAAGACCAAGTTATTTTCTCTTTTCTGAGACAGAATTTCAGACAACCATTAGCCAATCTCCATTGTGCTATAACAAACAGAAATTTAGGGATGGGCACTGGGCATTTCTGTCACCCCTGGAGCTAGTGGGGAGAAGAGTGATGTGGTATCCCTACAGCCACTCTCTGGCCTTGGGGGACACATGTGTCTGTGCCCTGTGACCTTTTCCTTCTCTGTGTGATATTGACAGTGGTGTTTTCTCCTCCAGTAAGTGCCAAGGAAAAACACTGTCTGATTTTGCATACCTGAACTGCATCACCATAGCCACATCTTAAATGGCTGTCTGCAGCTGCTTGAAAGTCAACTGACATGTACAAAAGTGAATGCAAATGCATTCTCTTCAAAATAATTCACTGCTGCAAAACTCTGCTAAGGCAGTAAAGGCATCCCAGGCATGTCTTCTGCCCTTTCAGACTGAGAAAGTCAACAAATACTAGACTTCTAAGAAAACCACACAATGAAGAGTTATTTTCAGTTCTCAAATAACCTTAATTCTTAATTTATTTGAAAAATGACCCAATAAACATATAACTTCTCTCTTTCTGTCTCCAAAACTGTAAGGGAAGAGAAGCCACTTATATTTTCTCTGTGATCATATTTGCCCTAGTCCAAAAAAGTACAACTCACCTGCTAAATTTTTCAGCTATGTCACCTTTGTCTGGATGCACATGTACAATATAACACTATTTGTTTTTCTTTTTTCAATTAGCCTCTACACAAACTGTATTGTTCTCCAGCTTCCATGTTGAAAATCTTGACTAAAAATATCTGTAACCTGACTCTACCCATCCTTCTCCATGAAATTTCTAAAATGTGCAGAAAAAATAAGATTGAAAATGACCAGCCAATAACCAAGCACCTCCATATTCACTACTAAATCCTGTCCTCAAGTGCCACATTCACACACCTTTTGAACATTTCCAGGAATGCTGATTCCACTTCCCTGCGCAACTTGTTCCAATGCATGACCACCTTCCCAGTGAAAAAATTTCCCCAAATATCCAATCTAAACCTTCCCTGGTGGAACTTGAGGCTGTTTCCTCTCATCCTGACAGTGGCTGCCTGGGTCAAGGGGCTGACCCCTCTTCACTACAATCTCCTTTCAGGTAGTTGTGAGAGTGCTAAGGCCCCTCCTGAGCTTCCTTTTCTCTGGGCAAAATAACTCCAAATGTAGTTTATTATATGTCTTAAGGCACTAGCACATCACTTTTTCTCTGATCACGTGTCAAGGTCTGGTAGAGCTCCTGTTATTGCACAGAACATCCCCTGATGCCTCCCTTGGACCCACAGCTCACCCATGCTGCTCTTGCCGCCTGCTGCAGTTACTTTCATTGGGAGCAGGACACTGGGATTTTTTTCCAGCCTTCCCAGGGCTGCTGTCCCCAAGGGAAGGAGAGGGAGGACAGTATATCTCTATTTATTAAGCTTTCTCACAAATTTGTGGTTCCTAAATTTGAAATTATACAAAAGTGTCAGATATCCATAGTTATTCTCAGCAAATTCTTACACTGGGATGGCAGGGATTCCACCACCTCCCCAGCTAATCTCTTTCAAGGCATATAATTAGAAGACAAACTGTTGATAAACATTCCCTTAAGCATGATTCAAAAAATCATGCTTATTGAAAAATAATTGTATACTATTTTCATCTTTTCAATAGAAAGTAGTCATCTTGCCTAAGGGTAAATATCTGATAGTTGGTTGTCGATGTCTAGACTCATCAACCTAGATTCCCTTTATAGCCAGCTGAAAGAAAGAGGCACCTCCAGGGCATGATTCATCTGTCTATCTTAGAAGAAATGGTAAGTGGAGAAGGATTTCTTTCTGAAATATATGCCTCAGAAATGATTGGAGTTGTTCGGGAAAGGGTTTTCATATTCTGTGGGAAATGGATTTAAAGAACTGGTTTTCTTCGATACTAGAATGAAGAAAAACACTTTCAACAATTTTCATGAAAATTACCTATTTAAAAATTCCCTCTTAGTAAAATGAAAGGCTTATTTTCTCATGCTTTCTTCCTTTATGTTTTATAATTCACAATGGAAAAATTACATTTGGAAATGAAGAGAGGTTTTAATAAGAAAAATTGAAACTTGAGATCAAAGTGGAATACTTTAATCTCATTGGTATCCTTCAACTTGAGTTGTCTTTTCTTTATGAAAGGTCACCAAAATTGGTCCATTCTTACAGAAAGTTTTGATTTCCATGGAATAGCATTTTTGTAGAAAAATGTGACAACAAAATTTTTTCAAGCAGCTATACAACTTATGTGTGAGCAGACAGAACTTTGTACAAACAACTGTTTTTAATCTCAATACCCTCTTTACAAAAACATTCTGCTTTCAATTACCAAAGTTATTTTAACTTTCCATGGCCTAACAAGTAGCTCTCACTTAAGAAAGGGCTAACTGTGGCATAGTTTTGAGAAATGTCTTATAAAGGCAAGCTTCTAATAGAGTTAAAATAATTAGGCATATAAGATTGTTTTGGGCTGATTTGGTTCACCATTTTCTTGAAGGGTGTGACCAATAGATGGAAGTATCATATAGTCCCTACTTTCATGAGACCAAAAGCAAACAAAGAAAACAAGCAGAATGGCATTGTAATAAGAAGAATTTGGTTTGGTCCCCCCATTAAAAAATTAGCCAGGGGTTTGAGTTTTGTATTACAAATGATTGATGGCTATCAGGCCATCTGAGACTGCAAAGCTATAGCATGACAATAATGAGCTGTGACAGTCTAACTGAGTAAGGGAAAGTTTCACAGAACTGCGTGTCTGGAAGGAAGACATCAAAGTTGACAAATGACTTCTAGCTAACTTGCTTCCTTCTGCAAGGCATGTTCCAGTGTTGCTGAGAGACAGATGTTAAATGGAGCTAGACAGAACTGAACACACTTCCGTAAATATCTTGCTGATAGGATGATTTACACACCAGAAAGAAGGAACAAACATTTTTAGGAAAATCTGACTGAAATCTTAGTCTTCATTCAGACAATGTGGGATTCTCTCACCTAATCATGAATAGTTTACTATGCAGTATTTACACTCTGAAGTAGCCAACACACTTCATGGTCCAAGAAGAGAAGTACATGTTTCTAGAACACATTTTAGATACAAGGTTTAGGTTAAACACACCCAAAAAACATGTATTTGTCTTGCCAGATTTAAAAGGAAGTCCAGATTAACTAGTTTAGATGCCAATGGTTACAATGGACCCATCACAGATCTTCAAAAAGTCTGAGAATCTGATCAACTAAACCACTGGCTATAGAGTGTTCTGTATTTAATTTTTCCATTTTTACTTTATTGATTTGTTTAATCAGTCCATTGGATTTAATTCACTGCCAGATGTTTTCTATGAATTAATTAGCTAATTGTTTGAGGGAGTAATGAAATCTGAAATATATATGTGATGTCCTAGTTAGGAAGAATTTGACCACTATGCATTTAGACTGGCCAGAAGAGGAAAAAATCTAATCAGCTTCTATGCTTTTGACTTTTTGCCAGGATATAAACAAATTATTAACAAGAACATACTAATTAAATAAAAAAGGTTTTTCCTTATAATTCCTAGCGTAGTACTGTATTATTCTTCCCCGATGACATCTCCATTTCCCATGTATAGTACTGCAATATTTGCTGGACACGAGGTTAACTCAATGCCTGAGCCTGGAAGGTACAGATAGCTCTGCATACCTTAGCCCAGCCTTCCAGGGCCTCCCCCAGCCCTCTCCTGAGTTCCAGCACCTCCACTTCATCCTGTCTTGGGCCTGCCAGTCCCTGGCCCAGCTACATGATGGATGTGCAAGTTTCCAGTCCTGTCTGTGGCCCCATGTTCCTGGAGCTGCTGGGCTGCTTGCAGTGCCTGGGGCTGTCAATGGTCGTGTCCATCCCTGCACGATGTGCTCAGCCGCTGTGGGATGGCACCTGCTGGCAAGAGCACTGCCTATGCTGGGCTCACCCTCTGCTCCTTCCTGAGGGAGCAGCCAGACCCTTGCTGCTACCCTGCGTGTCATCTTCTTCAGTGTCCTCTGAGAGGTTAAAACATTGCTGATCACTGCTTGCCATTGATTTGTGTAGGCTCTTTGTACAAGAAAGCACTGATCTTCTATTTCAGAGCAAGCACACACAGTTGGAGCATTTTCACCTGAAATGGCAAAAGAGGAACCCCTCACAAGCCCAGGCTAGGAAAAGTTCTCAATTTCCTAGGCTGTTTAAAACATCTCTTCACTGGAATAACATCAGAAATGCCTGAAAAGTAGATAAAGTAGTTAGATGAGCACGGGGTGCTAGTTTTTATGCAAGTTTGGGAAAAGTGATTTGCCTGTTACGCAAAGACATGAGTTAGATCCTTGCCTTAGCCATATCTTTGGCTCCCAGAAGGGGACAGAGCTGCAGGCACTGCAGCGCTCTCAATGCTTGGCATGAATTGGTCATGCCAACTACCATGGAGATGTCAGAGGTGTGACTTCCAGAAGGTGGAGATTGCACAGCAGTGGTAATAAAGATTTTTGCTTTTGAATTACAGTTCAGACATGAACCTGTTCCCAAGCATTTAAAAGATGGGCAACATGGCAGAACTGCTATGGCACAACTGTTTTAGAAACAGCAGTTACTGAAAAAGTAACTCAAACACACAGAAACTACTGAATCAACACCAAAAAAATGCTTAATGGCTGATATGGAACAGAAATTAATATGATGGAGGAAAAAATGGTATTGGAAGAAACTGTATAAACAGGTTTATGTTTTTCACAACCTGTGACTAGAAGGTTTAAATGTCTGGAACACATGGCAGCATGGCAATGAGGCAAGATTCTTAACTGAGGAGGAAGTGCTTAGACTAGAACACATAAACAGGCATGGTATGACAGACCAAAGATCACCCTGGCTATCTTTCACAGATCCAATAGCAGCCATAAGCAAATAGAGAACATAAGAGCAAGGCTGATATTTACACCTTACAATCTACCAGACTCTATCCATCCTCATCTTGGGAACTTCCTGTGCTTCATATGACTTCTGCTTCAGGGATTTTATTTACAATTAACTTATAGTGGCCCTTTGAGCTAATGGAAACATCCAGACCCCACTGGCAAATGAATCTCTATCTGGGGCCATCTTGCACCTAAACAGTTCCTCTATGTTTTGTTTTGAACCAGATTCCTATTCTCTTCATTTAAAGTTCTATTCTTTTCTTGGAAAATGTTTTGAATGCCTATTAGAGATGAAAGTCTGTAGGTATGTATGACTGCCTAATGAGATAAAATTGCCTTTTGAACAGTATTCACTGAAACCTCAAATTTTTAAGCTGTTTGGACAGCAAATTTTAAATATTTTGACATTTCCATAGTTTGAATATCATTGTTGGTCTGTTTTGAAAGTATCTCATTATTCAGTGTTTCAGGAGGAAGACACAGTTCTTAGCATACCTTACTCCAGCCTAGATAAATCCTAAACATCTCTGACATACAAGAGTTTTCTCAATCACTTCTAGGTTAATATACTTTTTTCTTCTTCCTGTTTTTCTTTCTTTTTTAATGAGAGTCTTGTTTAGACAAAATAACTTTGCTAGATTGCATGGTTATTATGTCACATCAGTTGGGTTTTAAACAATGCATTAATCAATTGACATTTCAGAATGGTCAGAAACTTCAGATGCCATCCATAGTATTTTCCATCAGTGAATTAAATAGTGCAAAGAGAAACCAAAGTTGCATTTGCCCTTTATATGTGATTTATCTAAAAGATAACATAGTTTTTAACAGCCATCCAAGAATATCTGAACACTTCTTTCTCTGTAAGATGGTAATATAAACCTAGTAATCTAGAAAGTAAACTTGTTTGAATTCATCCAACAGGAAAATTAAATGGAAATTGTGAAAATAAAGTAATATTTGTTTACAATAAGTAGTTTTCTTATTTATTCTTTCTTCCTTCTGTATTTGAGGATAAGTTAAAAGCATTAGGTAAAGCTGTCTTTATTACACAGTTATCCAAAGATAACTTGACAACAGACCTCCTCTGTTTCGCATAAATGAAACAAGCAAATGTGCATCTTTGCATTTGTTGGGCTCGAAATATCCTTCACCAAAGCAAGAGTTCCAATTTTGTTTCCATGACAATATGCATGACTTATAAAAGCTGTGGATCTTTTTGCCAAAGAGATGTGACTAAACCAGCAACATTTCATTTGCTTTTAAGTCTGCTTTTTTCTTCTCAGACATGAGAAGACTTTGTTCAAAACATTTATTTATAAGAAGTTCTGCAGTCTAAGCTTCCATGTCATTCTCTTTCACCTAATTTTCAGCAACCTTTATGTAGGAATGTAGTCTCTTCTTCTAATTCTCCTGTTTTCTGAATCTTAACAATACATAGTTTTCCTGTCTTTAGTCAGATCAATTTTCTCCCATTTCAACTATTTTAGTGCTTCGTTACTGAACTACCTTTTACATTTAAGATTCCTCTCTCTTCTTGTCTGAGTTACATAAACATAATAATAGCTGTTTCTTAAAACAGCCTTCTCATACTTTTCTCCACTCTCTGTATTATCATTCTCTTATTAGCCCATTTTTGATCAGTTAACAAATTTCTTCCTTAATACAGATCTGTTTTAAAGCTTTTTTTTTTTTCATACATAATGTTATTACTTTCAACCCCATCTGGTTTCTTGAGTAGTAATTTTTGCAAATATTTTATTTTGAAAAATATTTCTCCTCCTATAACCTAATATCACATTTCCATATAAACAGATTTTTGGTCACATGAAGACTGGAGTCACCAAAATTATAATTACTTTACAAATTATCTTAAGACCATTTGCTTTTCTTCTTTTTAGTTTTCTTTTATCTCCTTGTTCCATACATTTAATTCTTCCCTTATTCTATCAATAAAATTTTCTTATTGTTTCAGTAAAACCTCTTACCAAAATCTGTAAAATTAAAATTTGCTACAATTTCATAATTGTAAAGATGACTAGAAGGGGAACACATTATTGCACTTCTACGTGTACATAATTAATCCACCAAAGTTACTTCTTCAAAACAGTGCTTTCAAGATCTACCAAAATTCAAAAACTCTTGATAACTGAACAGAAATAATTGTGCTATAAAGTCTAGAAATTTTCACATTTCAGTGAGAAAACCATTGGATGTCTATATAGAAGAATTCTCAAGGGAAAGGGATGTTTTTGCCTTTATATTTCAGTGTTCCTACTGTTTCACGGAATCACAGAATTTGGTTATCCAAGGAATTTTCATCATGCTCTGAAGCTTTGTCTGTTACTAGTGACTTGTTAAGCCATGATTCTGACCCAGGAAGGTGTTTTTTATCTATGCATATTTTGCAGTTGAATCAAAATTCTCAAAAGCTGAGAGGGGAATATTTATATCTTAGCTTTTTAAAATGTAAGGCCATCACCCATTTTAAACTGAAGATTATAAAATAGTCTAAATTTTATGTCATTTGGTGTATAATATTTATTTCTGCTCATCTAATTTATCCTTGCCTTCTTGAAAAATTAATTAAAATGCATTTTTCATGGCATAAATTAGGTACATATACTTAGGTATTTCTGTATTATTTATACTTTGATTTTTGTATTGCTGCCTCCTCATATACTGGAAAGGATGGAATAAGCATAAAATGGATTGGATCTGGTCCAAGTAGAAATGTCAGCTGGGATATAAGTGGTGTATCTTGAATCAGCAGCAAGTAACTAGAATGACTCTGGGGACCAACAACTGGACCTTTGCCTTTTTGATTGATTGACAGACAAGAAAATATTTCACCTAGATGTCCCACTATCCTTTTCATTACCTTGTGAACTCTGAACATCACGGATCTCCTTCTACAGACATGCTGACTTGTAGAGATAGATCCTGTACTGTTAAAACACAGCCTTCCTTTCCAGCAGCCTTTGCAGTGCCTGGCAAAAATGCCATCAATGTCTGTGTATGGGCATATGTCGTGCCAGGGGTTTCACTTCAAAGCATGTCAGTAAAATAAGGAAAATTTCATTTCTAGTTTGTGCCACGTCCTGCACATAAGTACTAATTTCTAGAGTCTTCTGAGGCATTTCATGGCTGTGGAGTTGGATTGCTTTAGAAGTCGGCATTTTGTTCTGCCAAAATGTACAAGCATTTGAGCACCTCAGTGCTGGAGTTTCTTTGAACAGTGGATCCTCTTCGGTGGTTATTTAAATCACTTTTCCATACTCAAGAAAATAAGTTTTATCTGGTTGGCATTATTATCTGTTGTTATATGCACTTAGTATACAGTGCAATCTCAAAAACCCCTGAGGAGGGCACCAGCAGCAATGACTTGGAACATGAAGTGCGTTTAATTGGTTGCATTTCTAACTCCTGATCAGGCCAGTGTGTAATGGACATTGTCTCTAACCGCTCCATTTAGTTTTGAAAGAAGGTGTGGCTATTATATATATCCTAGATAAAAAGAATATGCATCCTTCTTGCCTACGTCTTGGCAAAAATCTTCACCAGCCATGCTGTCTTTGATCTGCAAATATTAATGCAAGTTTAGAATAGTTTGATGAGTTTTCATGCAGGATACTTTATGCTGCCCTGTTCATCTGTGTGCAAAAAGAGAAGGCGGAATGCATTTTTGAAATGGTTAACAGGACAATTAGGGTGATGGAGAGCCTGTGGGAGATTGGCTCTCGGTGCACTAAATCGAGAGCTAGAAGGAGAAATGATCACTGCCTATAAATATGAAGATCAGTGTAGGAGTAGAGCTGTTTAAACTAAGGGGCAGCAGTACAGCATAGATGAAGAGAATTTGGCATGAATTAATTCCAGGCTTGAAATTCAAAGGATTTTAGTACTCAAAACATTCAGGTTCTGGAAGAATCTTCTTACAGTAACAAAGTGAAAATGTGTTAGCTTGGTGCTTGATTGAGTTATGAAAGAGATTTTGTTATATGGTTGCTTGAGGTAGATGTAGTTGGATTTTTTTTTTACCAGAAAGTTGTTCCCAGTTTTAATTCCTGTTCTTCTGGTATGTTTTTTGGCCATCTCCATGATTTTTGGCCATATCCAGATTCAAAGTGTGAGAAAGCAATACCCGTAACAGCTGTGTGACTGCAACATGAACAAAACCATTGAGAGTAAGGAATTTCTATAAAAATCTTGTTCTTCTCTGAGGAGGATAATCTAGTCCATGGCCTGTTGGACAGCAATAATAGAGAGGCTTATTTCAGACATGCATATAATTTGCTATCTTGGCCAGTACATAAAGGTACACTCTTAACCAAAAATGTTGAAAATTCAAGTTGACGTTTCCAAACACAGAGTCCATGTTGTGTAATATGTAACATCTCACTTTGGAAAGAGGTTTCTGCTTTGCTGTAGATATTCACTGAGCTTATGTTAGGTCACCAAAGGACAATCTCACTTAAACCTGCTGAAGGAGTCCCAGCAAGTGCAAGCAGCGTTGAAATATTCCACTATGAAGAAAGATGGGTCTCATCTCATCTAACTTTAGATGTCTACAATGGAGCCACTTACTGCTAAGCTAATCACTCTGAGTTTCCTCTTCATCAGTAGAGAGGAAATAAGTATTTATTATATATAAGGGAGGGGGGAAAAAAAGCATCAAGGAACAGTACTCCTTCTAATTCTGTGGCCTTTATTTTCAAATGGCAGTATTCCAAGCATAGTAAATTGGAAAGCATGTTAACTGAGTGGCTTAGAATTCCTTTGTAGTTAGATTATTTTTCAACCTGCTTGAAGCAATGGAGTAGACAGCAAGAGATAAAAGAACTAGTAATGTTATTGCCACTAGGAAACAAATAAGACAATTAAAATACATACCCATGCAGAGATGCTATGCTTTACTTGGACAGCATTTTGAAAGTTTAGCTTCTCTAAAGATTTTACACACAGACTTTCTTGTAATGCTCCAAGAATTTAGAATTGGAAATTGTAGATGCCAAGTTATCAAGGGTGACTCCAATCTGTAAAGGAAAAAGCAATATCATCTGAAAATAGCTACCAGTGAGAGCCAAATAAACAACTTTTTTTTTTCCCTTAAGTTTGAGTGGAAGGTGTAAGGAGCTATAATCACCCAGGTGATTTTCACATGAGATGCCGGTGGAATGGGGTATTGTTTTTAGTTCAGTTAAGCTGATACTACAGGTCTTGTCCCCATGCTCTACAGGTCAAAAAGGGTTGTGGTCTACATCAGAACATTTGTGTATCTTGTTTCTACAAGACTTCTTACCTCCTGTATTTTGGCAATCTCAGATGGATTTTTATAATTTAGTTTTTCTAGGAGAAGAAATGAGAGAGCAAAAATGTGGGGTTTAAACTCGGGGGAGAAGGAAGGCAGTTTGCAAGGAGAGAGAAGATTTTGATAGCAGCACTGTTGGGCAAGGGATGTCTTAAATCTTTGAGATGTGGCCTGAAGGACTTCCCTGGGAAGAGCAAAAAGGCAAAGTCTACTGGTGAACAGAGATAAAGAACCACTAGCATTTAAATGACAAAAAGAGTTCTTTGCCTGCCATTTTCTATCCTGCCTAACCAGACAATATACCTGCCAGAAGGGATGTGAATATTTATGATTCTCCTGGACAGTGAGCATCTATGTTACTATCCTGATCCTGTTCCTTTTGAAATCTGTAAAAAATCCTTGGTAACTTCAGAGGGCCCAAGAACTCAGAAACCCACCAAATGGAGAGATTCTTGACTGGGATATGGGCTCTTGAGGGAAGAGTTTAACATCCTCATGGATCTTCTATCAGGATTTCTCCAGTGATATGATAGATATGGTTGATTTATTGGTGGGCACTGATTGACTGAGGAAAGAGGAGGATGAGGAGGTGAATTCTAGGGAATTTAGTGACAGTAATTAGTATGTAATACAGGCAAGACTATTAGTACCAGCCTTTGCTTTATGTGCAGGCTACAAGCACATGAGGAAGGAGAGCCACACAACAGTGCAGTCCCAGAAGATTTTGTGAGGGACTTTTAGTCCTTGAAAAGAGCCTGATGAATTTTAAGGATGATAAGAATTACTATAAATTTTAAGGATGATAAGAATTACTCTAGGGATGTAATTGGCAGTGAAACTCACCTGGAAAGAGAAGACAAAAGCATCTCCTTAAAATCCAAGTCTACCCTGACTTTGAAATACAGTTTTCACAAAGTCCCAGACAAATATTTTGTAAAGATTTGAATACTGAGATAACTTTCAAAATACATTTTTTACCCATTTATATGGCTAGTTAGCATGGGTCTTGCCATGTTTGTTCCTTGACAATGAAAATTGATGCTAAGTTACCTGTCAATCTTCAAGAATATGTCTCGGGCTCAATTTTCTAATAAACAAAGCCATTGCATTATTCAGAGAGGTATTGCATTGAATGTATTTATTAATGGAAAAGAAGTTGGTATGGTAGTGGCTGAGTAAGCTAGGCTGCAGTAGATTGTTATGCACCTCAATCGAAATTGCAAAGGCTAGTAGACAGAGGGGTGTGGTGAGGAACATCTTAAATCAAGAAAGTGTCAGCTGGGCTCCATTTCCTGATTTAAACATTTACACAGAAGAATAACCTATACTTTAAAACACAAAACTTAATGAATAAGCAATAAGACACTTGACCTATAGTAACTGTGAGCTCCTATCCTCTATATTTGAGTTCTGTCTCATTTAGCATTGTCAGAGGAGGAAGCTTTCTGAAGTAGCCAGCTCTGCTCAACAGGCATGGAGTGCTGTCTGCATCTTAACCCCTTAACCCCTTAGGGCAGCAGGGGACAGAACACAGAACATCACCCTTACTTCTTCTGTTCTGCTAGTTTGGGATATGCATTTTGTTAAAAAAAAAAAATATATATATATATAAAGTTTCCCTTCTCTCTCTGCTGAGGCTTCCTGACTGACACAGGTTTTATCCTAAACATGTGTGCTGGGCCTCTTTCCAACACGGCCAGTGCCCAAGGGAGGAGGAAAACACACATTCAGATGTCAAATACTTGTTTCTACGATTTTTTCTTGTCTTCCTTCCATATTTTTCTCTTTTAAGTGCCATCACCTTGAAACAATAGGCCCATCAGCTCTACAGTAATTTTGGGCAGAATCACAAAAACGCTCACACAGAATGCAATCAGCAAGGAAGCAAATTGGGGTGTTTAATTAATGGCAATGAACATGGCTCTGTTGACTGTGTCTTATCAAGCAGATCTGATATTGCTTATGTTTGGATTAAAGGCATGGTTAATACAAGTTATTGGGGTAATATCTTTAAATTTATGACATTTTGATAAAAATTAAGAGTATATGAAATCAATACAACTGACTTCAAACAAATTAAAAACTAGCCAAGTAATATATTGCAAAATTTATTATATACGTAAATTGCAAATCATCTGTTGTGGTATTTTTAGCAGGTTCTGCAAGGATCTTCTCTTTGTTGAATCTTGTGCAATGTCTTTATTAAAACTGAGAGAAAACACAGTATCAGTCAATGAGGTAGAGACAATTCTTACATGATTGAGGGGTTGAAGGGGTTGATAAAACCTAAAACATCCCACCAAATGGGAAACTAATATATAGACCATTACCAGTTGAGAATCATATTGATTACAGTGACCATGAGATCGTTGAGTTTAAAATCATAAGTGAAATGAAGAAGGCAAATATTAGACATTTGGAGAACAGATTTTGACTTATTCTGTGATCTTCTTGGCAGTATCCAGTGGGGAGCAGAGGACACCGGGACACAAGAGAGCTTGTTGAACTTCCCCAGAGAATAAAATCCGTCTACTCATATGTGCAGGAAGGTGAGCAAGTGTGGCAGAAGGTCACCATGCTGCTCAGCTGGAAGTTAGGCAAAGAAATACAGATTTAAGCATGCAGTATTAGAAATCCTTCTTAGAAATTTGGACTCCTTTATGAGATCTAAGGGACAATAATTACTATGGAAAGGTCAGAATCAGCTAACAGCTAAAATTAGAAAACAAGGAGTGAAACACCTACATTACAGTTCCTTTTGAAAATGCATGTGAAGAAGTCTTTAAAGGCTAGTGCTAGTACTTCGTAACCCAATACTTGCTGTTGCAGTTGTCTTCACTGCAAGACATTTCTTTCATTTTCACTTAAAAAGAAACATCCTCTCCCCTAGTAGTTTTCATTACTTCTCCATAAATTTCTATTTTTAGGAGCTCTCCAGGCAGGTTTGAACTTTAGCTTTCAGAAGCAGACAAAATTCTACTGGATGACAAAGTTCAGCTAAAGATTTGGCTAAACACCTAAAACTAGGGAATAAGAAGTAAAAATCCTGGTTCTAGGGAAGAAATCTTTTGTATTTATGTGGAAATCAGCATCAGAAATGTCTTTTTCATTTCAGTCAGAGCTCTGCTGCTTTCGGAACAGCAACAGAGAAGAGCATTCCCTTCCTTCGAGCTCCGAGAGAAAAGAGAAGTTTCTCTTCTGCCAAGAGAAAATATCCCGTGAATGAAGTAAATATATGAGTAACAGACCAAAGCTGTTGAGTGAGATAGAAAAAACAGAAGATTCCAAGAAACAACAGGTTGGAGAAGGATGGAAGCAGTTAACCAAGATAAATAATAGAAAACAGTGGAACAAACCATTAGGAAAACCCTCAAAACCTCCACAACAACCTACCATGGACAAAAGAGGTATGCCTATTGAGAATGATAAAAGAGCATCAAGAACACTTTATAGTGCAGTAGAGATATTTCTGTACCAAATTTGGCATTCTAATTGTTGATAAAATTTCATGGGAAATTGTGAAGCAAATCTGAATGAACAGGAAAGTGCACAGGGTATCTGGTTTTAGATTGGACCTCCATGCCTGATACACTCATGGGACAGCTGGGAGAACATAATTTGTGGTAGTGCTTGTGGTTTTGAGTAATGCTTACTTTTTCACAAAGCTTGACTTGATTATGCTAATTAATAGAAAAATGTCAGAGGAATCTATGTTCCACTCCCAGACTTGAAAGTTTTCTAAAATTTTCTAGACATTACATCAGAAATTTTTGAACTTTTTGGAATTTTTAGCATTCCTTTTTTAGTTTTTCATCAGCTGAAGTCCATACTTTTCAGGAGATTGAAAATAATAACCTCGATGCAGCTATTTTGTCTATTCCGCTACCCACAGTGCCTTCCATTGTGCACATAGCGAGATACCTGCTGACCTGACAAGGGTTTGTTAAGGTCAAGTGCTCTTTTCAGAAATCTCCTCTTGACTCTCTTCACTCCTGCTGTTTGTATTTCTTTCCATTTTCTTCCAGCATGATCATAATGCAATATTAAGAGGAACAGTGCAGGCGAAAAACAGTAGATATAAATCTGCTATCTTAATTTTAGATGTAGATGGAGATTCAGACACACCAAAAAAACCTCTTGAGGCTGTAATTAGCCTTTTTACAGAGAGCAAGTGAAGAACTGCAAAGTTTTATTTGATTAGCTTCTAGTGGCCAGTTTTCACCTTTCATTATCATTGTGTCTTGTCACTTTGAGGCTGTTGCAGAAGCTGCTTCATGTCAACATCAACAGGTGAAACCCCACATGAACCACCATGTAAGGCCCATATTGAAATTAGAGATCTTGCATTTCTGCAGAACACTAAAGTGACAGGAAAGAAAAAATGAGGATTTCTGTAATGAAAGGTGAACCTCTTGCTGGAGGAGGAGGCAAAGTCAATTTCTTAAGAATATGCTATCTGAAGACTTAGAATAGCTGAAAAGCCCCACCAGTATAAGAAAGCAGACTTGGTTATCACAAGATTGAGCTTATTGACTGAAATAAAGTAAATCCAAAGCCTGACAAGTTTTAAAGCAACAAAACTTTGACAAGTGTCAAAACAATAAGTATAGAATGTTTTTTTTTTTTTTTACAAAATCCAGTTATTTTCTCTATTAGGTACCTAATTTAAGCACAGCCTCATTAAAAACGCAGGTACTTTTTGTGAAAGAGATGATCTCTGCTTAACTGCCTATATTACTGAAACTGTGGAGATTTTAACACCTCAGCTAGGAATTCTGGTCATTAGCTAAAATGACAGTAAGAAAAGTTACTAAAATCATAAAGGTAGTAATTTGTAATGTTTTGCCAAAGTATTCATCTTCTATAGAAACAATGGACTTCCTTTGAACAAAACCCTTTGTCTCTTGCATAGAGGTATGTTTCCACAACAGCAATGCTAATCATCAAAATTTTTCTGCTGTGCCACTATCTTTACCTATTGGCAATTCACCTGTTTGTCCATTAAAGCCATGGCAGGAAAATCAGAGCTTTGGAAAGTTCATTTAAAAATCAGGTGTTTTTTTGGATTTTTTTGAGAATGAAAGTGGAACTGGGGGAGGAGAGGGAGAAGAGGAGGCTAGAAATGTAACTTCATAATTATCAAGGATGCTACCAGTGCATTTTTTTACTTGAACATTACCAGAACCTGGGCTAAGTTTGTTTTCTCACAACCTATTCATATCCTGTCTCCTACAGGGAACACTGAGAAACACTGAACCCTGAATATTTTTGAAAAGCTGCTCCAGAGCTTTAGAACTTGTGTTAATGGAGGTACTCGATGTTCTGAATTTTTTTCTCAACCTGTTCACTCCCCAACAATATTTTCACTGAAACATTGCTATGATGAAAAAAGGGAAAAAAACCCAATTGAACCCCATAAAATACTCTGTAGGAATGTCTGGCATACGACTGTCTAGGCACAGATGACTTGAATCATGCTTAATCATTGTATTTTGAATGCAAAAGTGACAGAAATTGCTGCTAAATAAAAACATTTGGTCCTAGTAAAATTTATTTCTCCTGGTTTAGGTGCAAGAGACTCACACAGAGATATGTGTGAGTTAATAGCAGCAATGATGGAAGTATGGTGATAATGCCCCATGAAGGCTTGTCATGATTTGGCTTCTGCACCTTCTATGTATTACCCAATTTCAGTGCAATCTCAATCTTACAACAGAACTTACAGCTCTCTATAGATAACACCCAATATACTTTTTGTAGAACAATACTTGACAATGATGTACTCTTCTGTTGTAGTTTGATCTGTTTATGATGCAAATTCTACTCATGAATACTTAAATGGTAGTTAATTACTCTATAACTCACATACTGCAGACTGAAAATTCATGGTAAAATCATATAATCCATTAGAAGCAGAATTTTGGATGCATTACAGCAAATAGTTCCCTTTTTCTTTTCTTGTGTTGAAGACACAAGAAGCATTGAGGCTTTTTAGTTTGCTTGATATAATTTAATTTTGTATGTGAAAAAAATAATAGCTAGATATTTTCAAGTTACTCTCACTAGTCTGTTTGTTTGGAAAGAAGTTGATTGACTTGTTAGTAGACAACTGTCCGTGAATATAATGAAGAATATATGGATGTCATCATAAATATGGGTCTGACATTTATGTTGGTGTAAGTCTGGATATATGCTTCTGAAATTAATGGAGCTGCACTGATATAAATTCCAGACAAATTAAGTCAAAGAATCCCAAAAGGTAAACAGAGCTGCACCAAACTAGTGTCTGATACATGAAAAGAGTCTAAAAACAAAGTGGAATTATGGATCTGGCATTTGCAATTGTGCTAGTGCCAGCTTAACCAAGCTAGCTCCAGTAATAACTGAAGATACAATAGCATGGTCTTCCATGCACTCTGGACTCTACAACACAAATTCCTTCCATCTCTTGAGTGCACTTTTGAAAGTTGGCAGTGCTGCATGTTCCTTGCAACAGTTAGACTGATCTTACAGAGACTCAATGCACCATGCTGAATATCTTGTGTTATCAAGAATGCCTGTATTTCTTAAAAGGTCTTCCACCTTACCTTACCAATGGTGAAAGAGACCTAATTTCCAAATCCTTTGAGTCTTTATAGATTTTAACATGTTTGAAAATTAATGAAATAGTATCCTACATTTTCCTTGCACATCTGCAAGTAATTATCCAATGTACTATGCAGGTGAAATTCAATCAAAAAGGACAAGAAACAAATTTTATTCCCATTATCCTTTTAACTTTGGGTGCTTTAAATCTGGAATGAGTCCATAAGACCTTGTGGAAGAAAAATGAAAATAATGGATTTGTTTTGGTCACAGATGCAGTGAATTAAATGCTCCTTTCCCTCATCCTTAGGGGACATTTCCTGTCATATCAAAAAAAGACTGCTGAGCCTCTACCCAACAGCTTGACCTCTTCCCAAGCTGGTTTCTTTAGCTTAGATATGACATTATGTGTAGGGTATCGATGGCAATGTTTTGCTAGTGGAGGACCTGCAGGGGTGTGTTGTGGTTCGTTTTGGGGTGTGAGCACTCCGGGGTGTCTCCGGAGTGCCCCCTAGGCTGTGAGCTCGCTGGCAGCAGCAGGCAGGCAAGGAGACTCCACATGGCTTCTGAGGGTGCTGATCAGATGAAGGTTTATTTGGGGTCCCACCCCCGGGAACAGCATGGCTACTGAGGGAGAAGGGGGAAGGGGGAAGGAGGGGGAGCCTAGGGGAGGGAAGGGGCAAGAGTGGGGGAGGAGGCTGAGAGAGCGGAAGACTAAGAGGGCGACTGATTTCATAGCACAGCTAAAGAGGAGAATTGAAGTGGGCACGGAATCACACTGGGCCAATGGGATTACAGATACAGGATGGTTCAGGGCAGGACCACAGGCTTAGAATATACCATACATTTCGGAGGGGAGAGACAGAGCATACCACTTCAATAAAATGCAATATGACACTTCACCCTTTTTTTCGTTAGAAAGATAAAGAGAAATATGATAATTAACAATTAAAAAATGAAACAGTAGTTATACAGTTTTGTAACATTAAAATAAATACAATTGCAGTGAGAATTATGTTTTAAACAGTCCATTTGATTTGATGTTTGCTTTTGGGGGTAGGCAGCAAAGATAGAATGAGCATTTAATTGTAATAAACAGGATAGGAGGGTCCATATTGCGGATCTTAAGCAAATTTAAAGCATGAGCGAGTGCCTCCTTTGGCACTAAGCTCATAGGAGAATTTTGGGATTGGCCTTTTCAGCGTGACTGGCCTCTCTTGGAGGAGGTCAGAGACTGCCCTGTGCCAGACATGGACAGTTCAAGCCAGTTTACTGCATGCCAAATCTAAAGTAAATCAGAAGAATTTGGGGTGCCTCTGTGAGGACACATTTAAGAAAAGGCAGAAAACATAAAGGGTAATGGAACAAGAGAAAAAAGAGAGGGAACAACAAGACCATAGCCGTAAGACTTGCTCCAAGGTGGAGCTGGTCACATCTCTGAAGGAACTGTATGGGGGACTTGCACTGGAGCAGGTACTTCCCTCAAGATACTATGGCCCATGGAGGAGTCCTCACTGGAGCAGAAGAAACTAAGAGGCAGGGGGCCGTGGAGTAAAAAAGGAACAAAGCAGCACAAAGAAGCAGCTGCACTGGCCCCAGAAGCCTGATTCATCTGTTGCCTCACTGTCAGAAATGAGTGTAAGCTGCAGTGAAAGGAAGGGAAGTGGAGACGGGGAAGCAGGGAGGAGAGGTGTCTGCAGTGAAGTTGAACCTGTGAGTGGGAGAGAAAAGCTGTCTTTCCTAAGTATTTAGGTGTTGTTTTTGTTTCCCAAACTCCAAATCAGCAATTAAATGTTTTAAATGAAATTCACCAGGTTGAGTCTACTATGATAACTTCAGTTTTGGTGAATGATCTTTGTTTTGATTACATGAGTTTTCTCATTCTTGTCTTTCCTATTTTCTTTCCATTCCCACTGTGAGAAGGGAAAGAGTGAGCAAACTGTGGGTTCTTGGCGGCTGGCCGGAGCCATCCCACCACACACCACACTTGGCACAGCATCCTCTCAGTGGTGGCTACCAGGTTTTCACTCGCCCCTTGTTGGCAGTTTGACATGCACCTACGAATCTTTAAGGACTTCAGAACCAGAGTCTTGCACTTTGCCCATGATTATTATAGATTTAGAAATGGAAGATAACCAAACTAATCCACCGAAGGTTATAAATGAAAGGGTTTTGTTCTGGGAAGCGTCAGGCCTGCAGGAGGATCGGGCTGTTCACCAGGAGCCGAGCGGGCGCCGGGCGCTGCCCGTGGTGCTGAACGGGACCCCGCCGCTCCTGTCTGAAGTATCAACTTCCAAGAGAGTAACTAACAGTTGAAAGAGCGAACACTTTTCTTGCAATTTTAAAAAAGTACTGTATACTTAGACGACTGGTGCAAGAATTATCTATGAATAAATGAAATTTTCCCCTACTTACACTCAACAATCCATATTAATGATGTTACACCATGGATATTGGCACCTGCCCACTCAGCTCAGGGTGATGTAAATGTAAACATTTACACTTAATATTTGAAGATTTTCCATATTAACTGACATTTTTCCATTTGAAAATACCGGTGCTTTTTTGGAAAGAAATGGGATTAACACTTACAACAATTAAATCTATTTGTGGAACAACCAAATGGAGCTGGGAGAAAACAAATTAATCTATGTATCATGGATTCATGCTGTTTAGCATCAAAAAAGGTGCTAGATTACTCAGCCTGACACTTTTCCTTTCATAAATCCTCACATTTTACCCTCTTACCCCTGCCTTGAACTCAGATATTGGTGTGGTTAAAATTGCCTTCTGAAAGGAAGATAGGCATGAATTTTAAAAAAGGGGAATATTTTTTCCCCCTTCCCCAAGTATTATTACTTCCTCTACTAGGGGAGAGAACTTGGCATTTTCATTATAAAGAAAACATATCCAAGTCACTTCACAATATCCTCTTTGCTAAAAATAAGCACTTAGCTCTTGAAGTCTTTCATGGTATATTTGCAGTTCCTTTCTGCTCTTTCCTCTATTTTTTTAGCACCAGTTTTAAGACATATGTAGCACACCTGGAGGTGGCACACCGGCGTCACCAATACTGCATGCAGAGTAAAAAACATTTCCTTGTTTCTATTCACTACTTGTTTGCACATTCACCATTTGTACCACCTCTTTGTGCCACAGGATCACAATGAGAACTCAGATTCTTGTCCACTGTGACTCCACAATTTATTTTGCACTTGCTATTTTTCAGCTGACAATTCAGTATTCTGCAGGCATAGCTGTATCTTGCTGTATTAAATTACAGTTTGTTTGAATAGACAGGTCTACCAGCTGACCCAAATCATACTAACTTATCTACATTCACTGTTAGTTACCATTCTGCCAACCCTCATGTCATCTGCAGCTTTTATTAATGCTGATCTTATATTTACTTTTAGGTCACTGAGGAGAATGTTGAATACTGTGAAATTTAGTCATAAGGAAATCCATCAGAGACACTCTACCCTGGGATGATTTCATATTGACAGACAATGTTGCAGACTATAATTTCTGAGTCCCCTTATTATGCACTTTGCAGGTATTGTGTGGTCCTAATTGTTGAACAGAATGGCACAAGGTGTTAAGTCATACTCTTCCTAAAGCCTACATTAAATCATCTCAGTTCTTTTAGCAAAGGAATTCTTATGTCAAAGAAGTAAAATGACCTACTTTTGTGTTAACTCAAATTTTTATCTTCCTACCTTTTAATTCCCATTAAATATAGTTTATGAAAGGTTTCGTTGCAAATATTGTGTGGTTTTATTCTGCACTGCTCTTATGTTATGTTGGCATTGTAAAACCACTCTTATTTTCATTATATATTCCCATGCTTTAACATTTTGTTTAAGCAAATATTCTACAAAATTCTTTTTACTGTGATGAGCTATCTTCTACACTGTAATATTCAGAGCAGCCAAAGCTGACTCACGAAAGATTCATTATTTGTTGTTCCATAACTGCTGCTATTTACACACATTTCCTATGGGATGTTTCCACTCTTCAAACCACAGAGAACTCAGAGACTGAGTGCAAACTGGATACTAAAAGATAAGAGGTCAAATAAGGACTGTAGTGATACAACCATGAAGAAAGTCACATCTAGAGGTCTGTACTGGTATGGAGTAAAGTGGGAAAAATATTTAGGCAAGAAAATTAATAATGTTTAGACTGCAGTATTAGGATATAAACTTTTCTTCTTAGCTCCTCAATGTCAAGGAATTGCTTGCTTTTTCCTGGTAGAAATGAAGATTGGTGTTTCAGGCCAAAATTATACACACTGTAGCATTTTATAACTAAGCATGAATACTTACAGTTTAAAGGTTCTAATTTAGATGTGAAACAGTAAATCAAGGACATTTTGAGAAAAAGCAGCCAGTCAATCTTGAATAAGCCCCTGAACAACCAGAGACTTTTTTTCAGCACATATGGTTGTCTAACAGGGTGCCTTAGAACAGTGGGTGATATTATGTGCCATATGTGCTGCTATACCAAAGAATTATTTGGTTTCTGGTAACACTAGACCCAAAGACTAAACTATAAAAATACCTATATCTTCTTAATCAACATCAGCATCTTATTATTCTACCTATATTTAATTGCATTCTTAGTGGGCTGCATTTTTAGGTGTTGGCAGAAAATATAATGAAGAATCATTTACATAAATAAGACAAAACTTTCTAAGTTTTTAAGGATTATTGTCTTGATATTCTTTTGATTATTGGAAATACTTTACTGGAAAACAAAAAGTCAAAGAAGAGTGACTAACAAAGCAAGCAATGTGGAGGTTCTGATATCTTGTCTCATAAATTTAATAGAAAGGCATAGAATTTGTCTTCAATTCCCATAAAGGTGTGATAATATGGTAAGGAATATTTTCCTGACTAAAACTTATTTGATATATTATATTTAGAAATTCATACATTCAGAGAGCTCCAAGTTCCATCAGGTCTCTGAAACATCTTTGCAATAATGAACTTTGAATCACAGAATCATAGAATCATTGAAGTTGGAAAAAAACTCTAAGATCCTTGAGTCCAACCACTAACACGGAACCAATTTTCATCACTATACCATATCCCCAAGTGCCACATCCACACACCTTTTTAACACTTCCAGAGATAGGGATTCCACCACTTTCCTGGGAAGCCTGTTTCAAAGCCTGACCACCCTTTCAGTGAAGGAATATTTCCTAATATCCAGTCTAAGCCTCCGCAGGTGCAGCTTGCAGCCATTTCCTCTTGTCTCACTTGTAACCTGGGAGAAGAGACCAACCCCCACCTGGCTACAGCCTCCTTTCAGGTAGCTGTAGGGAGCAATAAGGTCCCTTGTGAGCCTCCTTTTCTCCAGGCTGAACACCCCCAGCTCCCTCAGATGCTCCTCAGAGGACTTGTGCTCCAGACTCTTTCGCAGCTTCTTTGCCTTTCTCTGGACTCTGACACCTCAGTGTCCTTCCTGTAGTGAAAGCCCTGAATACAGGACTTGAAGTGAGGCCTCACCAGCACAGAGGGACAACCACTGCTTGGTCCTGCTGGCCACACTGACACAGGCCAGGATGCCATCGGCTTTCTTGGCCACCTGGGCACACACACTGGCTGATGTTCAGCTGCTGTCAACAAGCACCCCATTTTTCCTGGATTGCTTTTCAACCACTCTGCCCCCAGCCTGTAGCAATGCAGGGCGTTGTTGTGACCCAACTGCAGGACTTGGCACTTGGCCTTGTTGAATGAATCTTGCAGCATTACCCTCTGCCCATGAATCCAGATCCCTCTGCAGAGCCTTCCTGCCCTCCAGCAGATGAACACTTCTGCCCAATTTGGTGTCATCTCCAAAATGACTGAGGATGCACTTGATCATGTCATCCAGATCACTGATAAAGACATTAAAGAGAACTGTCCCCAGTACTGAACCTAGGGAACTCCACTTGTGACTGGATGCCAAGAGGGCTTAACTATTCACCATCACTCCATGGTCCATTCATAACTTCATTGCATGTGATCCAATATACATTTAAAACTTGGCCTAAAATTTTGGGAATTCATTTGGTTTGTATAATTATTTCAAAATAACTTGTGGAATTTGATTTCCAAAAAGCAAGTATTCAATCACTGTGAAATTGAAAAATGTTTGAGGCATCTTAATTTGAATATTTTATGATGAAGCACCTACATCACAAGTCACTTTGCATGTGAGCAAGTCTTTAAAGGCTAGTACAACTACTTCGTAACCCAATACTTGCTGTTGCAGTTGTCTTCACTGCAAGACATTTCTTTCATTTTCACTTACAAAGGAGCATTCTCTCCCCTAGTAATTTTCATTACTTCTCCATAAATTTCTATTTTTAGGAGCTCTCCAGGCAGGTTTGAACTTTAGCTTTCAGAAGCAGACAAAATTCTACTGGATGACAAAGTTCAACTAAAGATTTGGGTCCCCTGCCAAATACAGAAATCAATGAGATTTCCTGGACCAAGTACAAGTTTTAAAGTAAACACATTAATGCAAGTGTGCCATCACATCTGCACTCTGTGTCCATCCTCTGCTTTAAAAAATAAAATATTCTATACACAAATGTACTTTACAGACAAAGCTCTAAGAACAAGTGGGATGTCATATAAAAGATTTAAAAATGTAACAAAAGGCTTCGGATGTCAGAGGACAGTATAGGGTGGATCTTTGTCACTGTTGGTGTGCCCTTTGCTGTCAATCAGCTCTGCTAGTAAAAAGAAGAGGTCACAACCTCACTCCTTTCAGCCAGTACATCAGAACACCAAATGAAGAACAGTTCACATGAAATGGTCTCACATGAAGAGGAAAATGCTACTTTGTCCGTGACTTAGTCTCTGACAGATCCGATCAGATTAGCTTTTCTTTCTTCTAATTTCCAGCACCTGCTGGTGTTTTGGTTATTCAAATGTATTTATTCAACTCCAGCATCAATTACAATCACAAGAAAGATAACTTACATCTCTTGCTTTTCTAGAAGCCTCATTGCTATGTTCAGGTCCTGAACATTACTATGTTCAGGACACCTCTGTGTGTCCAACACCATGCTTAGACAATTTTGTTGTGAGGTAAGATCTCTTAGGAGGCACCAGCATTCATTGGTTTCTTCTATTGCTTTTCTCAATGCACATGACCTTTCAGGAAATGCAAGTACTTTCGGTCTGGGAGGTCAAAAGATTTGTTTTGTTGCTACTTACATTGTAGGAAGGATTTTATAACTATAGCAATTAATTAAATTAACTAAATTAACAATTAATTTAAATTGTGAATAATCGCAGAAGTGTAATAAGGAAGCTCTTGTAACGTTGTAAAAACAAAGTTGTGCATACATTTAATGAAAAATCTTGTCCCTTCCAGAAAAGTATCAATGGGAATGCTTAAGATTCCTCTTGATAGACATTAGGAATAGGAAATACAGTGTATGCCCTGAGTGCACCAATAAGCTTTGATTACCCAGAGAACGTCTGGTAGCTCCACCTCTAAATCCTCAGCCTCTGGCCGACTAGCTCCATTAAGCTCAGGCTCAGGCCCAAGGCTTTTCCTGAGCTACAATGGAGGTAGGTCTGTATCCAGCTCTGTTCCCTGATGATCCAGGCTTGCTGGATCCAAGTCCAGGGCATCAGCTGGACTTCCTGATTTGACCTCAAGTCTAACATGTCACTTTGAATATGTCTGACCACTGGACTGTTTGAGCCTGTTGCTGTCACCAGCCTTGCTGTTAGTCTTGCTTCAATAGTGGGGGACTGTGCTCTTGTCTGTGGTCATTGTTTCTACTTACCTGCACTGTGGTCAGCTCCTAGTCTTCTCTCATGAAGTGACTCTCTTCTTGTTGCTCCTTGACATAGCATATAGTTTTACTATCTAAACCAGAGGCATGGGAATCATGATTTTTAGTCCGTTCACAGTTTTGTCGTTGGATCCCAATTTCAAAGCAGTCAAACTGAGCTTTTTAGTCTTTGGCTATATAAACAAGTGTTGCAGTTAGCTATTGACATTTTCAACTTTTAAGCTTTTCAAGGGAGGATGCAGTTTAAGAGGCTTTAACCCATTTGCTTTCTGGATTAGAGACCTAAACCACCAAAATGTCTTAATCCAACCTTTAACTGGTAGAGGCTTAATTCTTCAGTGAACAGCATACTCTCAAAATGACTCAGCATTCACACTGGAAAAAAAGATACTGGTAGTTTTCTGTCAAATCTTATCCAGCTTAAGCTGATTTTCTCCTACCTGAAATGTCAAAGCAAGATACTGCACAAAGCATGTTGCATTCCTTTCACAGGTCCCCTTGCATGAACATTTGATGTGTTGTCTAGATTAAAGAGCAGGCCCAGTATTTGTATCTCTAAGTGCTGAAGGCTAGAGTAATACTGGGTAGAGAAGGTACCTGAGTCTTACTTCTTGACTTCACACTGTATGAAACCTGGAAACATGAAAGGCCTTTCTGAGCCAGGACATATTGTCCAGCAGAGAAAGAAACAGTTTCATTTCAAGACTGCAAAAAAGCCTCTTGGTCCTTGTCAAATCAGATTGACTTCCGCTCTTAGGAGCTGTAATATGGGAAGACAAGAAGTCATAAGGGTTTCTATACCTGTACCTGCTTGATACGAGTAGGTTGAACAGGGGAGAGGTTCTGTATTGGGTCAGGCCAGCTGGAGAAGTTTAGCTCAGTTCACACTTTAAAAAAACACTTTGGATTATTTAAGTTCATTGTAGGAACTGACTGGCTTTTGTTGTATTGAACCATGGAAAATAATTGTTTGGCAAAGGTGATATCTGGTGTAGAAGAAAACATTGTTGCAAGTAAAGACAACTGACCTCCAATGTCTATACCACTTGTGAGACACTCTAATTTATCAGTACAGGCACAGTTTGTGATGCTGGTCTGATACAGTTCAAACTTAGTTATACATCCATGTTTGGATGTTCTGGCTTAGTGGGTCAGAATGACCAAAAACATGTTCAGCAAAATAAACAGGCCTGCTCTTCCAGGAACCATTTTACGATGCCAAATACGGGTACCAATCATAAACTTGTGTTGGGATTGGGATTATCAATGTGAAATTCCATCTTCTGTCTTTCACAACCAGTGGAAAGGCTACAATATACCAGTTAAGGCAAACTTCAGATTTATAAATTAATTTATCTAATGTTAATTAGATGTCACAGAATATTCTGCTTGGGGTCCCATATACCCTTTAGTCATGTCTGTCAAGCCAATGCAAGAGTCTGCAGCACCTACAGGTTTCCACTGGATACTTCTTTTTATGTAGCTAATCATTTTAATTTGATTAGTGCTGTTGATTGTATAAAGTAATTCTTATTGTATAAATGGGACTGTTCACAGCTCTCAGATCTATGTTCTTAGATCTCTGCAAGCAACTCCAAGGACTGCCTGGTTTAAGTCTTTTTGTTTATCAACAGCCTGTTTTAGGACACCAATATATGCTTAATACAATTCATTAGTTGGAAATTGATGAACCTTAAAGCATAAGACCAGCTAGTAGTTCTTGGTGTTTTTTTGGTCACAAGTATTGTAATTAAATGTATTATGCTTTACCACTAATGGCATGTTTATGTATAAATAGCATTAAACAATTTCAACGATAATGGCTATCTTTAAACTTCCATTTAATACTGAAGCATGAATGACAGCAGATTTGCCAGCTCAAGACAATGTCAGGCACAACAAAACCTTGACAATCTGTACAAGTTTAAATTGGTACAAAATCAGGCATATACTCTCCCCTGACAACAGTCTGTTGTAGTGCAGGGGTTTAGTCTTCTCATGTCATTAGGTCTTCCTATGGTTTTTTGTTCTGTTTTACTTCCAAATAAGATTATTAATGTTAATGGTTTTTTAACCATTATTAATGGTTAATGTTTTTTGAAGCTCCATAGTAGCAAGTTACAGAGCTGTTTGTCATATAATGGAAGCTGAGCTGTAGCAATTCTACAGGAACTGTACATGTTTGAAGATCTGGATTCATAGGCTCATGGGAGCTTAATTTCACTGAAATGACTAACTAAGCTCATTGGGGCCCAAAACGGCAATTTTAGAAGTATTTACACTTAGTTTGATTATTCTTCTCTGCAAATTAAAACACTGAAGATGTGTTGTCCCACATTTGTCAAAGGTTAAAACTGTGCACATTGGTACCTGACATGGACAAATCACTGAATCACTGTGAGCTATGGACCTATCAACTCCAGGACTCTGAAATGGGTTGAGATACTGCAGTGATAAGTTTCTTTATTTGCAACCATTAAGATCAGGCTCTTATTGACACAGACAAGAAGTGGTAACAGCATGACAACTAGAAAGACAGTTATTTTGCAAGATATTTGCTAATATATTAGAAAAATAATTATTAAAATACAACTAACACTATTAAAATCAGGCTTTTTTCCACATTTTTTCATTGTTGGTGGTCACCCTTGCTAATGCATGCTGTTCATTAACTTCCACTGGGTTCACCAGTACTGAGTAAGTTAAACTGAGTTTATTCGCTTGCATTCAAAGATGTTTTTACAACTGCATGCTTCACTTTTCTAAATACTCTCAGGTTTTTAAGCACTGCTTCAGAGATACAAGTCAAACAATTCCTGCACCTACCTTGTCATATTGTTTTTTGTCCTGCTTTATCCAGTGGGAACATTGCCATTGCCATAGATATCACTATAAATGGGGCAGAATGTTTCACACTGCAATTCCAAAGAAAGTCTCCTTTGATACTGGTACTAAAAAAAATTAAATCCTCGATCCCCAGCCTGACCAGCTTTTGCTTTCCAACCTCTGTTTCCATGGCATTCTCAGCTGGTAGAAGGCAGAGAGCTAGTACAGTAAAAAAGAGGCAGACCAGCTTGTGCAGTACTTTCCTAGCAACACCTACGGCCTGCAGGATACTGTTGTGTTAACTTCAACAAGAATAGAAACAGAATCTCTTTCTACCTTTTTTCTTTTTCCCTTTCTAGTGTATAAATGGAGGAGAGAGATTGAATGGGCCCTAGCAATTGCTGACCTTTGCATTCATAGTGCTGCAGCAGAGCAGTAACCTGCAGCAGCAAGACAGGCTTGTGGTCTAATAAGCTGCATTTGTAATCATAAGGAGAAATAAATATCTAATCAGAATGCCAGTCTTTCCTAGTTTTGAGTGGAATTTATAACTATCTAATTTTTGCTTTTGTATTACCCTAAGACATGATTCTAACACTTGGGTTTTTAAAATAATTCCTTGGTTTATATAAAAAAAAAATATTTATGCACTATTTTTTTAGGTAACAGTTATAAAAAATTGTTATAATAGTAATTCTTGTAATATTATATTTAAAGGATCCTTAATTCAGTATTAGTGGGGCCACTCCAGTTGTAAATCAGCACACCTAAAGACTTTGAAATGGACTGTGCAGATAAATCATTACATCTCCATGAGGTCCTATTAGAATTGTCTTAGTTCCACCAACACAGACTGTATAGAGGATCAGATCTATTACAGATCAGACTGTAACAGAGGATCTAAAATCAAAGATCTCACCTGTCAAAAGCAAAGTATGCTTAAATTCCACCATGATATTAGAATACTGAAGGTATATTCAAAGAAGTGTGAAATAAGAAAGTGAACAGGTACAGTTGTTGCAGGCTGTTTCATTTGCCTGTGACTTTCCTGCACCTTTCTTTCAAGTGACTCAAAAGAATTGTGTAGCCTCTTCCCTCCTGATAGCTTTAAAAAAAATTTACATGTTTTAGGAAGTGAAGAGGAGGGAAATTGAGAAATCTGTTTTAATTCTAAAAGTTTGGTTGTTTGGAAATCTGAATTGCCAGGATGGGGACACTGCAGAGAATAGAATACTGAGAAGAGATGTAATACTGCAGATGTGTTAAGAGCTCTGCAAAGAGGATGAGAATGCCCTCTGTGTACAAACCAGAAAAAAATGGGCTAAAATTGCAGCAGACTTAGATTTGATATTAGGTGTAGCTTTGTGAGAGTTAAGACGGCCAGTCTTTGGAATAGTTTAGCTGTCCTGAGGAACCGGATTGGCAAATGTCTACCAGTAATGATGACTATAAATGAATAATTGATCCTACTTTGGGCAGCAGGATGGACTTCCTGAAGCCTCTTATCACTTAAGATACCAAAGATACACTTCTTAAGATACTTAAGACACCAAAGAGGCTGATATTTGCCACACTAAATACTTAGTCAAACCACTTAAAATTGGCAAGATAGAAAGCCTATAAGCAATGATGATACATTAATTACTTGCTTTACTAGAGTCAAGGCTGATTATTCAACTAGTTAAAGTATCCAGACAGATTGATTTCCTCATCTTTGGTAGCTCCAATCTCTTTACTCAGAGTTCAGAAGACAATTCAATAAACAGATTCAGAGATATGTTCTCAAAGATGCCCTACTTATTACTAACATTTGGAAGGGAGGGAATCTTTCCATTAGGTCAATCAATCCACAGGCCATAGGCTCTGTGAATGATGTCTCATAGAATAAGGCTAAAAGAAAGCTCAGAGGCTTAGTAGATCCTGGCTACAAAAGTAGCTGGGAGTCAAAGGTGTGCTGTCATGTTACCTTGTTTTATGTGAAAATTTAGCATACAGGAAGATTTCCTGAGAAACAAAATAATGTAAATTGATCCTTTTAATGTTTTGGGGCATATCAATAGCATTTCATTTCACTTAGGAACTTCCAACAAATGCTAGACTATGTCTTTCAAATAGCTAGAACTCAGACTTTATTTTTTTTTCTCATTTCAATCAATTTGCCAATTGCCACTTTCTATTACATTAAAAAACAAAACAAAACAAAACACAAAAAAACCCTAAACCACAAACAAAACCTAAACATCACCTGTGGTTTCTAATCCCTCCTGCCCTTCACACCAAGGGAATATGCTGTAAATAGCCACAAAGCCACTCATTAATTCCTTGAAAGTGTCTCCTTACACTCTCCTTTGCCACACTAGCAGCAGTCCTTGGCTGAGACTTATCACCTCTCATGCTGGCAGATACAGTTTCTTGATATGCTCCCTCTCCTGGTACACTCTGGCTGCATGCTTAAATGTCCCACTCTTCAGAGAAGGAATTAACTTCTGAGCAGTTCATGAGAGATGAAGCACGAGCCTTGATTCAATGGCAATACTCAAGGCTGTAAGTCTTAATCTTCAGGTAAAGCAGGCTTCTGAGGTCTGAAGAGATGGAGTCTTTGTGAGGCAAGTTGAAGTAAGGGTCTAAACAAAATAATGGGATCTCTGAGCCTAATGGGATGCATGCCAGGGGTATTTCACTTCAAAGAGTGCCAAAGAAGAGAAGAGTCAGAATGAAGCATGTTTCTGAGCCCTGAGGAAAAAGCACTAGGAAGTCTAGACAGACATCTTTATGTTGGTTCAACAATATAGTATTCATCCTGTCTTCAGGTTGTAGTTCAGCTGTTGCAGGGCAGAGACTGCCATTAATGCTAAATTCTACAGGGTTTGTGCCACTATTCATAACAAGTCAGACCTATCTAGGCCCACCAGCTGCAAGCCAGTGCATCGGCTGGAGTATGAGTGCCCAAAAAGCACTTGCAACCATGACTGCCTGGCAGCCTGATTCTTCTCAGGATGGCATGAAGGGGCCCTATCCCTGCAATTCCTGCACTATGTCTCTGAGGAAACCGTCCATGCTGCCAGATACCCACTAAGTTACTGACCTGCAAATTGCCACTTGCAGTTGCTAGGCTAAGAACTCTCACAGAACTTCAGGTGTGCTTCCAGGATTTGGCCATAATTACACTGCTGGAAGTCAGTCAGCTTAGCAGGGTGGTCTAAGGACATGAGGCTGTGCAAGAAACATGTGAGCTAAATCATGGCTATGCCTGAAGACATTCAGCTGGTGTGCTGCCTCTCTGGGGATACTCTCTTTAGTAGCTGCACCTCTGTAAGAGCTGTTGCCTCCACAGAAACAGCTAAGCAGAGAACTCTTGCTAAGGTGCACTAGTATAAAATGAAAAAACTGCTTCAAAGAAACTGTTATAGTTAAGTAGAGCTGTAGCAGATGCAATGTCTGCCCTTCCCTGAAAGGCAAATACATTTTATTAGTGTGACTTATAACCTAAACCAGTATACTGTATATAAGACTGTAAGTTACAAAGCACCCTGTCCATACATTACATCTCTTCTACAGGTTTGCTTCAGTACAGCTATATAAATTAAGTTGTAGTGGTGGGTAGTTATTAATGCAGAGACAGATTTAGTATAGTCTCTGATTTCCTTGAGACTCTCTTCATTATCACCAATACTCTTCTGGTTTGTGATGCTTCTGAGTCTGAGAGAAATTCTCTGAGGACAGCTGATCCTGTCAACTCTCACAACACAAATGGATTTACCTTTCTTTTGACAACTATCTCTGCCTCTCAGAAAGAAGTTATTTTATTTTGAAGTATAATAGCTTTGACTTCTGGTTTCCTGATTTTTCCTTTGTGGTACAGCCACTAGATTGAAAACAATGTGGGTTTTTAAATCAAAGTGGGAAACATATAGACTCCCTAACACAAAGTAAGAAGGCCAAGCTACAATCTTTTCCAAGGAACTGAAATTTGTTTTTGCTGTCTCCTTGTTGACCAAGGCTTTCCTTTAATACAAGTCTCTCATCAACCTACCTATGTTCTATAGTACCACCAGTTAAAAGGCAAAGACCTATATGTGTCTTTTAACCCCACTGCATCGTAGAGTAGAAGGAGCTATTTAGTCTGACATCCATTTTGTTAGTTTCTACCAGCAGCAGCTGGCAGTTTTCTCTGGGGTTTTCTTCAGAGCATCTGGCTTGGGTCAGGTCACTATAAAAAATTTATCAAACATCCTTTACAGGACTGGCTTGAGCTTTTTTAAATAAGGAAATCTCATCTATCTCCAGTCTTACAAAGGGTTTTTTTTTTCCATCCTGTCAACACAGAAGATATATTAAGCATTGTGTTTAATGAGATATTGAACATCTCTTTGTTCTGTGTGTATACTGGAGCAGGCTGTGCTTAGAAAACACATCACTTTGGCTTATTTTATTCTGCAGCTGGAGCAGAAGTTGTTATGTTGTGATAAAATATGTATTTCTTTGTTTTGGAAAGCAATAAAATGGACTAGACTCTAGGCTACATGTCAGCTGATATTGTAATGGAGCAAGACAGGCTGGGCAACTGCGCAACCCAGATGAAATGTGGGGCTAATTATGAGGATGATTATTTAAGGAAAAAAAAAAAAGGCAAGTAGGAAGAACGTAAGAACTGCCATTCAAAACAAATGTCTGTCTCTAAAAGTGATCATAAGTTCACATTTAGGGAAGAATAAGAACCACGTAAGTATACATGTTTTTCACCTTTAATAGTCTTCCAGCTTCTTACAGTTAAATTTCCCAAGTCTTTTATAGTTTGCTTATTTAGCAACACTTTATTAATCATTTTTCCAAGCACTTTTTGCCCTGAACTTACATTTACTTCTTCCATTACTATGTGTTCTGCAAGAATTTCCACAGGTCTGGGACTCAAGGTGAGAGTAACTAGCATCCCAATATTAATTTGATGACTCCTAATGTCTTTGGAAGGGACAGTGGGTAGTTGATCTCTATCCATTGCAGTCATGCTACTTACAATTTTGTAGATCTCTGTCACATCCCCACAAATCATCCTTTTTTCTTGCAGAATTCCAGCCCACCTAATCATTCATTGTATAGAAGCCATTCGTTACTATTTGATTGTCAAAAATGTCCTTCTCTGGATCTTTTTTAAACTTTAATGTGTCCTTTCTTGAATGAGGAGACCAAAACTGCAGATAGTAGATAGTATTCAAAGTACAAGAAGCATGCATTAATCTAGTGTCTTCTGTCTTGTTCTTTACTCCTTTCCTAACAGTTTGCAGCATTTGATTTATTTTTTTTGATTCCTGCTGAGCATTGAGATAGTGCTTTCTTGGAACTATTTATCCTAACCTTGAAGACTCTCTCACTTCTGAGTGGTAATGGTCAGGTCAAAGTCCACTATTTGATATATGAAGCCAAGATTGTTTTTCACCACAGCATTTCACAGGACGTTTTGTTGCTCTGTCATGAAGCCATTTTCCTCTTCTGTTGTGAAGCCTCATAAGATATTTCAGCAGTTGTATGCTCAGCCCTAGTGCCAATTAGATTGATAACTGTATCATCAGGAAACTTTGGAATCTCACTGCTTATCCCCTTTTCTAGGTCATTCAGGCTTTTCTAAAGCATCTGGATCCCAGCACAAAATTCTGTCAAACTCTCTTCTTTCACGGAATATTTTGACTATTAGTTCCTCTTGTATTTTGCTTATAGCTGTGTTGTTCAGCTTTAAGAGAAGGCTAAAGAGAAAACTCCTTGATTTGTTTGGCTTTCTAAGGTGAGATTATAGAGAACTCATAGGTTCACACAGAAAGGAGAAGAGGTGACAGACATGAGTTGCTTCAAGACGAATTCTGATTAGATAAAAGAAAAACTTTTTCTCACAGTGCACCAAGACACCCAAAGAGCTTGAGGGATTTCTAGCCTTCAGAATATCCAGTGTTTTACTGTTCATGACCCCAGGGCACCTTCTTTAAGCTCTTAGCAGGCATTACTTTGAGCAGGACGTTGGACAATATGATCTCCAGAAATCCATTCAAACCTGAATTATTACCAGTTTCTATGCCTTTAAGACAGAATTTTCCATCTCTACCATGATTGTTCAGCATCCATTCCTGAAGCACATTGTCAAGGTCTTTTGGAAATCCCAATAAACTATATCAACAGGATTGCCCAGAACCTCATACTTATTAGTCATGTCAGAGAACGCCAGGAGGATTACAAGGCAGAGCCATGTTTTCTCTTTTCAAGATCATAATCTACATCAGGTGTGGATGGAATGAATATACAGTGACATTAGTAATTAATCTAGTTCTTTTTTAAGTTTTTAAAACTTAAAAAAGTGAGTATACCACTGGTATACCACCCAGCCCTGGTATTTGCTACTTTTCAGTGTATTTCTTTGAATCATAATCCCTTCCAAAGTTGCTTCAATTTTCAGAAAAATGGTTAACTGAGTTCCTCTTTAAAAATGAGGCCTGTGTTGTAATCTCCTGTCGTTTCTATAACAAATCTGGATGCTAATAATCTATTTAGCTTCGCTCCATGGTCTTACCCTTCTGACTGCTCCTTTTCTACTCCAGTTAAGGAAGTGCCACAAAATGTTTGCCAGATATTTTTCTCCTAATGACCTAAGAGAAGAATGTAGTATTTATTTTAGCTCTTTCAGGAAGGTAGTCTGATTCTTTTTTTGATCTGCTTGATTATATTTTCACATTTAATCTACCCAAATTTGTGCTCCTTTTCTTTTTTTTTTTTTAATTTTAAATAAAACCTCAGATTTTAAAATTATGCTTTCTGAATTTGAAGAATGTGGCTTAGCCATTTCATCTTCCTTCTGCCAGTTACCAATTCTCTTCTAATATACAGTAAGCCATGCTACTGTGCTTCCACTCTGGTGTTCTCCAGCCTCTAAACCACCTGTGAGTTAATGCTTTATTGCCTAATGGATGTCACAATTGTGGTGAAGATTTTATCTTTTACTTTTTTGTCATGGATGTTGAATCTGAGTTAAAATTATCTTTAGAATTGTGCTTCCAGAGGAAAGTTTGGAACAGATCTTTGTCACTATCTTGTCAAGGGCTTCATTTCCTCTTGTGGGGTTACTAGTCAGCTGATCCAGGAAAGAATCATTGACAATTTCATCTACAGTTTATGACTCTGAATGAGGTTTCTCTCCTCTACACAGTAACTGAAGCATCTTTTTGTCCTTACCAACTCTCTGACTTTAGAATCATAGAATTATTAAGATTTTAAAAGACTGCTAAGGTTGTCAGAGTCAAATTCTTAGCACTGTTGTGGACATGACTAAATGATATCTCCAAGTAGCACATCCACACACCATTTGAACACTTCCAAGTATGGTGATTCCATCACTTTCCTGGACAGCTTGTACCAATACCTGACCAGCCTTTCAATGAAGAAATTATTCCTCCACACTTCCAAGTATGGTGATTCCATCACTTTCCTGGACAGCTTGTTCCAGTACCTGACCACCCTTTCAATGAAGAAATTATTCCTCATGTCCAATCTAAATCTCCCATTGCACTTGAGGCCCTTTCTCATCCTGTCCCCTGCTACCTGGGAGAAGAGGCTGACCCCCACCTGGTTGCAGCCTTCTTTCAGGCAGTTGTAGGGAGGGATAAGGTTTCTCCCTTGAGCTTCCTTTTCTCCAGGCTAAACACCCCCAGCTCCCTCAGCTTCTGCTCCTCATAGGATGTGCTCCAGACCCTGCCCCAGCTCCATTGCTCTTCTCTGGCCTCACTCCAGCACCTCAGTGTCCTTCCTGAACTGAGGGGCCCAGAACTGGATGCAGGATTTGTGGTGTGGACTCACCAGCGACAAGCACAGGGGGACAATCACTGCCCTGGTCCTGCTGGCCACACTCTTGCTGATACAGGCCAGGATGCCATTGGCCTTCTTGGCCACCTGGGCACACACACTGGCTCACATTCAGATGGCTTCTTATAACTTAATTCAGCCTGTCTCTGCTCTTAGTTGGAAAGCTGATAGTGTTGACCCCATTCTATAGCCTTCCTCTTTGGGTCTGGCACTTCAATCCAGCTTCTGTGCTACCTTTTAAGGTGATCACTTCGTTAATTCAATCTGATTGTAAGCTCTAACTAAACAGAATTCTACTGTAGCAATTACATGGTACACTTTTTTTCATCCCATTATATTTTGAACACTAGGATCACAGCAGGCCACTGGCTGTTTTTGTTCCATCAGGAAAAAATAAGGAACTAAATCAGTTGTAAACTGGTAACTATTCAGTTATGTCATTAGTAATTTTGGTACAATTCCTTTGCTTTCAGACTGCAGCAGAGCTTATGCTGTTGTGTTTTGACCCTGGAGCCTGCTACTCTCACTCTACTATTACCAATATTTTGAGTTCCATCTACTGTTTCTCTACTATTCTGTTGAGACCTGAATGCTTTCACCTTCATTGCAAAATCATTAATTCTTTTCCATTCTCCTCATCCTGATAATCTTCTGTTCTGGCACTTTGATTTCATTTTTAGCCCAAAGGGTAACAATATTGACTGTAACTGAAGACATTCTGCTACTTGCAAAAATCTCCTCTCTAATTATGCTTTCACCACAAAAAGTGTTTCAACATATATAATTCTCATTCTATATTAAACATAAAACTACACTTACACAGATATTCCTTTCCATGTTGAATCCCAAGTATTGATGAGACATCACAGACCTCTTCTTTAGAAGTCCAGTACACCATGAGAAGCAGAAAAAAACCAGCTTTAGTTTCATCTTTGCTTTCAGCATTTCAGCTTTTAAAAGTGACTTGTAATCGGTGAGCATAATTCTTTGGCAGAAAATGACTATTGGAGACCAATGGGAAGTAATTTTCAGAACATAATTTCCAGGCATCAGTGAACTACTTACTTCAAACTTCTTCCTATGTTTTCCATTTATGAAGCATGCAACATCACAAAAACTGTTATATTGTATTGTTTGAATGATGAAACAAGATTATTCAGGGCAAGGCTTTTGGTGGGGATACACTGATTTAGGTGTGATGGTTCTGAATTTCCTCCTTCTTCACAGTTTGGTACTTCCTTATGCATTAAAAAGTATGTGTGTAGCTAAAGATTCAGAATAAATAGAGAGGATAATATAAGTAGCTAAAAGATATTTAGCATGTAAATAAGAAGCAGCTTTTTGGTAACAAAAATGAAATTTTTGAACAAGAAAAGAAAACAGCTGGTTTACAGATCAATATTTCAGAACAATACAGAAACAAATACTTTAAATCACCTTTTTAAGATCACATGTTTTACCCTATATGGTGGTGGACTACAAGTCTGTTGTGACTCAGATTACAGCAACTGAAGAAATACTAAGGGAAGTAACTGCATAGATTATTCAGAAGTAACTGCATAGATTATTCAGCTTGATTGTAAGAGCACCCTAGGACGTGGAATGCAAATGAATAGTAAGACCTCAGGAACTGAATGTAACCTTTTGCAATTTTCTTCTTATTTCCTGTGACTTATTTGCTGACTTGGATAATGTCACTTACTCAATCTCTGCCTCAGTTTCCCAGCTATAAAGATGGTACAACTAGATAAGAATGGGGTTATCTCTCATGTGATTATTTTATTTTTTCCAGGATACGGAATTGGAACAGAAAAAAAAATATTTGCGAAACAAACATTTGCCAAAAGGTTGCTTTGGAATTATCACAACTTCGATTTTCATGCTTTCTCTGTAATACAGCTGTGCCTCTTAAATGGAAGTGTTTGACTTCTTAAATACAATATGTATGTTACGTCTTTTTCACCAGTCGTTGTTCTTTCAAGAATTTAGTATAGTATAAAATTCAAACAAAATGAATCAAAATTAAGAAGTTCTGCACCACAGGAATAAAATGTTTGTTCTCCTGTTGAACAATGCAGATGATCCTGACACATTCCTGACAAATGCTTTCATTTTGATGAAATTACATTTCATTTGAAGTCATTAACTCGGTATGCATATTGGTTTTATGATATCTGGTTGTTCTTGCCTTCCATCTGACATCTTCTTTCACAGGTAATAATTATTTTTCTGTCTTTCCTTCTCTTTTCCAAAAATGCTTTACTCCTCTTACAAATATCCTATTTATTCCACATATTTCAAAATTTTTTTTCTCCTCATGTTATCTGACTGATTAAAATAATGAAGTTAAGTTCAAAGCAACTGTTTCCAGGCTCTGTTTAGAGTGAATTTTGCTGTATGCTGTATGTATGCAAATTTTTGAATGTAAAAGGGCTTGTGTGCTTTAAAGTTTGTTCATCTCTTCTGACCATATCCATTCGACAATTAAAGGTACTTTCTCCTAAAAACTTTGCCCCCCTTCTTTTTAAGGCAAACTGTTCCATCAGGATATTTGTGCCCATTTTAGTACTAAAACTGACTTTTAAAGTATCTTGCAATTTATGAATAGAGATGGCTGAGATTATGATAAGGCTGCAATTGTACAACTGAACGTGCTCTAGCACATCCTCCACTGTATGAACAGCTTTGGAAAATGACACCATTCTCTGCTCACTGCAGCCCTCTTACCTGCTGCTTCTTTACAGCCTGTCTAGGGAACCAGATGTTTACTGCCAATTAGGCTTGATAAAACTGCAGGAGTTTCTTGTATTCTCTCAAAAACAGTATTTCTGAGTTGCTGGCAGCTTTTGGAGGGCTTGTGCCTACATGTACAGCAAGAGACCTCGGTGTACTTTAGCACTTTGTTTATTTGGTGATTTAGGTCATCTAGATTTTATCCTTACTGAACTGTCTACTGCAGTCATAGCATAAAACATTTAAGATTTTATTGAAGATTTTCTTTTGGAGCAAAAATAATGTTAAGATACTTCAATTGGAAGTAAATAGATTATTATTATTATTATTATTATTAGACATGTTTGCCAAAAAAAACTGAAGAAACAATAAAATTCTTATTCCAAAAAGACATAGGCCGCAACTACAGTAAATGTTGTATTATTTCAATGCTTGAATTGAAAATTTTCCAACTTTCCCAACTTCCAGATTGCTGACTATAAGTACTGAGCTTCTGTTTGTTGTCTCTGAGCTCTAACACTTCTCAGCCTTTCTGTAATATATAAAATGATATCACAAATGTAAGGTCTTTCTATGCAATGGTCATATACCTGAACTAAATGCAGTTGAATCTGTCTACACTATCAGATTTACACAATAGGTTCAGAAGAGAAACAAAAAGCAGATGATTTTTTAGGATGGAGGGTAGTGTCAGTTACATCACTTTTCCACTTTCTTCCAGTTAAAGGGGATAAAGTAGAAACTGATCTTAGTATCTTGGAAAATGATGTTGAACTTAAAACCTTGTTAGTATTTCTGAGTTAAAAAATCATGATTTAACAAACACATTTAGAAAGTAGTCTGACTGAAATAAAAATCAGCTCCTAATGGATTCAAATCAGATAGGAGTTTGCAAACGCACTAAAAGGGTCTGATTTGGAGCTGCACATACAGAAGCATCATTCTGGGGAGGAGGAAGGTGACAATTCCTGTTTATGCATTTTTGGCAAGCTGCACCTGAAGGATGGGATGATTTTCTGGAAACTGTCATGCCAGAAATACACAGCTAAACAGGGGGGAAGAGCAAAGGGAATAATTAGAGACCTGTGGGGGTGGGACAGGGTCTCGAGTTTATTCTCTTAAGGAAACCAAGCTATGCAATTGCCCTGCTTTTCTGTCAATATGCCACAATAACATTTGAATCTCTTGACCAATTTGAAAAAAGCCTGACAAAAAAAGAGAAGCTTAAAAACACTGAACTCCTGTGAGTTTTACAAAAATCAGCAGCCAGATAGAGGAGACCCAGATTTGTGTGCTCAGTAAAGAACAGGTGGAAGTGTGAACTCAGCTGCATTATTTGAGACAAGAGAATCCAAAACTGTCTTCAAAAAGCAGGCTCCATAAGGTTTGCTGTCAATGGGACTGCTTGTTTGTCATTTAGAGGCAGGGACATTTTTTGCTTGTTTGTTTGTTTGGGTTTTTGTTTGTTTTAAATAATATATATTTAAAAGAAGCCCAAGGCTTATGCCTGAGATGATTTTTAAAATGTTCATTGCTGCAGAACATTGGCACTCTTTATAAAATTATTCACAATACCCGATCTTGTTGAGAACAGGTCCTGAAATTCCTACCTGAAATGAAATCCCTTTGGGCCAGTGTTTTCTCTCTGCTGTGGAAAGGTCTGTTTCCATTTCTTCTCATGCCAAAGCTAGCTCTGACCCTTTTCTCTTTCTTAAAGTACTGTGGTGGCACCAACCTTAAAGAAATGAAAAGTCACGAGTCAGATGCCAAAAAAATGCCTGCTCTTGAAAATTATGATATGTTGATAAAATATATTTTCCTTTGGATTTGGTTAGTCTTTGAAATTTTTAAAATCCTTCAACTTCTTGAGAGAGAGAAGTCACAGTGTTCCACTTTCATTAACATATTGTGAGAAAATACTTTGAGCCCTTGGTGCTACAGGATATTTCATCTTTCATGGCTGTCCCTTAAATGGCAAACCCACTGAGCTGAAAACTCCTCCACAGCTTTCACATCCCCAGTCTTCCATCAGTCTGAGAAAGAGCACCACTCTGCTAAACAAGGAACCTACAGGAAAACCCTCTGAATTGTTTGTTTCTTCTTTCAGTTTGCCTCATGCAAGGAAAAAATCATGATTGCTTACAGGTGGTGAAAAGGGAATATTGATGGAACTGAGAAATTTAGAATGTGGCATTTGGTCAATACAAAAGGAAGATATGGGGGAGAAGGAAGGTTCCTAAGATGAGGGGAGGTCTAGAATCATAAAGAAATATGCATTGGTCATGCAAAGGGCATATGTTATGATGCCCTATGCAAGACAACAAGTGAACATTTGTTGTTATGTACTGAGAAGAAAAGGTCATGGATTGCATTATAATGATTGGCTGTTCAAGTGTAGGAAAGTCATTTACATGATATGTTACAATAGCTATATTGATATTCCATTTCTAGATTTCACAGCAGTCTGCTCTAGACAGGACTTCAGAGAAATTGATCTAATAGAATGCCTGCAGGTGACAAGACTTCGGATGTTACTAGGCACGGGTAACTCATACTAACCAGGCAATGAAATTCTCTTGAAGGCTTTCATGTATCATTCCAACTTTGGGATATAATATATTGAACTACACTGGGCTTCCCACACACTGTTGATTGGACAGCAGTGTCAGATGTTTCATCATTACAAAATAAATGTGTTCAAAGCAGAAAATGACCACTTATAGTTGGAAATACTGTCAATAACAGCTCAATCTTTTCATGGAGACCCATCAAAAATGAGATTACTTTTATGGTTTCTTCTTTATTTCTCTCTAATAAATTCTACTGCCTTTGAGCCAAAAATAATGCAAAATAATTTGCTGTGTCTAGGACTTTTTAGACATAAGGAAAAACATTGCCAAAAGCCTAAGAGAGGTGAACCTTCCCATCTGCTCAACACTGTTAAAGACACATCTGGAGTGACAATTCTAGTTTATTGCTCCCCGGCCCAAGAAAGATATGGACATAGAACAGCGAGTCAAGTGAAGGGCAAGGAAGATAGTTTAGGAATTGGAGCATGTCATATAAGAAAAGGCTGAGAGATGGAACTAGTTAGCCTAGAGAACAGAAGGCTCAGAGGTATCTTATAGAAGCGAGTAAATATCGGATGGGAGGGTGTGAGCAACACTGAGCCACGCTCTTTTCAGCAGTGCCCAGTGACAGAGCAAGTGGCAATGGGCAGAAACTGAAATACAGGGGGTCTTGTCTGAACACAAGAAAACACTTTTTTACTAAGCAGATGACTAAGCACTGGCACAGGTAGCCCAGAGAGGCTGTGGAGTCCCCATCCTTGGAGAGATTCAAGGCCATCTGGATGAAGTCTTTAGCAACCTGCTCTAGCTGACCCTGCTTGACCATCTGGACCAGGTTGGCTGGACCAGATGTCCTCCAGTGGTGCTTTCCAGTCTGAATGTTTCTGTGATTATGTGCTTTTCAGCAAAACAGTTTTTGTCACAATATTGGCTTGGAGCAAATCTACACTCCAACTCCCATAACTTTCAAAACCTGTATTCTGCAAGAGTTTTCAGCTTTCCCTTTTAAGTTATAAGAAACTGTATATAAGAACCTATACTCTTTGTGTTCATTTTGTACTTTCCACAGAGCAGTAAGATTTCATGTGCTTGACCCAGTATAAAGCAATTAACACAAATACAGAACAGATATAAATAACTGTGTCAGTAATTAATAAGCAGAAAGGTGAGTAGGATAGCCTAATGTAATATTTTCTTCATAAAATTATCTTGGAGACACTTGCATCTTATGGTCTTAGACCTTTTATATTTTGGTTAGTTTGTGCTTAAAGTTGTGATTCGTGAACACTTGCTCTAGTGAATGCAGTTACTTGAGCTACATCCTTTACTTGGCATATTCAGGATCCCCCCAAATTATCTGAAGGATTGAGTATGGACTACCTATGTATACCTCTAACAACATGATCATCATATCTAGTAGTACCATTCCAGTCATGTTTTAGTTATTTCTGATGGTAAACATATGGTGGTACTTCACCTTCTTCTCGTAATCTTATTTTTTTCAGTCTTGCTTCCTTTAGTGGAAGCTTCCTTTGCTTCCTTGAAGTGGCTGCTTGTTGTTAATGAATGGATAAATTCTTCAGCACCAGCCTGTTACATGAAGGCTATCTTCCCTGCTGGTCACAGATGCTGGGAAGTGATTTTATTGATTTGTCAGTACTTAGCTAGAAGGATTACATCTAGCAGTAATAATGTGGCCAGGCCCTGGGACAAATAACCACACGAGTTAGTAGAGGGGTTGTGTCTTAAACTGAGTGTGACATTATTATATTTACCAGCCTTTCATGGTGTTGTGCTTATTAACACCACTGTAATCTCTTCTGAGCCATCTGTTGGTCATTCAAGTTTCTGTTTTCTTCATGTGCTGGAAAAGTTGGGAGACTTCAGTTTCTGAACTGAACTCGGACATTATCCTACTAAAGTTCTGGTGGTAACCATAGTGCTTATTATGTTTTTTCTTTATAATTTGTGTTATCAAAATTGTGTCCTGCAGAAAATCTCTTGGGGGGACACAGGCAGATGGCCACAGTAATTCCTCTCAAGTTCAAAGGGTCATGAAGGTTCCTGGCTTTCAGAATTTGTGTGAGAGGTATTAGTGTGGCTGGGAGAAATCTGGTCCCTCTCCCTATTCCAAACCTGGCAAATTTGGCAGAAAGAAGCATTGAACACTGCCAGCATATATTTTTTTTCTCTTTGGTTTGTGCTCATCAGATGATCTCTCTGGAAACCAGAGCTGTTTCCATGCTGTGACCTCAGCAGAAGCATAACTGAGACGTCTTAAGTATCAGCGTCTGTTAGCAGTAGCTCACATTTTACCTGAAAGTGCAGTTTTCTCTGTATTTTAACTTCGCATTTCTAAGTAGCCTGAATGATTTCATTCACTGACAGGCACATGTGTGAGCAGAGGACACTTCAGAGCTAGAGGCATGAGCTTTTGGCCAGTGGATTACATGCAGATGATCTCCTGTAGAGAGAAGCTGTTGCATTCATTACCAGCCCCTCAAAATGAAGTTACTCAGAGCTAGTAGACCAGAAACTGGCAGGGAAGCGATCCGTGTCTGGACATGACGTTTTGTTTCATTGTGCACTAACACCTAAGTTGAACAGTCGGCACTGTGATATGTTTCGTTGACAGTTTTGGTGGGTCACAGCAGTTAAAAAATGGGTCTGATCGATAAGAGCCCTTGTCACCCACATGAGAGGTGTGTGTGGACTATGACATGGGTGGCACTAACGGGGTTTAAGAAGCGTATGAAGAAAGTGCTGAAGCGTAGGACTCTAAGGAAGGGACGGTCGAGCGGCGACAGCGCTGGCTTAAGGCAAGAGGGCTGCAGCTGGGGGCCAGCACGGCTCACGTCCGGGGGTGCGCCGGCAGCACTGGATGCCCAAGGCTTCCCAGCATCCCAGCCAGCCCCGCAGCAAACCCGCACCCGCCTCCCACGAGTGGCCCTGCAGCCCTGGCGGGAACCCGGGCGAGCACCTGCGGTGAGGAAAGCTGGAGGAGGACGTGAGGGCGGCGGTGCCGGAGCCAGCGCCGTGGCCGTGCGGCCGCCAGGCGAGCCCGGGGGGCGGCGGGGAGAGAGAGGCGCGGCCGGCCCGGGTGCCCGGCGCGGGCAGGGGCAGAGGCAGCGGCGCCGCGCCTCGGACTCCGCCTCACCGGCACCGAGCTCCCCTCCCTCCCTCGCTCCCTCCTCCAGCGCCAGGCTCGCAGCAGCGGAGCATCGCGGCGGCGGCGGCAGCACCCGCCCTTCCCGGCCGGCCGGCGGCGCGCACCGCCCCCCCGCTCCCGCACGCAGCCCGCCGGCGGCGATCCGGAGCCCTCCGCGCCACCGCACCCCCGCCCCGCACGCCCACCGCCGGGAGGATGGGCTGCGGGCGGCGGCGCGGCAGCCCCTGAGCTCCCCGAAGCCGCGGAAACAAAGGGAGCGAGCAGCGGCAGCACCGGGCCGGGGTGGATGCAAGCAACCATGAAAGGCTGGGTCTCCGCCTCCTCCGCTGCTGCCAGAGAGCTGCCGGCTGCCGCTGCTCGGAGGACTACCCTGTGAAGGGGGCGGAGGAGAGGCTGGCTGGGTTCGCCGTGCAAAGGTAGAAGGTGTAAGGGAGAGGCGGCAAGAAAATGTCTTCTTCGGTGGGGCCCCGCGGCCCTCGCCCGCCCACGGTGCCCCCCCCGATGCAGGAGCTGCCCGACCTGAGCCACCTGACAGAGGAGGAGAGGAACATCATCATGGCAGTGATGGACCGGCAGAAAGAGGAGGAAGAAAAAGAAGAGGCCATGCTCAAGTAAGCAGACGCTAGTCATTCATTCATTCAGGCACTCATTCATGCACCGATCGCCGGCGGGCGGAGCGGGCGCTGCCACAGCGGGAGGTGGCCGGTGCTCGGAGCCGGCCGGCTTCGCCCTGCTCGGCGGGGCTGGCGCCGCGGAGCCCCGGTCCCGCTCCGCTCCCGGCCCGTAACTTCCTCCTCCCCCACCCCGGGCAGCTCCTCCCGAGGCAGCACCGCCGGGGGAGCCCGGCACGGCGGGACGGAGCGGGACGGCGGCCCTCCCCGCCCCGAGGGAGCCGGCGGCACAGGGCGGGCGGAAACCCCGACACGGGGGTGAGGGGCGAGGTGGGATTCCTTTGGGGTCCCCAAAACCCCGCCTCTGCCAGGAGGGGCCGCTGGGTGGGGTTTCCCTCCGTGCGGGAGCCTCCGCGGCTGCCGTGCTGCCCCCGCCTGGCTCGGCCCCCGCTGCCGCCCGCCGCGGGGCTGGGGCGGCTGCCCCCGCCCGGCACACCCCGGCCCCCGCTCCGCCCGCCCGTGCCGCCGGCCCCGGCCCCGGCCCCGGCCCGCCTGCCGGCTCCAGGGCGGGCAGCTACGGGCAGCACCGCACTGTGGGGCAGCAGGGCGTTCGTAATTAGGAAATAGATGGAATTAGTCGCACTGCTCATTCCAGCGGGCGGGCGTGCGTGCGTGGTGGCGGGACGGCGGGGGAGTGGGTTTATCCCGCTGCCGGCGGCACGGGGAGGGGTGCGGGGAGCGCGGGGTGTGGGTAGGTGCCATGTTTGGAAACCAGATCCCCACAGCCTCTTTTGAACCTTTTCCCTCACCCCCTCATCCCTGCCGAACGTCGCATGTGATCACATTTTTTAGCCTCCTCCGTCAGTCGGAGGCTTCAAACGTAACGTTGCTGAATCGCCTACTGCGAGTGATGAGAATAAACAGATTGGAGTCGTGGCCTGTGGAGGAGAGTCACGGTTTCTCCTCTTCTGACAGCCCGTCAGGCCTGCTCGCTCCGGGCGGGAGGTGGTGGGAGAGGTGACAGTGCGAGCCTCTGACGCCACGCAGACCCTCCGTGCCACAGGAGGTGTATCCTTACCTCACTGCCGCCTGCTTGCGCGCACCTGTGCTCGGAAGGGATGCGCTGAAGGTGTGACGTGATCTGGGTGTTTCTTCAGGCTGCATCGGAAATACCCTCTCGAGCCATGCAGGAGCCAGCGCGTCCCCACGGCTGGGAGCAAAGCCCCGCAGGCTCCCGGCTTCGCCCCGTGCGCTGTGCGTGGTGAAGCTGGGACGGCGTTTTAGTACGTTGTTGTCCCTGTCCCTTCCTATTCCTTCTTGACTCTGAATTTTTACAGGGGCTGCTAGAGATCCGTGCGATGGTGGGTACTGAGGCCCAGCTGCCAGTGCTGGGAGCTGTCCGGCACTGTGGTGCTTGGATCTCAGTTCAAGACGAAGAGTTCAGTTTGCTGTTGCAGTTCATTGTGCTTGGGGTGTGGCTACCCTTGGAGGTGGGGTGATTGGAATGAGAAATGTTCTGTGGGAATGCATTCTGTTAGTCACCGTGGGGAAACGTGAGTGAAGGATCCCTCCTCAGTTTCTGTTAATCAGAAAAAAATTAAATAAAGGAGTAGCTCAAAGACTCTAAACTACATGTATCTTTCTGTTCCTTGTCCTGCAGCTCAGCTACTTCTCTACAAATATTCAGCTTTTATTCTGTGAAGATTACTGGTTCTGTGATGAGAATTGTTGTAGAAGAATGCTATAAATCTTACAGTCACTGTGAGAATGAACTTCCTTTTGTAGAGATGATATTTTCTCAGCCTATTCTTGTTAACACTGAGTGGAGAATAAATTTTCTTCTTTTTTTCTCTCCCTCCCCCCTTTCTTTTTCTTTTTTTTTTTTTTTTTTTTTTTTTTTTTTTTTTTTTTTTTTTTCTTTTGCATTTGTGTTTCTGAATTCTGGACTGATATTTCCTTTCCTATGAGATTATGGGAATCTTCAGCAGTTTCACTAAATGAAGTTAGGACACTTAAAATATAATTTTTAGAAGAGGACAAAAATGGTGCTTTGTGAATTTAACTAGAAATTACTTTGCATTATCTTCAAAGGTTTGTAATGCCCAAATTTCAAAGTTTATTTCCCTACAAAAGTTCTTTCAAATAATGAGAATAACAGTCTGTACTCTCCATTGGCCTGAGAAATTGTGATTTTAAATAGATTTCTGTCTTTATTTAAAGAGCCAGAAATTAAGGGAAAATACATTGAAAACCAGACCTGTGTACTCGCTTTAGCTGTATTGTTAGTTTGTAAAAATCAAGTCACAGTATATATATATTTTTATGGGTTATGATTCAACTCTTAGAGAGAGCCACTAGATTTTCTGAGATGATTTGCCTTTTCGGTATGCTGAGCACTTTCTTTTTGGCATAAGAGTTTTACACACCTTTCCATGGAGTAACTCTTTTAAGACTGGAATTTTGACAAGAATTTGCTTCCATAATTTTATAATGAGTTGTTACAAATATACAGTGGTGCTATCAGATGACACAGCTATATTGTAAAAGTCAAATATCATCACCACCCCTTCCTATTATCTTTGTTAAAAGATTTTCTGATTATCCAAATGTCTCAACAAAACTGCCACCAGTTTTCATTAAAACCACCTGGTGGAGAAATGTTTCCATCTGTAACACCCACATGCAAATCTGTAATTTTCCCTGAAAGTGAAGCTGAGAATCAGTGCTGCAAACTAGGCTACCTTCAATCCTGGGCTGATCAGAGGCCGGATATGTGCTGTCTCATGAATCATAAGGGCTAAAAAGGGTGCAGCATTTCTCTCCTGTTCTGGATGTCCTGATAGCAATGAAAGTTTCTAAAACAGTACTTGTAATTTTCCTTTCCAGCACTCCTCATAGCAGAAAACAAAAGGAAGAAATATTGGTTAAATGACTATATTATTCACATAAAATTGGTGACAACATTGTGGATCCAGGGGAATTTGAAGTGCTTGTGTGAGTGGACTATATGGATTTCAGGAGAAGTGGAAGCAGTTAGGGTCATCAGTAAAGAGGCTGTGTCCCTCTCCTTCAGGTCTGTACCTCTCTGTCTTCCTGATCCCTGTTTGTGACTCTGAGCTAAAAGCCTCCTTGTAAACCCTCTCTGCCAGTTCATGCTGACATCAGCACGTACTGCAGCGTGCCAGCCGCGAGCAGGGCGCTCTTGCAGGCGCAGGACTATGGACACTGAGCTCTTCTCACTGCCTGCACTGGAGCATTACATGCGTCCTTCCGTCTGAGACCACCTGCTCGCTGCTTTCCAGGAACTTGCCTGTCTGTCAGTTTGTTGGTCTGCTGAGTTTCCTTCAGCTGTGTGGGGCTAACAGAGCTTGTCACCCCCCTAGGATAAAGGTGTACATCTTATACTGGCCAGAGTGACTTTTTTTTTCCTAGGCACACCTGGTCAGTGGCAGGGACCTTGTCTTCCCTGCACCCTTCTGATACCGGATTTCATACTGCTGTGGGTGGTGTTTGTGGAAGGGGAGCACTTTGCTGTCCTATGACTTGTTGAATACAATGGAGTAATGTGTTGAGGAATTTGGGCTTTTGTGAAGGTTCTTGCTTTTGCATGTTTTACGAACAGTTGTTCCTTGGCTTGAGGAACACTTTGCCATTAACTGATTGCCTTGAACTTGCCTTCGCATTCAAAGGCAATTTCTGCATTCCTTCTGTAACAGGGACAGTGTCACCAGGTATTCCTGAGACCATATCCATGCCTTCATTCAATGAACTCTGGTCCCGGTCTATTGCATGGCACTGAAGACTCAAATCTGCATAAAGATATTGACGCTTGCCAGGCACTAAGTAGAAACTGAAACCTCTTCAGTGCAGTCTCGCAGCCTGGGAGTAGGAAGTAGGTCCTCTATCTCATCTTGGAGCTTCAGAGCTTTGTATTTTGTTTCTCTGTGGCTGGGAGAACAGCACTTTCCTATTTGCCACACCTTTGAAAACTGCATGGAGAGCAGTCTGTTGGGTACATGGGGCTTTACCATGCTATGCTCAACTCTCATCTACTCTTGTTTGCCTGTTTCACACTGACTTTGCTAGATTTTGTGCATATCTCTGAAGACTATAGTCTTTATTATTTCTTTTAATAGTACTTGGCCTTAGACACCCAAGCTTTTGCTGTTCTTGTATGAATAAATGTTTGCATAGAACAGTAGTAACATGGCCTCCTCTGCAGACTAATTCACATTGGAGGCATTTTTTCCTTTTTTACTTGGTAGGTACTCCTGTAGCTTGAAGGGAAGAGTTTCATGTTGAGTGGCTGATGCGTAGCCTGAAGTCCAGATATTGCCCAACAGGTGACTGATATGACTAAAAAATTGTGAAGAAGCATGAAAGGGTATATTTTCAATGAGACTGAAGAGCAAAACCAACCGTCATTTGCAAAAGTGTGTGTGTGTAAAATTGAAAGAAAAAATAGTTTGAAAATTTAGAGTGTATATTTAAACACTAGATAGCCTGAGAGAACTATTTTGCTTGTGGGTATAAGGTGCCTTGAGCTGAAAAAAACACAGTTATGTACAGCAAACATCAATCACAGAGAAATCACAGAATTATATATATGTGTGTATTACGATAAAGTTTGCTTATATGTAGTTGTGTGCCTTATCTCATTGGGTTAGGCAAGTACTAAGTGGAAAGTGGCAGCTGAGAACACAGCTCGTTGAGTTGCAGTTCTGTTCAAATTTTGGCCAATAATTAGGAGGTGGTTCCTTGTTACCATGGCATTCATTTGCTGGAGCAAACTTAAGGGGGATAAAAGCTCTTGCTAAGGTTCTGATGGGACATAAGGAGGCTGTGAGATTGTTGGCTGAGATAGTGGCAGTAGTAGGAAAGTTAACTAAGACACAGGAGGTGCTTTGTAGTTTTGTAACTCTAATTGAGTAGCTTCAGTAGAGGGGTAGCACATACTTGAAACCTTCCCATCTTAAAAGTTATCTCAGGATTTTTCATGGCAGTTAATAATCAGGGAAAAATTCATTCTAACACCCTATTTTGACCACCTAGTTGGCTCACAAGCATAATTTTAATAAAACTCAGATCTCTAGAATCAACTGGGATATTGCAGCTGCTCATCTTTCAGGGCTGCCAAATCCTGGTCATTTGCAGTTGATGAGAATATCTGTTTCAGGGTTTGCAAAGTGACTTCTCTATCATTTCCTTGGGGCACCTGGAAGCTTCCAGCCTTCACTACTGTGTAACTGAAGATTAAGCAATGACCAGGAGGCTTGTGCTCTCAACCAGTTTTCTGGAGACAGTGTCTTTCCTTCTCCCTTTCTAGAACTTGGACCACACCTAACATGATTAGAAAACACGGAATACTGCTCAAAGGGGCAGCTGCTGCCATCCTCATTTTGTATAGCACCTATGGGCAGCAGGAGGAGGTATGGTTCCAGCACCTTCTTAGCCTGCATGCTGTAAGTCCCTGGTAAGAACTGTGCTTCCATAAACAGCAGGGAAGGAAGAGGTAGGATCATTCTTCCTCCTTTCTGTTGAAACTGGGCCACTTTCCAGAAATAAAAGTGAGAGTGAAGGGGCCATCTTGAGGAAGTCTGGCTTTATCTTATCTTTAGATTGAAAGGTCGAAAGCCTATCTTTAATTCCACTGAGAAACAATGGAGGAATTGAGAGTTCTGGGAACTGGTTGTGCATTTAGCACCAAGGAATTAAAGGATGAAATAGATAAACAATACCTGATTCAGCCTCGCTCTTATTTATTCTTACCATGGCTGCATGAATCTCACTTTCTCTGCAGTGGAGCAGGAGGAATGGAGGCTTCTGCTTGAGAGCCTTTATTTCTTCCTTTGTACTTAAAGCAGTTTGGAACCACGATGTTTCAGACCCTATGGTGGTGTAGGGAGCAGAGTGCAGGTTGCTTACTGTGTGCATGGGTATTTTAAGCGTCAAATCACCTAGAAAGACTGTTCAAATATTACCTTGCACCTCTTCCTGGCAGTGCCAGCTCTGATCCTGACACTCAAGTTTACAAAACCACGATGAAACTATTTTACTTCTGGAGATTGTCTGGTACAACCCCCTACCAAGAGCAGGGCCACCTGCAGCAGGTAGCCCAGGACCAAGTGCAGGTGGCTTTGGAGTATCTCCAAGAATGGAGACTCCACAATCTCTCTGGACAGTCTTCTCTAGTGCTCAGCTAGCTGCACAGTAATAATTCAGACGGAACTGTTTCAGTTTGTGTCTGTTGCTTCTAGTCCAGTCACTGGGCAAGTCTGGGAAGAGTTTGGCTCTGTCTGCTTTAGTCCTCCCCACTGGGCATTTACATGTGTAAAAATACTTCTGGGTCTTCTTTCCTGAGGCTGGACAGCCCCACTCTCTCAGCATTTCCTCATGTGATGTGCTTCTGTCCCTTGTCTGTATTTATGGCTTCTTGCACTGGGTCCAGCATGTCTTATATTGAGGAGCCCAGAAGTAGATTTATCATCCAGATGTGGCAGAAAGCAAAGATCATCACTTTCAATCTGCTGGTGACGCTTTTCCAGTGCAGTCCAGGATGGCATTGGCCTTCTTTGCCACAAGTGTGTGTTGCTGGCTCACGTTCAGCTTGGTGTTGACCAGGAATTCTCAGTTGCTTCTCTGCAGGGCTTCTTTCCAGCTGGTTGGCGCCCTGGGATTTTTCTTCTAGTGCAAGACTTATGCTGGATGTTTTCAGGCTTACAAGAGAGACCAGTATCTAAGCATGTTCTCAAATCATTCAGAGAAAGGATTGCCTTGGTCATGGCTCCTCACCCTGTCCTCTTTACTGCCCAAGGCCTTTGCTCAGAGAGGACAAGAGAGAATTTGGACAGTGCAGAATCTGTTGTGGCCTTTTGGCCAATGGAAGCATCAGAAGGAATTTTACAACATTTGAAGCTTCAGGTTTTCATCAGTCTGAGAGGGCAGGTATGGCCATAAATGTGTTTTGATAAAGCAGACAACTTGTGGTGACCTCAGAACTGCAAGGAGTGTTTTCATGCCTTTCAGGGTATTTCAGAGAATTGATAGTGATTTTTTCACTTGAGGGTGGACTGGGTTTTCTAAGGAGACTAAGAATTTGAAACGTATTCAGAACTGAACACAGTCACTAGCAAGGCAATTATGAGGCAGTCATTGACTGATCTACTGGGCAGCCATCTCACTGCTGAGGAGGAGCAGGAAACTGTCAGCAGACAATAGCAGATTGATAGGCATTTCTTAAAAGGTACAGAAGAATGGGAGGTGATAGGGGATGACAGACAGTAGTAAACATTCCTACCATCTTTTAGACACAGGCTTCAGATCAGCAAATGTTGAGCTTTTGGAATGTCTGAGGTGCTCACTGTTGTCCAGAGCTCTTTTCTGGCCCCAGTTTAAGTGGCTTTATTGGAATGCACAGGGCATTATTTCTGCGCATGCGTCTTCCCACATTATTCTCCACTTGATACAAGATTCTGCTGGAGCTTCATTGCCAGCTTTGTCTGACATTGCAGTAATACTTTCTAACTAAGAAGTCTGTCATTCTTCAAATTCAGGGCATTATCTGTGCCCTGCAGAAGGGTGAAGACAAAGACTGAGTGAAAAAACTTGATCTCTGGGCAGGAACTTCTCAAAGTACAGAGTTGTTATAAACCTTATCTTAAAAGGAATTATGTAGAAGAGGCTTCTTCTTAGAGGGGGAGGGTACTATCCTGATGTTTATTTTTCTGGAAGATAGCAGAGGGAGAACAGCATTAAGACAGATTTGAAATTCTCAGCCTTGTCAATGCCCTTTTATTTCTGAAGACTCATACAAAGAATTTTTGCATCCTTGGGTAGGAGAGCATCTAACAAAGATGTAGTGTGCTTCCTTCATCAAGTGGTTACTAAGCATTTTAAGACTTGAGATTAATGCCTTAAGAAAATGGTATTTAAAAATACTGCTGCCCTTGTATTCAAGCTTGTTGAAATGCAGGCATTATTGAGGATGGAAAATGACAAAACTGAAATTCCGTTTTCGGTTGCCAATAGTTAGAGCCAATTATAATCTCTAGCTCATTTTACCTTCTTCTTCGCTCTACCCACTGGTGACTGCTGCATTTGTCTACTCTCCTGGGCCTATCAGTTTTAATTAATAGATGTTAGCATGCAATTATGTTTTAGAGGAAAAAGCTTGCATGCCTATAGTCTGAATTCAGTTCCCAGCAATGATAAAACATGTAAAAAAATCTTATGTCATCAGTTACAAACACAGAGTGAGTAGTTTCATTCTGCTTTTTGAAAATACTTGCATAAATTTACAATTACTGAAATGATTTACACCTCACCAGATTTACACCTCTGTATGATTTGCCTCAGTCAAATCCAGGTATTAAATCTGTAAGGATGCAGATACCTTATCAGATCTCTACATCTGTCAAGAATTGTGGTTGTTTTATTCCTTATTTTATACTTCATAGATATGGTAAAATATTGTGCAATGTGTAGCTTAGTTTGGGAATCTAGACAGTAAATTTTAGTCAGACTTACTTTTGATATTTACAACAAGAAGCAGAAAATAATACAACTTATGAGTCTGATTTAATGGTTTCTTAGATAAGACAATTGATAGGATAGCATTGTAGTTCTTTGTACTTAGAACTGAAGTAATCATCCTCAAAATTTGATTGCATGTCAGATACTTATGTCCAGGCAGTTTTAAGCAAGAAAGCCATATTCCAAATATATTTTCTGGCACTGTTACAGAGGCAAGAAGTGCTAGCTGCAATTTTCAGAATAATGACATACAAAACCGTCATGCAGTTGCCACTTCAGAGGCATGAAGAGACACGGCATGATGAGTAACTGTTTCCAGACAGCTCTAGATTGAAGTAGAACACCTATTTAGGTACAAATTTTTGGAGTTTCTTCACATTATGTCTGTCTCATTTTCAGTGTCAGGACTTTGTACATTTTGCGTATGGTAAGCACTGTTCATACTATTGAAGATAAGGGAATGTAGCTGTCTGTATATGGAGTTTTTTCAGATATCTGTAATAAAAATGTAGTGTTAGAAATCTCCTAATGTTTTCGTCTGTCTTTCCTATATTAAGGCCTCCTGGAGTCACTGAAGATCACTATGTGCCCTGAGAGTTGCTTTTTGATCAGGCATGAGCCTAGCAGACAGAACTACACTTCTTAGTGATAACCGTGGTGGCTTTGGCAAATTAACTGTTTCAAATATTGAGGATCTGAGGTGTAATGAAAAAATAATTTTCTATGTATTTTGGGCTTTAGATAAACACCAACTTCTAGTGACTTTCTAGAATGGTTGTTTAAATGCCTTGCTTCAGAATACAGTTATTTACTTTAAGATCCTTAATTGAGAGTTACTTTTCGAACTTCATTATGTGAAATTTATTAGGACATTGGTCATGAATGGAGCACAGCCCAACAACACTATTTTAGTGTAAGTACTATTATATTGAGAGAAAAAGGGTACTGCTTTTAGCAAGAAGCAGAGCACTCTGTTTGTTCTGAAAATTGCTAATGGAAGTCTTCACACGCTTGAACAACCTAAGTGTGAAGTGTCTTCTTAAGTGTTTCTTTAGGTTACCAATATGACATACTCTGAATTGATCAAAGTATTTATGTATCCAAAACTCTGTCTACATCTTATTCTAGCAGGTCTAATAAAAGATCATACCTTTTTTTTTTAACTTTCTTTGTACTGTGAGCCTAGCAAACACTAAAATCTTGTAACCACTGCTCATGAAGATTTTGCCTGCATTTTTGTAACATATTAATTTAAACGTCTTTGAATATACTGTGAAGGGTTCAAAATCATATCTATAAACTAGATTTTGTAATACTTCTATTGATACATCATTCTTTTTCCAGATACTTAAGAGAATCTATGGTCCTACACTATACAAACAATCCAAAGTTTTCACCATGAACTGCTTACATCTGTGGGTATTAGTCATGTTAAAGATTAAATGTTTAGTAATAGGATTTTGAAAGAAATAACAATGAAGCAGTTTATGTAAGAAAAGACCAGTCTGGGAGCTGAATGATTGAATATTTTACTTGTGTTTTGAGCCACGATTTTTTAGTGTAACTATTTTCTTTTAGTGATTCCATTGGTCTTGGAAAAAACATCAAGACCTATGCAAAATCACATGTAATAACTGTCTGAGTTTTCTCATCTGTTTCTTTGCACAATTTCTTTAGCACTTGAAAATTTTAAGAAAGCAGGATATTTTTAAATTTATATTCATTATTCTCTACATTTTTAATTAGCCTTTTATATGAAGTTATATTCAAAGTAAAATTGCACTTTTGCTTATTTGTAGTATTAACTTTAGAATTATTTTAACATTTGACATTGGGAGACTAAGTTTTTTACTGATTAAATGATATTGCATAGATGTATATGAAAAATGTGAAAGCTTGAGCAGTAAAAAAATGTGAAAAAGCTGTAAGTATTTTAGTTACTTTTAGTGATGAGTCTCCTTAGTACTGTTATTTATTGCAGAAAGTTTGACATTGCATGACAAACTTCAGCGGTACAGTTTAATGTTCTGCTGGTCATGTGTTTTTAGCTATAGACGTAGAACGGGAAGGCAGCTGTTTGATGGAGCACATGGAGCATGAGCTGAGGCAGTTTAGAAGAAAGGACAGAATTTATGAGGGCTCTAGATCATCCTAGGTTAACTCTATTGATTTTGGCCCAGGATGCTACCTGCGAAGTGTCAGGGTAATGGGTTTGCATTTTATGGATGAGAATTAAAAGAGGTTTTATATGTGTATTTGTGCTTGTGCCTAAGAATATGGAACTAGGCAGTACAGAAATAAGTACAAGTTGCTTTGTGGACTTTAATTGCAACATTATGTTGCTTAGTGTTGCTGCAAACAGGCAGAGTACGTTGGTGAAAGTTGTTAAAGAGGTGAAAATTAAGGACAATTTTGCCTGCAATCATATCTTAAGGACAAGTGACACTGTTGCTGCCATGGACCAGCAAAACATTATATTTCTGTGGCCCTCTGTCTCTGCTGAGTTTGATTAACTGTGGTGACTCTCTGCCTTGAACAAGTCTCACTGGAAGCACATCTGTTAACTGGAGTAAAACCAAAGAGTTCTTCAGTCTGTTGAAATGGGATATCTCTGTAAAAATCTTGTGTTTTGCAGACCAAAGTACATTTTACCCAAAGGCTTCCAGTAATTGTTCAGTTACACCCCAAGCCTTACAAAGAAAGTAAACCTAAGAAAAGTGAAACCAAGGCATAGCTACCTGCTTTTCTGAAAAAAACAAAACCAAAACCAACCAAACATAAAAGCACCCCACTTTACTTATCACTGTTCAGAAGTGTACCTGTATTTTTTTAATTACTTTGTGTTCTGCATATCCCTAACTTCCTGCGGTCTTAATAGTGTATTTTGTTTTCCTTTGGTTTCTCCAAGAGGCTGTTTTTCAATATACTCACAGAAAGGAACTGTATTTACTCAAAGGTGGAAATTGCAGAATTATATCAATTGATTCTGCTAGTGTATATGTAAAAAGTGTGTAAATTTCTTTGATATTAAATGCACAGTACATTTTTCTTGTATTTCAGAGCAAAATTAGATATTGATTTTTTGATGAGAAATCTATTCTAAAAATATAGAACCTCACTAATATATTATGATTCTTGTATTTTGTGTTTTTAAATAATATTATATTTATTGTAGTTTTTAAATTTAAAAACTCTCACTTTTTCAAGCAAAATATCTTCATAATTTATCTTGTAAAGGGTTTTTATATCTTCATTCATTAGCTTAAAGCAAAACATCACCCCTTAAGAAGGTATTTTTCAAACAATTATCCACTTAACATAAAAAAAACTATCAACACAATTTCTTGGGAGTTGACTGATCATTTCAGGGATTCAGCAAGAATTTACAGGTTTGTTCACTTGTAATCTCCCTTTTTCTGGTGGCTCTGTTTCAAGTTTTAAGCTTGTCTGACCAGGTTTAGGCAGCTCATGTACAAAAGGAGCTGGGGAGTTCTGGTTACATGGCTGGTGAGACAGTGCTCTATCTTTCATTCAGCCAAGGTGATCTGAGTCTTTCTGTCTTGGTTTTTGCTCTGTATGGGATCAAAAGGAAAAACAAAACTGAGATTTTGGTGATGTAAAGTAAAATTAATGACATGAACAATGTGAGGGAAGGGTCTTGAGGAGAACAGTAACAACAGGAATGCTCCTTGTTATGAAGGGGGTTTGCCCCCTTAGTTTTTTACAGGGTTTGTAGTTTGGGATTGTTTTCAGTTCTATCCTTGAAAAATTTATGTTCATGTGTTTTTTTCTGCCTGCATATAAGTGTTTGCCACATTTCTCTGAAACCAAGACCTGGACAGAGTGATTCATGGCTTTTGTCTCATTCTGTTTAGATTACTGCAAAGTATTGTACTGGGATTAGCCTTGAAACCTCCTGTTGATCTCATACTGTTCCTTTTTACTTTTCCCTTTGCTTCCTATTACTTTTCATCTTAATACAAAGCTTTCCTTCACATATACTGGTAGACTAAGACCACAGAAGAAAGCCTTATTTAAAGTAGAAAAGGCAGGTAACTTTCACATACAGCTCTAGTGAAGAAGACCTAAATTTGAAAGCTTTCTATGAAAGCCAAAGTTTGATGAACTTTCTGTGAGGGCAGCTCACTAGTTATGTGCAGGAAGTTGCAGGGATGGAAAGGAAGTAGTCCTCCTGGCAATTTACTTAATGGTGTGAAATACCAGTTGTTAAAATTTGAAGACAGGCACTTGCATGTCTGGAATTCATAAATAAACCAAGAAAATCAATAAGTGACTTTGGCAACTGCCACCCTTTTGACTCCTTTGTCAGGGGCCAAGAACTGAATGAACAAGAAAATTAAAAGTGTTTTCCCTGAAGGAAAAGGAAAAGTACATTTTCCTCCAGGCTGAAGTTGAGGTGACAGAGAGTACAGGAAAGCTTTTATTGCTGTGTGCTCTGCTGGGTTCACTGTGGCTGGATGCTGGGTGGCTACCAAAGCTGCTCTGTTGTTCCCTTCCTCAGCTGGGCAGGGGAGAGAAAACATAGTGAAAGGCTCATGGGCCCAGATAAGGACAAGGGGAGATCACTGTGCAGTTACTGTCACATGCAAAACAGACTCAGCTTGGGGAAATCGATTTAACTTACTGCCAGTCAGAATCAGTAGTAGTAATGATAAATAAAACCAAATCTTAAAACCCACCCTTCCCTTCTTACTGGGCTCAACTTCACTCCTGATTTTCTCTATCTTCTCCCTCAGAGCAGCATAGGGATGGGAAATGGGGCCTGCAGTCAGTTTATCACATGTTGTCTCTGCCATTCCTTCTTTTTCAGGGGAGAACTCCTCACAGTCTTCCCCTGCTCCAGTGTGGAACAGATCATCTTGAGTGCCATCATGCAGTGCGTGTAGGAAACCAGGGGACCAGGCCCAGCCAGCCTGGGTTTAGGAAAGGCAGGTCCTGCATGACTAACCTGATCTCCTTTAATGAGCAGGTGACCTGCCTAGTGGATGAAGGGATTGTGGATGTAGTGTACCTGGAGTTCAGTAAAGCTACTGACACTGACTTCCTCTGGAGAAAATGGCAGCCCATGGCTTAGACAAGTAACTCTTATCTGGGTTAAAACTGGCAGGATGGCCAGGCTCAGAGGGTTGTGGTGAGTGGAGTTACATCCACCTGATGGCTGGTCACTAGTTGTGTTCTTCAGGACTTGGTATTGGGGCCAGTCCTGTTTAATGTCTTTATCTGGTTGAGGAGATTGAGTGCACCCTCAGTAGGTTTACAGCCAGTGCCAAGGTGGGTGGATGTGCTGATCTGCTGGAGGGCAGGAAGGATCTGGACAGCCTGGATCAATGGGCCTACTGTACGAGGCTCAGCATGAGGCCAGGAGCTGGGTCCTTCTCCTGGGTCACAACAACCCCAGGCTGTGCTACAGGCTGGGGTCAGAGTGGCTGAAAGGCAACCCAGGGAAAAGGACCCAGAGCTGCTGGGTGATATTGGCTGAGTATGAGCCAGTGTGTGTGCCCAGGTGGCCAAGAAGGCCAATGCCATCCTGGCCTATGTCAGCAATAATGTGGCCAGCAGGACCAGGGCAGTGATTGTCCCCCTGTGCTTGGCACTGGTGAGGCCACACCACAAATCCTGTGTCCAGTTCTGGGACCCGCACTACAAGGAGGACTTTGAGGTGCTGGAGTGAGTCCAGAGAAGGGCAACAGAGCTGATGAAGGGTCTGGAGCACAAGTCCTGTGAGGAGCAGCTGAGGGACCTGAGGCTCAAGGGTGATCTTATCAGTCTCTACAACTGCCTGAAAGGAGTGTGCAGCCAGGTGGGGGTCGGGCTCTCCTCCAGGGCAATCAGCGACAGGAGAACAGGAGGTGGTGTGAAGCTGTACAATTGGAGGTTCAGGCTGGACACCAGAAAGAATTTCTTCATAGAAAGGGTGGTTAAGCATTGGAGTGAGCTGCCCAGGGAAGTGGTTGAGTTGTTCTCCCTGGAAGTGTACAAGAAAGGATTGGATGTGGCACTTGGTGCTAGGGTTTAATTGACAGGGTGACATTTGGTGTAAGGTTGGACTCAGGGATCTTGAAGGTCTTTTCCAACCTTAATGACTTTATGATTCCATGATTATCCCAGCAGCACTAACACTGACACTGATGGGCTTGGGCTTGGCCTTGGCGAGTGATCGGTCCATCTTGGAAGGCAGGTGGCACTGGCTTTGTTGGACATGGGGAAGACTTTGAGTCACTCTGTAGAACCCCAGGTACCAAAACCTTGCCACACAAACCCAATGCAGTTCCACAGTTTGTCAGAATCTAGCAGTCTGAAAGTTTTTTTATACTGTGAAGTTAAGCCTTTCTTATTTGGTAGCAAAATATCCTTGGGAGAGCTGCATGCCAGGGCTGTCAGCATCCTATTTTTATTAGTTCCCAAAATATGTTTTGTTTTATGTTGTAAGCCTGAAAAGTACTACTAGAGTTTGTTCTCTAGAAGACTGTTCAAATCATGCCCTATAGTAATATGGTTCTTCCCAGCTGAATTCATAGCAGTTTATAAAGTTAGAATATATGATTTTTTATCTCATACTGTATTTTTCATTAAGGCTTTCAACTTTACTTACCTTCCAGATGTTTTAATCATGGTGGTTATATGGATATATATTACAGCTATTTCTGACTTATTACATACAGTGTATCTAGGACATCAGAGTTCAATCTGTAATATTTTAGGAACATGTGCAGTTTTTCTTTTTCCTCATTCCAGGCATTAGAATCATATTCTTAATAAAATAAAATCTTAGCCAAATCAAGCTGGGTTAAGGAGCCATTCTTAACATAATAAATTGCATTTCTGTTTAAAGTGAGCTTCCTGGAAAATTATAAGGAAAATGCAGTGTTGTTCAATACAAATGTCAAGCTCAGTTCATAAAAGGTTGCTGAGAGGACAAACTGCAGTCAGTGTTCAGAGATAGAAAGCACTGTCCAGTCATGACAAAGGGTATGTCTGACTGTCTCTGGGGGTGTGGAGACAGCACTGAAGCCGTGCTGTTGTTTCCCAGGAGGTGATTTGGTTGTCTCAACACTGCTGGTATCTCCAGCATTGAGATCTCCAATGGTACTACTCCTTGGCTTTAGGAGTGAGGAGTGGGTGGGAAGCTGGTTGCTGTTGTAAACCCAATTTTGTAGCTGTGGGCAGCAGGGAGTGGAGGGAGCCTGGAAGCAGGTGTTGGATTCTGGAGCTGACCAACAGGGAGCTCCCTTGAGCCCATCCTGGGTATTTCCTCAAGTGGAAGTGGTTCCCAGACCCTTCATATTTCATTGCTGGACACAGACAGCAGTGGCAAAGGCTTCAGCTCAGTCAGCAATTCTGACTGGGTTTTCAGACCTGTGCAGCAGTGTGCTACTTCAGATCCCTCCTGTATAATTTTTGAGATCACTATCTTTCCTTCGGGGATCTTTCATTTCTCAGATTGCATTATGGCTGTTGAGGTTAGAGCATATTTCCTTCCACATGAGAAGCAGTACCTTTTCAATGTGAATTATCATTAAACTGCCATCAGTGAAACTGAGATTCTTTGATAACATCTTTATTTTATTTTATTGCATTAAACATAAGTTTCATGTTAGCTAAGGTGTTTTAAATGCCCTCAGAAGGTAACCACCAGATTAATGAGAAAAGTCTGAAAAATAGTCAGCATTTTGCATTGTGCTGGCAAGGCTATTCACTAGAAAAGATGTGGTTGCTTAGTTGCTATGGGAGAAAAGAAATGAAGAGAGAGGATGAGAGTGCAGTCATGGCATTGTGAGGGACAGCAGGAAAGGGGAAAGGACACAAGTAAGTGGGAAACTATAAGAAAGTACCTGTCCCTTAAGGCACAAGAAGATGGACTCAGAGGGGATTACAGGCAGTGGGGATCAGAAGAGGAGGAATATATGACAGGAGCAAGATGTTAGGGGTAGGCTGGAGTTAGTTGGGATGGGAGTCAGGAAGTAGGCTGTGAGTGCTGCAGCTGACTATATGTATAGTACAGAACAAAGTGTAAAATAGCACTTCTTCACACTGAGAATTGGGTAATGAGAAGTGATGGATCCTCTGGTAGCAGACCTGGGTCTTGCTTATTTATGTGTCTGTTTCCCTTTGGGCTTGAACTGGAGATGGTTAAGCGCACAAATCAGAAGGAGGTGAACATTTATTTTCAGTGTGATAATAAATAAATTAGAAGGCAAGTAGAAAACACAAAGGTTTAGAAATCCTCAGAGTGTAAGCCAGCCTCAAGATTGTGAAGAGAAGGGTCTGAGTCATGAGGTTCAGACACTTGAGCCTTGGCAGAGCTGCTTTCACAGATCTCAGCAGGCTCAGGTGGTAGAGCAAGAGCATCCAGAAACAGAGAGTAGTTTGACTGAAGAAGGAAGTGCACAACTCAGTTCATTTGAATTCAACATTCCCAGAAAATAATAATTTTATAGCATTATCTGATGACTCTTTGGCAGCCCCATACCTTCTCACTAAAAGATAGATCCACATAAAAGATCTGGTCTGATTTTAAAAAAAGATTGGTTAGGTCTCCTTGTTTGTAGCAGAGGACTTGAAAACCAAAGCTCAACCACATCTTAGAGTTCCTAACCTGACGGTAGTAATCCACATTATTATTTTTCAAAGCAATTTGCTATGTTAATTCAGTCTTAGAATTTTGGATCTTTTTTGAAGCTCCAGAATTGGCTTTGAGTACTTGGAATTTGCTTTAATCTTTTTACCCATAAGAAGAATTCCCCCTCTGTTTCAGAAAGGGCCCCTGCTACCACAGGAGCTGTATGGTGGAGTTTAGAAATGCCCTGAACCAGGAGATTACCTTCCAAACAGAGTAAGCAGAGAGGAGTGAGATGAGATTTAAAGAGCACAAGTAGATCTGTTTTGTTAGTCTCAGGGTTTATAGGCAGGGTGCCATGTCCCCTGTGTCTGTCCAGCCTTGTCATCTCCAGCCTGGCATATTGGAGATTATGTGCATGTACATATTAATCTGTGCAGACTCAGTGCCTGAGGGAACGGTGTGTGTTTGTGTGTTTTTGTCTTTAATTAAAGGTGGCATCTCTGCTTTTTTGGGTAGGTGAAGAACAGAGCTAAAAAGAACTGATTAAATGGAAAGAAAAAGGAGTAAAGGATGTTGATATTTGAGGCAAGTACATCTAAAGCCTCAGCAGGTGAGGAGAAGGGTGAATAATGGGGGCCAAAGAGTTCACTGTACAGTAGAAGCCTTAATCAGAATGTGTAGATGCCCCTGCTTTGCTAAATCAGCAGCTCCTCTTGGCTGGGGAAACTCCTTGGCCCTTTTCTGTAGTTTTTGCCCCAGTACCACACTCTGGTGTGTAGGGATAACTCTTTGATCCCCAGGCAGTTTGTGGAGGTATTCCTGGTGTGTGTGTGGCTGTGCATATGGCTATCATATAGAGGAGTTAGCATCAGAAAACTTTGCTCCAGTTTTTAAGATAAACCACATTGATGCATAATCTCATAGGCTGCATAGTGTCATTTGGGATGAGGAAGCTTAAAGCTTTGGGATGCTTTAAGGCAGTCTTATTTTACTCCTGCTTTGGTATCATGGGGCTGGTTGGCCACTTCTAGCACTGATCCCACCACCTGGAACGTCTGGCTGTTCCTCTCTGCATTCTCCCCTGTGGCACAATGGAAGAGGAGTGGAGAGAACATGTAAGTCCCATCGAGGTAACATAGAAGTCTCTGCCTTGATCCTGCACTGTGTGATCCATCCTCTGAAACAGATGGAAAGGGGAGGAGGAGCATTTCCAGCTCTTTATTGCCTTTTCCCCTCCAGTGTAGAAACTCCCATTTGGCTACACTGTGAATCTTATTTTCACAATTAAAGATGGCCACACATTAATACTGTGATTAACACATAACTAAGCCTTGACTCTCCTGGGCTGGCCTAGCTCTTTCTTTTTTACATGTTGGAGAAAGTAATGAGTTTTCCAAAGTGATGAGAAAGAGATAAGCAGTAGTGTTATTGTATCTTGGCAGCCAGAAGATGGATGTGGAAGAAGCAAAGAAGTATATCAGTGCTATATTTGGGAGGGGTGACAGCAGGACACAGTCTTGGACTAAACTTCAGTTTTGGTTGTTTTGAATGACCTTAAGGATTACAGGATGTGGGCTTTAATATGAAACAGGTGTCTGCCCCAGTGTGCTTTATAAGGCATGCACAATGAAATCTTAAACTGAAATAGAAGCAATCATGTCTTCACAGCTACACAAGCAAATGCTACTATTCATGGAGTGCTGCTGACCACAAGCGTGCACTTGTAGAAGCAGCAGCTCACCCCCCAAAAAAATCCCCCTGCTCTTGAATGTGAGATAAAATGAGGGAGAGGCTGGGAGACACAAGTTAAGTTGGAGAAGAAGGTTGAGGAACCTAGGATACCTTGGGTTTGTACTAAGAAAAGGAAGAAAGAGATGGGTATTTCAAATCTGTAATATGCTGTAGCTTGGGACTGACAATTTTGTATTTCTTCCCCAAATTACAGAATAAACACTTTTGTAGAAACAAAACTTTACATCAGCTACCAGGTTTATCAGTGATATCTTGCTCCTTTGTCTATTAATTTTGAATTTGTAATTTCAAGAAGTCAGAATATGGTAGTGATCACTCACATATCTTGGAATCAGAGAATCATAGAAACATAAAATAGGATGCAAGGCACTTTAAAGACCATCAAGTTCCATACCCTCTGCCATGGGCAGGAACACCTTCCATGGACCAGACTGCTCAAAGGCCCCATTCAACTTGGCTGTGAATACTTCAGGGGTGGGGCATCCAAAACTTCTCTGGGTAACCTGTTCTAGTCCCTCACCATCCTCAAAGCAGAGAATTTCTTACTATTATCTCATCTAAACCTGCCCTCTTTCAGTTTAAAGCCATTCCCCCTTGTCCTGTCACTACATGCTCTTATAAGTCCATCTCCAGCTTTCTTGTAGGCTCCCTTTAAGTACTGGAAGGCTGCACTTAGATCACCCCAAAGCCTTCTCTTTTCCAGGATGAACAGTCCCAATTATTAATTCTCGAGCTTGTCCAGGTTCCTCTGGATGCCATCCTGTCCTTCAGGTGTGTCGACCACACTATTCAGCTTGGTGTCATCTGCAAATGTGCTGAGGGTGCACTTGATCTCTGTTTCTGTCATTAATGAAGGCATTAATAACACTGGTCCCAATACAGACGCCTGATGGACACCACTTATCATTGATGTCTATCAGGGTGGTCATCCATCATGAGAGTAGGGTAATTAATGATACTAATCTTCTGAAAACATTTTTTTTCTATAGTTTAATTTATGTGAAACACCTGAAAGGTAGTTGTCCTGGTTTAGGGCAAGTTTGGGAGATAACCTCCAAAGGGGCTTCTCTACGAAAGCAGATTCAATTGCCCCCTCCCCCCCCCAACCAGTTCGGGAGAAAATATCTCCTTGGAGAAAAAGTGGAAAGAAACCTGTTTATTAAACAATAGAACACAAACAATATTAAACAATAAAACTTCTCCCTGTTCCAAAAAAAAACCCAAACTCAGAACAGTCCCCTCCCCTGGTTGCAGCTCGTCTCACTCAGTTTTTGATCAGTCTCTCTGATGCTGGAAATGCCGTGGCCCAGGCCCGGCCAAGGGGCCTCAGGTGGAGCTGCCAGTGCTCTTCTGGGTGTTCAGTCCAGAGCAGGCTTGAACAGATCCAAGAAAAAGGAAAAAAAAAAAATCACAGTCCAGGGAACTTCTTTGCCTCAGCTAGCTAAAACTAACTAAAAGCAAAAAAAAGGGGAAAAGAGGAGCTCTGTCCTGCTGTCTGTACGTCCGCAGACAACACAGTCCAGGAGCAGGAATGTGGAGGAGTGAGTGCAGTCTGAAAACAAACTGCGCGCTTCTTCCCTCCCCTCTTCACTCTCTGGAAGAGAGTCTTAAAGGTGTAAAACTTATTATTCAGTATAAACAAGACAAGACGATTGGGGATAAAAGCATCATATAGTCAACCCAGGACAGTAGTAGCCCTTGATATTGAGTTGTCTACCACAATGGATAGGCAACAATTGGATTGTTTGCTGGGATCCAGCACTTCTGGAGGGGTCACTTTAACACAATTTAATGGTTTATTTCCCATGTCTTCAGTACTTTTGGTTGAACTTAGAGGGTAGGATTTAGCCAGAAGTGCTAACTGTGATGGGCTTTTGCTAATTTGGCTGCTTGTTTGCCAGAAATTATAATCAGAGTATCTGATTTTTTTGCAGAGGTGCACTGTGCTGCTGTGATGCTGGCTGTAACTGTAGCTGTAAGACTTCTAGTAATCCTGTAACACGTGGCAGAGCAATTATCCGTCACATCAATCAGAAAATTTGTCATTGTTCTGGTAGTGCTACTCTGAGATCCATACTTCTTGATTTCGCTTTAAGAAAAAATCAGTCTGGATGTTAAGTTATTGGACAGAGACTTGAGATACAATTAACTTGTGTGTGCTGCCACTCTGGGAAAGTTGGAATCTGCCTGTACCTCAGGTCTGCTTTTGCTAAATTGAGTAATACTTTTCTCTTCCTTTCAGTTGTCCGTCTTCTTTCTTGTCTCAATATCACTCCTTTCCTATGTGTTTGGATAATCTCTAGGCTTTGGTCCCAAGAACCCCTGGTCTCAGTGGAGGTTTCAGAGCTCTCTGCTGCAAGACAAAGCAATAACAATAAAAAATCCAGATAACCAGATTCATTGATGTCTGCAGCTGGATCTGACTTCACCCTCTGTGCCAGAATACAGACTCTGTCTGGGATGCTGTCTGGCCTGCTACCTCCTGCATAGTGAAGCCTTATTCTTTGCTCAGGGTGATAATTTCTTAAGAATCAGATATGAATACAAATATTCATATATAATAAATAATGGTGACAAAGAAAGATATAAATCTCTTGTATATGATACCTGGTACTAGGGATTGCTATTTTACAATGATAGTTTAACAGCAAGTTCAACACTTTGAGCTCATGGGAAAGGTTCAAGTTTGCTGCTTTTAAACTCAGAAGTTTGATGTAGTTATCTCAGTTACCTAATTCAGTTAGGTAACACATCTTCCACATAGACATAATTTTGTCATTTAACAAAATGTGTTGCTGAGAATATCCTTGAATCTCTCCACTTGCATTTTCTGTCCAAAGAAGCAGAGATAAGAGTGGATACTGTGGTAGTGAGGAAATGAAGAATGTTATGGAAATGGGAAGAGTTTGGGCCTTGTACTTTGGTACATCCAGCCATGCAGCTGTAATGTACCCAAAGAGGAAAGGATCCCATGGTGTGGATATAATAGGTGGGTTCCCCACATATTGTGAAGTTATTTGAGGCTGCATGCACGTCTGGAACAGCTAGTGACCAACATTTCTTCTTGAAATTTCATGCTTCAGTGTTTGATGGCAGGGAATATTTTTCCTGCATGAGCTGGCAGCATGTTTAACAAAACTCAATTTGCATTAAAATTCCCTCCACAAGAAGAATCACAGAATCATTGGGATTGGAGAAGGCCTTCAAGATCATTGAGTCCAACTTAACCCAGCACTGCCAAGTCCACCACTCAGGCATGTCCCTGAGTCCCACATCTGTTCAATATCTCTTGAGATGGTGACTCCATCACTTACCTGGAAAGTCTAGCTCAATGCTTGACAACCCTTTTCATGAAGAAGTCATTCCTAATATCCAGTGTAAACATCCCCCAACATATCTTGAGGCCACTTCGTCTTCTCTTAGGAGTCTTCTTTCTTGTTACCCAGAAGGGGAGGCCAACCTCCACCTGGCTACAGCCTCCTTTCAGGCAGTTGTGGAAAGCCATAAGGTCTCTCCTGGGCCTCCTTTTCTCCAAACAAAACACTGCCAGCTCACTCAGCTGCTCCTCACAGGACTTGTGCTCCAGACCCTTCACCAGCTCCATTGCCCTTCTTTGGACATTCTCCAGCACCTCATGTCCTTCCTGCAGTGAAGGGCCCAAAACTGGACTCAGGATTTGAGGTGTGGCCTCACCAGTGCCGAGTACAGGGGACAATCAGTGCTAATTCATGTACTGCTCTTTGGTCATCTTTGAATTGTTAAACAGCGCAGATTTGCACTATTTATTCATCTAAAGGTAAATTGTTATTTCTTACATGATTGTGCAGGCTTGGTCCTCTATACCATGATATTTCATTTTCCTCTAGTTCCTATTTTTAATGTTACTCAAGCCCGTACTATAGGAAGTGGCAATATCTGCTATTTTTTGAATGGAGATCCCTACTGCACTGGTGGAGTGTCATGAGTTTGCCTTTTGGGGTTCTGCCTTCAGAAAAATGTCATCCCCAAAGCAGTTTTCCGTGCTCGTCAAGGTGGCCATGTAGTTCTTCTGATAATGGACTGCTTTGTTCAGTTCCTCTATAAGTGCAAGTTTTTTGTTTTTTTAAAATATAATTTAATTTTCAAATCATCCAAAAAAGGGAGTTATTACAAACCTTTTTTGCAGACTTTTATATATACAAATTTAATCAATATACAGAAAAGAGGTGATTTTAATACTTTTTTTAGCCACACAGGATCTGCAGATAACACTAAGAATTAGTGCTTCTCCAACTTTAAAAAGAGAGATTTAAAAAATACTGTTGACATCTTGTTAATTTTCCCTATTGTTTTAGTTCACTGAAAGCTTGAAACCAAGGCCCCACTTCTTCATGAGGCATTTAATATGAAGATCTTCTTTTGTCTGCTTAAAAAGGAAAACTAAAATAGTTCCTCAAAGGGATCTTCTCTTTTTTTAATATTCTTTTTCTGTGGGCCTTGCTTCTTAAAGTAAAGCTGTATTAAAATGTAGAATTCAAATTGTATTAGAATTAATGGTTTCTCTACTTTCTAGACCTTATTTGGCCCTTAATCAAACACCATAAACCTTGGTTTAGTGTATAAAAAGTGCATACTCCAAAATACAATTTTCTTTCCAAGTACAGCTGTTTCAGTCTTCTGTGCCCTGAAGTACAGGAAGCTACTGAAAAATTAGTGGTTGTTTTAGAAGCCATAAGCCCTTACAGGCTTTCAGCGGTTTAACAAGTGGCTCAGAAGTTTAAGCAGTGGTGCTTGCAAAAATTCCTTTCTCATAGCCAATGATAGTCTTTGCATATGAGAAACATGTTCTGCACATATCAAGGAATTTTCTTAATTTTTCTGTTTAAAAAAAACAGGGAGGGCATGCTGCAGATTAACAAATGTACACCGTGTTGCACTCAGCTAAGGGAATATACATATATATACATGTGTGTGTTTTTATACTGATGGTATTTTGATGATAATAGGAACTTGTGACTAAGTGTCTCATTTAAAGGTTAAAAACCTTGAGTTCCTCAGAGCTCCTGTAAGGAGCCATGAAACTGTGTCAGCTTTTTGAAGGGTTTACTTAGCAATGTCCAGAGAATTTAATGTCTGGAACAACAGAAAAATGCATGAAAAAGTAATAGAAGTGTGAGGCAAAATATTTAATCTGTGAAAAAGATATCAGTTTGTGACTCTGGCAATGGACTTCTAAAGGACCCAGTGAGTTCTCATTGCCTTTAGTCCTTTTTTTGCCTCCATTGTTAATTTATAGTGCTCACACTTTCGTTTTCCTTCTTGTTTTATTCTGCAGTGAAAATGAAGTACTGGGTATAGTACTTGATGGCTTAGTAAGTGCAGGGATTTTATTAGAAATATAATATCTAAAACATTAAATAATCCTAGAAGTTGATATTTTAAAAAGTACAGTATGGTGATGGAACAGAATCTTAGGAGCATATTAATTGATCTCTTTGTTTTGAATGGTCTGTGGTGGTGTGTGTGTCTAAGTGTGTTTAGAGGTCCAAGTTTGTATTTTGAAATATATTTTGTAGCAGCTAGCACATGGGCTTTCCTGCTGTGAGTAAGATAGCATAGGTGGGTGTTTTGGTGTATTGGAAATTTGTATGAGGAGCAGGAAAATTGGATTTTGCAATCACTTGTTCCATTAGTGTTTGCATACATTTTTACAACTGTAAGAAGCAGAGATAAGAGTGGATGCTTTGGTAGTGAGGGAATGAAGGATGCTATGGAAATGGGAAGAGTTTGGGCCTTTTACTAGCCTCTGTCCAGATTTTTTTTTTCATACATTGCTCTATTTTAAGATGATGATTTATTTAAAAATACAGCATGTTAAGAAGTGCTAGCTGGAGTCTTCTGAAAGTCCTTCACAATTTGCTAAATATTTTAGTGTGCTGTTTGTTCAGCAATTCCCCCATATTTTCAATTCGCCACCAAGTTTTCCTTTTGGCTGGCATGGAAAATATGCATAAGAGTGTTTGTTTTCTACAAGCCCAGAAGGAGCAGGGAGAAAGATACTTGCTACTGCTGGTTTCAAGTGAACATGTTTGGGGTGGAGGCTTGCTTCATTAATGTAGTTTGGTAACCAGTGGCTGAGGGAACAGAGGGATGGGGAAACCTCTGTCCAGGTATTGTTTAAATGCCTTCCAAAGCATTTTTCTGAATGCGCGTGTGTATATATAATATATAATATATAATATATAAAATATGCATATATATGATTCTATAGCTGGCATCCTTGTATTAAACCTTGTAGTGGTTTCTGGCACAGATATAAGCCATGGTGCATTTCTGCTTGCCATCTGTCATCTTAACCTCATCTTTCATCACACGTTGTTTCTGTACTCATGTTCTTTCCCATTTACTTTTCTTCATGTCCAGCTTGATATCCTCTCTTCTCCATAGCCTCAGCCCTCTTGTTCTGACAATTCCTGCTTTTTTTTGTGTAGTCTCAGCTCCTCAAAGAACAATCTGCTAGAGACTGAGAAAGCTGTTGCTCTTGAGACTCCCATCCTTCCTCCAATCACACCACACCTTTGGCTGAGGCAAGCAGCTGTGTGTAACACCATGCACATTTTAAACAGCAAGCATCCTTCTGTTGTAACTGTAAAAGGAACAGCTGTGTCTTTGTATTCCCAAAAATAGCCCCTTTCCAAACATGCTAAAAAGTATTTTGTTTCTAATGAAACAAATAAGGAATTTGTAGGTCAATCTTTAATGAAGATGAAATAACCAAACCACTTAGAAATAGCTTTGATAAGTCATGCCAGGATAAGGTGAGAGTTGCTTAGATACAATCTTTATGTTTGGCCAAGCTGGGATCAGAAGAGGACCCAAAATGTGTTTTTTTCCTGAGGAACCTGTTAGAGTTGCCTGTGACTAGTAACAGACTCATGAACTTTTTACTGCTGGGGTATTGACAGGTAAAGCTCAATGGCTCCAGATGCTCTCAATCACTTTATTGAGATTGTTGTAAAAGAGGGGTTATAATGACTTTATTGATCCTTGTTATAAAAGAGGGGTTGAATATACATGTGTTTTCCTATTTTCTAGGATGGTCTGAACTTCTTAAAATCTGCTCTTATAACTTCAAAGGAGGGCTGTTAGGGTTTTTATTTTATTCCTGAATTCTGCACAAATTGAAGCAGTATGCCTATTACTAATGTATTTTTAAATAATTTAGTGGAATTAGTCCCAACAATATCTGATAGAAGAAAATTGAGAGAGGAAGTAGATGCAGAGTGCCCTGATACACAGCTCTAGAAATATTCATGTATATTTATGTAGGCCTTACATGCAGTCATCATTTAGGACATGACCTGGGAAGGAGAGATGTCCTTGAAATCTCCAGGTGCACAGTGCTAGGTGGCATCAGAAGTGACTGCATTCACTTCCCAGACAAAGCTACAAAAGAATATTATTAGGATAAAGAGAGTTATATCTATCAAAACACTAATTGCACTGAAGAGACTTAATGATGTGTTACTGTGACCCCCTATGCTATTGCTCTAGCAGCCGGGTACCTGTTGGAGTTTTATTTGGTTTTAGACAAATATTTGCATAGGTGTAAATAAGCTAGTTATAAGCTACAGAGAAAACCAAATTTGTTTTGAAGAGTGTATTTTTTATCTTCCTAACAAACCCCTTCCTTTTTACTTTTAAGTGATGACTACCTTATGTTAGGGTGGAATGAGACCCTTGGTGACAATTGTCAGAACACGATGTACTGCCTCTCCAAAGCTGAAAAGTCAGTATAACAGTAGGGAATGCTTTTTTACAATAAACTGCAAGAAATAGGGAGTAACCACTGCAAAGGTATTACATGAAGAAAGGATTTGAGAAGGCAAATCTAGAGAGGGAAATTGTCTCTGGTGGTGCATTTGATGAGTGCCTTACTTACAAGATAGCAACAGTGATGTCCCTATGTTCCCTGTGTACAGCAAACACACTGGAATAATTTAGGTAAGGAAATTTTATGTAGAATCATTTGTTTAATATTTGGTTCATAGGACCTACCTAGTTCTCTTTGCCTATGAAGGAAACTGTTTTCCTCTGAAGTCAAGAAGTTGAAAACAATTCTTTCAGCTATCTCTGCAATACCAGTATGCTCTGTTCTAAACTTAATGACATATTGCCCCATCCATAACTGCTTAGAAACAATTTTCTTAGTCACTGTTTATTCAACAAACCATTCAACCCCATGCAATGCTACAGGCTGGGGCACAGTGGCTGGAAAGCCACGCAGGGAAAAGGACCTTGAGGTGTTGGTTGACAGCGGCTGAGTATGAGCCAGTGTGAGCCCAGGTGGCCAAGAAGGCCAATGCCATCCTGGCCTGAGTCAGCAATAATGTGGCCAGCAGGACCGGGACACTGATTGTCCCCCTGTACTTGGTGCTGGTGAGGCCACACCTTGAGAGCTGTGTCCAGTTTTGGGCCCCTCACTACAGGGAGGACTTTGAGGTGCTGGAGTGAGTCCAGAGAAGGGCAGCAGAGCTGATGAAGGGTCTGGAGCACAAATCCTGTGAGGAGCAGCTGAGGGAGCTTGGGGTGTTTAGCCTGGAGAAAAGGAAGCTCAAGGGTGATCTTATCCCTCCCTACAACTGCCTGAAAGAAGGCTGCAGCCAGGTGGAGGTTGGCCTCTTCTTCTGGGTAATAAGAAATAGGAGAAGGGGAAGTGACCTCAAGATATGTTGGGGAGGTGTTTACATTGGATATTAGGAGTAATTTCTGCATTGAAAGGGTGGTCAAACACTGGAACAGGCTGCATGGGGAGGTGAAGTGGTTGAATCACCATCATTCCTAGAGGTATTGAAAAGATGTGTGGTAGATGCAGTTCTTAGGGACATGGTTTAGTGGTGGACTTAGCAAGTGCTGAGTGTGCTGGTTTTGGCTGGAATAGTTTAATGGTTGGCCTTGAGAATCTTAAATTGTCTTTTTCAATCTAAAAGGATTCTGTGATTCTAAGAGAAATATTTCAAAGCTGGTTACTAAAACTTTCCGAAGAAATCCACTCAAACATAGTAAGTGGTCAGTTGTATTAGTTTAACTTATAGGAATTCACAAATGGCTAAATATACATACAATTAAATACCAGTTATTTTCAAATTAAGATGTTTTTGAGTTTTATCTTAAATTAAAATATCAGTGTTCTGCAGCTAAATATTTTATAATGTAGGAATAGATTGTAGACAGAGTGGAAGGGTTAATATTTTCTTTCCAATGTACTTATTAAATTACATTATATGGACACCCTTGAGTCTTCCACTTCAATGAAAATTGAACTCAAATCACTCAAAATATCCTGGAATGTGGTGTTGTGGAAGGAAAGAAAGACAGCCTATTAATAAGAGCTGATATTTGTTTAGGCTTTTTAAAAAGGATATTCTGTTGTATTTCATTTATTGACTGTATTTTCTGTCTCTGAAAAATCTAATAGTGAATAAACAATGAAAGTTTACCTTGTAATATATCATGACAAATATGAAAAGTGTTGTGTGTTAAGTGTGATACTCTCTGCAGAGACTCATGGTGATATCCTTTGCCCACTGAAGTCAGTAGGCACTCTCCTCACCACTTGCAGTGCAATTGTGCTGTTTCTGAAAGAGAAATTAAATGCTGAATGTACTGAATGCCTCTGCTGAGAGTGCTGTGGTAATATGATATCTACTTGTAAGGTGGTATCTACCCATGTGCTGTAGCTTTGATAAAACCACTAGCATGCTGAATTGCAGGAGTCTGCTGAACTTTGCAAACACATAGGGGTGCCTGTCCCTTCCTTGCCTTCGTTTTTCCAAGGAGTCAGCGCCAGTGCTCACTTAGCAGGCCAGATACTTGTGAAATCAGACTTGTGTTGGTGTCTGAAAGAAAAACCGAACCCTTCTGAATGTTTGCCCTGCTGTGTCACGTAGTGCATGTAGACTAAAAAGAATAAGACACACCCTCTGAGCAGTACTGCTGTGTGTGTGCTGGTTGCTGTTCTTTGGGATATTGTCCCTAGGTGGAAAAGAAGAAAGTTTGGATACACAGTGGCAAAAAATAGTGTATTTTAGAATTGTGCTTAATCATAAAATTTGCACTCATATTCCCCTCTGATAAAACCCCCACAACCAAAGCCAAAGAACAAAACCCCCAAATCATTCTCTGATTGAATCATTCAGGTTCCTAAGTATATGTCTTGACTAGTGAGCCATGGAGTCAATTCGATAAGTTCAACTACACTGAGTTAGCAAGTTCAGTATTTTTTATATCAGCTGCATCAGCTGTGGGAGAGAATATATCCAGATACTCTAGATCCTGATGGCTAAGGGTCTTGCAAGAAGAATGTAAATTTGAATCCTAAAATCTGTTTTTGATGCAAAGTGTTATCACGTCACTCATCATATCTATAAGGAGGGTCTTGACCACTCCTTACTGGCAATTTCTACAGTCTTTCCGTGGTATGTTTAAGTGTGTTTTATATAATGTGTACATACATATATATATGTGTGTGTGTGTGTGTGCCTCCACCTGTGTATTTATGTAAATTAGTTCAGAAATATCAGTGTATGAAATCAGGTCATTGGATGAGATTCTGTGATGTGCAGAAAATAATTTGCATATAAAAGAGGATAGAATTATTAAAGCTTTATGTCAGCATTGTACCTGTGCAGTTCTGGATTGTTTCAGACATTGCAATCAACTCTACAGATATGACATTGACACTCAGAAATACAGAGATTTATCCTCAGCTTTCACCATCCTGAGTCTTCTTCAGTGTCACACCTTGAGAATTTCATCTCTTACTAAGGGAGCTCAGTGTTGGAAGTGAAATACCAGTAGTTAAAAGCGTGCAAAATTCAATCCTCTGCCCACAGTTCCCTGTCTACACTCCTTGGAGGAATGCTTCTCTTTGTGAGACCATGGCTTTTACATTCATGAAGCCTCATAATGTGTCACCCTATGATGGACACTGCTATTTTGACTCCCTTGTGGCCAAACAATCCTAACAAATGTGCTTAGTCTTTCTTATTTATTAATTTCCTTAATTTTCAATTTTATCTTCTTACAGTACATTGAGAAAAAGAAAGGACAAACTTGTTTGCAGGAAATGAAAAGGGATACAGTAATCCAAAGATATGTGTGTGTGGATAAGTGGAGCACGATGGGTGGGTGTGTCTGCCCTTCCCAAAACAGTTGTCTCAAATACAGCCATTTGCAGAAACTCTGCTCTCAAGTGCTTTCCCTGTCAAGTGCCATAAGACCTATGCAAGCAGAGCTGTGGAGATGTGTAAGGAGAATGCTCTGCTTGTGCATTTGGTCCCCACATCCCTCCTAGTGCCCCTTGCCAGCCATGCATGAACCTGTGCCTGCAGATCTGCTCTTTTCAAACTTTCAGACTTTTGTTGTGAATATGACCTTGGACCTCTACAGGCCTCACAGACACCCTCAGGGAGAGGTAGACACAAACCTGTGCAAGCAGTAACCTCTGAGCAAGGTAGGACTCATCTTTAGAAGATTTTGGCTTCTGAATGCTTTAAGATCTTGCACGACAGATGCTAAAGAAGTGTGAAGTATTGCAACCAGGGATCAGATAATGGTTTCTCCATGTGCAATTTTGTTAATTCATTTAGTTCATGTAAGGTAAATTGCTCCATATGCCTTCAAGCAATCTTAATTTAATGCAAGTCAGTAAAAAAGTCAAGTAATGACTTTGACTGATTGAAGAACTAATAAACTACAGCAACAACTTGTAATCATCTAGCTTCAGAATGATGAGCCTGTAAGTAACCTTTTCTGCATTCCTCCTTGCACTACAGCTCCCTTGGCATTTGGACCCTCAAAGTATAATGACAATGATTGTGTTTGCACATCAGAGGGCTGCAGCTCACCTAGTGGTAGGAAAAGGTGTTGCCTTATTTGGTTTGGTTTATTTGTAATTTCATGTGGGCAGAAATGAATCAGAGAAGGGTTTCTAATAATTGAGGAGGAAGTAAAAGAAGCACTCAATGTTCTTCATTGTGTTATGGCTTGAGTGACATTGCAAAACTTGGGAAGGATCTGTAAGAGTTGAATGATTTGTCCTTTCCAAGAGAAGATTTCAAGACCACAGAAATTGCATCTGTTTTATTTTCTTCCCAAATATGATCTTGTTTTATCCAGTAACATACATATCTACATCTTCCCACTCTGCCACATGCATGCATTCACACACACAAGTCTTTTATACTTAGGTCTGCCCTTTGAGTGTGTTAAAGATTCTTTTAATAAACTCATCTCAGTCATTCAAAGCAAGAGTTTTGCTTCAGCTGTAGAGTGATCAAATGGCTTAGATTGGAAGGGACCTTAAAGATCACTTCGTTCCAAACTTACTTCTCCTAGGTCAGGTTGCTTAAAGCGCATCCAGCCTGGTCGTGAACATTTCTAGGGATGGCACATCCAGAACTTCTCTGGGCAATGTGTGCCAGTGCCTCACAAACCTCACAGTGAAGAATTTCTTTGCAAAATCTGATCTTAACCTACTCTCAGTTTAAAGCCATTCTCTTTTGCCCTGTCACTATATACTTGTAAAAAGTCCTTCTCCAGCTTTCTTGAAGATTCCCTTTAGATCCTGGAAGGTGAGGCTGAACAGTCTCATTTCTCTCATAGTCCTTCCACATAGGAGAGGTGCTCAATCTCTCCAATTTACTTGGTGGCCCTCCTCTAGACCTGCTCCAACAGGTCCTTCCTGTGCTGGGGACCCCAGAGCTGGAGGCAGCAGTGCAGGTGGGATCTCACCAGAGCAGAGGAGAGGGGCAGGATCACCTCCCTGGCCCTGCTGGCCACTCTGCTTTGGATGCAGCCCAGGATACAACTGGCTTTTGGGGCTGCAAAGCCACATTGCTGGGTCAGGTCCAGCTCCTTCTCCAGCAGCAACACATGGGTTAGCAGTGATTGTCCTTCACAGCAGATCTAGATCTGCCCTAGATCTGTTCCTTCCCCAGACTGGATTGGTACCAGGGATTGCCCTGACCCAGGTACAGCACCTTGCACTTGGTCTTGTTGAACCACATGAGATTCTCGCAGGCCCAATTCTCGAGCTTGTCCAGGTCCCTCTGGATGCCATCCTGTCCTTCAGGTGTGTCGACCACACCATTCAGCTTGGTGTCATCTGTAAATGTGTTGAGGGTGCACTCAATCCCTTTGTTTCTGTCACTAATGAAGATAATAAGTAACACTGGTCCCAGTACAATCTCCTAATGGACAGGACTTGTCAGCGATGTCCATCGGGATTCAGAGCCATTGACCACAAGCCTCTGGATGTGACCATCCAACCAATTCCTCATCCACCTAGCAGTCCACCCATTGAATCCTTCTGTCTCCAATTTAGAGAGAAGGATGTGGTGTGGACCCACATCAAAGGCTTTACAGAATGTCCAGATAAAGTCCATCTGCAGCCCATCCCTTGTCCACCAGTGCAGTCACTCCTTCATAGGAGGCCACTGGGCTGGTCAGGCAGAAATTGTCCTTGGTGAAGCTGTGGTGGCTGTCCCAATCCCCTCCCTGACCTCCATGTGCTTTAGCACAGCTTCTGGGAGAATCTGTTCCATGACCTTTCCAGGCACAGAGGGGAGGCTGACCGGTCAGTAGTTCCCAGGGTCCTTCTTTCAAAAGAGGGTACAGTGTTTTCCTTTCCCAGTCACATGGGACTTAATCTGACTACCATGACCTTTCAAATATCACAGAGAATGGCTTGGCAACTACATCAGACAATTCTCTCAGGACTCCGGGATGCCCTAATTGTGTCCCATAGACTTACGTATGCTCAGGTTCGTCAGGTGATCTTGAACCTGATCTCAACTTTCAGTGGGAAGTGCTTTGTTCTCCCAGTCCCCATCTTGAAGTCCACCCCATTGACAGCTTGCCGTTGAATACTGAGGCAAAAAATTTGCTGAGCACCTCAGCCTTCTCTTCATCCACTGTTTAGAGTTTTCCAGCATTGTTTATCTGGTGGTTCACCTTCTTTGATCTTCATTTTCTGGTTAATATCCTGTAGAAGGCCTTGCTGTTATTCTTTGCATCTCTTGTCAGCTTCAGTTCCAGCTTCACTGTGGCCCCACATACCCCATCCTCACACAACTGAATTTCAGGGTACTTGTTCATGTTTCCACTGCCTCTGCATTTTCTTATTTCCTTTTAGTTTGATCTGCAGTTTAAGACCATCCTGTGGGTTTTTGGTTTGTTGATTTTTTTTTTCTGAGAACCTTTTTTTTTGTGTTCTTGGCATAGAATAAAAAGAAATACATCCCAGCAATTCCATCACTGCTTACTGGGAGTTTAGGGGCTGGATTTGTGTAACTCCTAGTATACTTAATGACAAAAGATTAAAGATATCTAAAATGCAGGCACGGAAGACAGTATACAAAAGGAAATCAAACTGGCAAACTTGCATACATTTGGCTGTGTGCATCCAAGTAAAAATTTCAAAACTTCCTATATCATATATTTCATCATGGATTAAATGGATGCTACAGGTGAAAAAAAAGAAAAAAATTAGTGGGGGACATTTCTTAGTTTGATCAAATTAATTGATTAAATGAGATAGTAGGAATACCATTCAAAAGTTTAAATTTTGGTCTCAAGTTTTAAATTTATCCTAGTTGAGACCAAGTGTATATATATATAAATGTAAAACTCCCATGTTTATTCTACATATGACTTGTCCTGCTTATACATTAGACCTGTGCTGTATAGTCATTGCTACACATAGGTCAGTGTAAATTTATTGGTTTTACTTGCTAAGCACTTTCTGAGAGTTGTGGTTATCTTTTGCGTTTCTATGAGAACATGAGCTGAATGTACACTTTAACAAGAAACAGTGGTGGTAGACCTTAAAGGTCTGCTGCTAACTGCATGGTTGGCAGCAGGCAAAGCATTTTATGCCATGGAATTTGGAGGCATTTCACAGCAACTTAGTTGGATATTTTTATTTGCTGGCATGTTGTCTCCTTGCCCCTCTGAGCTCTGTGTGTGGCTCAGGTCATTACAAACAGTGGCAATACCAAAGTGTGTGTGCTACGTTTGCTGCGTTCCTACATGCCCTTGCCAGTGCAGCCTACTGGAAGATGAGATATTCTGATCATGTAGGAATGATGGTGGCAATTTGACAATTTCTGAGTACTATTTTTTGACAAATATTATAAGTGTTATAGAAATATTTTCATGCAATATTAACATTATTGTAACACCAGTATAGAAGCATAAATTACCAGATGAGTCAGAATTATGGCCCTTTTCCTGCTGTGTGTGGGCAGACCCCTGCATCTGTGCTCATTGCAGGTTTGGGACCTAAATGCATCAGATGCGTACTGGAAGAAAATGAGTCTGCAAAGTATTTTAATAGAAGGAATACATTGCTCTACGTATCCTCTAAAAATGGAAATGTTCTTGTGCTTCGCTTTAAAAATGACAAGTATGTTAATATGGAAATGTCTCTGGAAATTCTTGTAAGATTAATGACAAAACTGAAGAAAAAAGAAGTAAAATAGCTCAAATCAATGTCTTGAAGGAAAAGCAGAGGTGTATTGTCTTATAGAGATTCCAGACAAGATCTGTGTACATGGACTCTGGTGGTGGTCCAGTATTCCTGTAAAGTATATTTATAGGTAATGTACTAATATCTCACACAGTATGGTGATATCATTAGCTTTTCGTGACAGCAGTTTTCCCAAAGTCATGAATTGTAATTTCATTGTCTGCCTCTTCTCAGGGGAACACTGAAAATACTCACTAATAGGGATCTCTCATCTGACAACTTTCCTCAAACAGAAGCGTTCAGATTATTGAAGAAGACATCTTATTGTTTGGGATCCTGAGATGTCTTTGTTTTTAAGTTCTTCAAAGATACCTGTGTGGAGCAGTGCTTTATTGTTATTTCTTCCTCTTGGAAATATCTTTCATCTGGTTTGGCTTTGTATACTGAGAAACAGCACTAAATATTTCAGAAAAGCAAGTAGTGATTTTACTCAGATAAGTGGAAATTACAAGAAAAAAGCATCAAAGTCAGAAGGGGCAAAAGAGAAGGATTTATTTTCTCATAGTTGAGCATGCTCAAGTAGATATTGCTTCAACTTCTAGAGTGAGCATATTCTGCATAGAAGGATTTAAAATTTCTCCTCGTTGCTGTAAATAAAAAATTTGATGATTCTCAACTTCCTCTGAAATGCTTCATTCTCCTTCTTTCCTCAGACATCACCTGGTGCTATCTCTTCTTCCTTTCTCCGTGTCTCTGCAAGTGAAGGAAATAGTGGCTTCTCTCTTTCTTCCCCCTTTGCTGCCACCTCCAGGGAAGGTTAAAAATCCAGTGTCACTGAGAATTTAGCTTTGCGAGGACTGAGGGTCATCTTGAGATTACAGTTTTCAAGTTAATATTCAGAGCAGTTACAGGGAGCCCTGCTTCTTCTTTTGTTTCTATTAATCAGTTTAGGAAAATTTGATTAACTCTGGTTGTTTGTGAGAATACAGATCAACCCTCTTTCTCTTTTCATATTGCCTGAATCTAGGCTGTCCTCTGAGATGCCGAAACCTTCTGACATGCAGATTTCCTTCCCTTGAAACAATTTTCATCTAGTCAATTGAATTATAATTTCATCTAACTCCTTCCTTTCCTGAAAATGTGATATTCATTGTGAGCTTTTTCTTGGCTCTATAATAACATTCAACTTGAGTATCAGAAAAAAAGTAGTATTTGGAAAATATTTTGATAGTCTTACAAGTCAAGGTATATTGTCAGTCTTGTAGCGACCACATACAGTACAAGAGCAACATATATAATTAATTTGGCGCAGGTGAGGGGAGGATAGGGAAATTGTCTCTTTTGCCTCCCTTCTTTGGATATGAAATATCATGCTCTTGTATGATATGCTTGGGAAATTACAGACTGTGAGTGGGATTCATATGGCAAAATGTAGACATCTACATCTGAGTTAGTCACCCAAGGCTCCCTGTGTGGGGAATGGAGAGAAACAGGACAGATGAATCACACCCTTGAAGAACCTATTTTTTTTTTACCTCTATGCTAAGACAAAATGACTCATAGCCTGAAAGTGCCCATTTGGCTAGTAAAGGAGGTTGGGGTAACAACTGGAATGTGATGGCTGCATTCTGCACCCCAAAAACTAGATGAGAGGTACATGGCACTTCGTGGCTCTGGTGCATACCTGTGTGCTCATATGTACATCTTTGTCAGATTGTGTGAGTATTCAGTCCTAGGCAAAAAACTCACTACTTTTCCACATAGAAATTCCTTGAAAAACTAAAGACAACTTTAGGTTTTTATGTGTGAGATCTCAGAAATCAGGAAATATGTAAATTGAATTAGCATGTTTCTCCTGTATGTACATTTTTCAGTATGCATCAGCAAATAATTGAAAAACTCTAGTAAGGAAATTTTCAAAACTTTGGCAGCACATCAGTTTTGTAGGTAATGGTGCCACTGTTTGTTTAGTCACCTTTGGTAATTTTGTGCCCTCTGCTCTTAGGGAGATGTGTCTGATGCTTTCCAGATGCTGTAGGGAACTGTGAGCTCTTTCTGCTACATCTAAGGTAGTCTCTTCTCTCTGTGTGCAAACCACATAATATGTCTCCCTCAAATTAACTTTGTCTTCAGTCAGCTAGTGAGAATATGAAGACCTTGCAATGCTACTTGCAGAAAGGAAATCTGTGTTCCCTTCTTTACTTTTTGATATATCATCAGCATCAGCACGTGGAGTGTGAGCCAGGGTGGGCTCAGAAACAAGTTGTGTTCAAAGTGGTGCTGGTGCCACTGAAAATCTGTGTGGAGTCCCCTCAGCTGAAAACACTGGTGAGAGATATATGATCCTCCCACAAAGAGGTGAATGATATTAAAATAGAAATGGCCAATGAAACAAGACAAATAATGATAGCCCGGTAATAGAGTATTTATGGTTCCTTTTTAGCTTCTGCTTTGTATGCATAACCATATGCATGGTTGACTGACACAAATAAAACTGAGCAACTTCTGCTTGATAGAGAGAATAAACTTGTTTGGCTTAGATCTGTAGTTAGAGTATGTCCAGAAAGATGGCTTTTGGTAGAAATAGAGCTTTTGCACCCCCTAACTCTAGGCACCTGGCCTGAGGAGCATGATCTACTAAGTAGATTTCAACACATCAATTTCCGATGTAGTCAGCATACACAGATACCCTAAAAGAGGTAACACAACACAAGGGTCACAGCTCCTCCTTCTCTGGTTATCAAAGCTGCAAACTAGGACTTAGATCCAGACCCTGGAGATATATTCTGGGTAGCTTTGTAAATCACAGCTGATTTTCATGCATGAATAAAGCCATGGTGTATGAGAAGCAATGCATCTGCAGTCTTCTCAGTGAAATCTGCAGATCACGGATCCTAATTCCGAGAAAATCTTTCCCTGCCAAGTCTCACTAGGTTTAGAAGGCACCTTGCTTTGTTGATCCTTTTGAATCTGTTTTGAAGCCAGACATGCAAGGTTTCAGTCAATGCTAAGTAAGATGTGGCCTGACTGTAGTCTTACCATGACACAGAATGATGGACAATCACTGGATTCAACACCCTCCTAATTCCAGACAATGCCAACATTTCTTCTACCATCCTCTCACTACCAAAAAAGAAGAAAGCCCTCAGAAAAGAGCAGTGTTGGAACCATTATGAAATCTATGTTTGAAATACCCAATGTATCTTTCTGAATCAAGGAGAGAGTTCAATTAAATTGGTGCCTCCACTGGCTTTTGTTCTGGCTAGATCAGTTCAACACCATGCTGTAGATTAAATTATTGAAGCTGTGGAGGTAGCTGAGGACTGGCTACAGCACTGCATTTCTCCCAGCTGCTCGTGTTTTGTCAGCACTGATCAGTCATTTGTGCTCAAGTCATTTGGTCAGAATCATCACCAGTGAGCAGCAGGCTATTTTTGCTTCTTACCTTACCTCTAAGCCAAAGGCAGGCAGGCAGATCCAGACCAGCAGCCTTCCGTGGGAGCTGCCCTGGACAGCCATGTGCTGGCTCACAGAACCGAGCGGCTCAAATCAGTGTGTCAGCAGCTGCCTGCGAAGGCAAGGCTGGAGTGCTGCCAGTCCCTGGAAAGATGATGTGCCTCTTCCAGGTGAGAGGCACTGTGCTAAACCTCAGATGATCAGTGTGGATGCTGCCTGCTTCTGTCTGTGCTAGTTGGAGGAAAGACTTTTTATAAGACAGCATCTTCCTAAACTACTGCCCACTATATAGTAGTTGAATTACTTGCTGGTCTTTAAAATCCTTATCTGAAGAAAAAACATATATATGTGTTTGTACACATACACAAGTAAATTAAATTTTTGTTCTGAAAGATACTTGTTAAATAATGATTCCTGCATTTAAAATTCCTACTCTTATATATTGGTGGATCTTAATTTGAATTGTAACTACTTCAGAATACTGCTTTTATGTGATAAAAAGGCTTTTAGTTGTGGCTTCCCTTATAATTCAGGTATTATGATGGTAGAAAATAATTCAGATAACTGATAAAAATATCTCTTCATGATTTTATATGTGTTTGCACTTCAAAGGACCAGCAATGAAAAGATGATCACACATCTGAATCAGAAGGATAATATTTATATCTAAACTGAGTAACCATGTAATTCTGTTGGTGTTTCCCATACTCTCTCTGTCCTCCTCCACTTGCATGCTATAGCCTGATTCAGATTTTCTGTGCGGTGTTTATTACCTGACCTGAAAAGCTCAATCTAAATATTTGGTCTGTTCAGTGATGTTCCCAGTGTACTTCTGGCTGCTATGTACTTATGGAAGAGTAAAATACATGAGGCTGGCCATTCTTGTAGCTCTGTAACTTTTATTTTTGATATTCATAGGATATATACCAGTTTTAGAAACTGGTTAAAAATTACATTTTCCAGTATTCAGCTGCAGAGGAGGGCTTGGTATTTTCAGATGTGTTAGGAGTGATGCTTTTTGTACGCATACATTCATAACTATTCAGATCTCTGCAAAAGGATTCCTCTGTCACAAGGAATCCCACATTCCCAGATGCTGGCTAGAAGAGACCATCACATCTGGTGTCCTAATTAGATATTATAAATTTCAGGCTGAATTTATTTTCTAGATAGTGTATATGTATTATTTATTGTTCAGCTCTCCTGCTCTGTGTGTTTTATCCTCATGTAGTTAAAGACTGTATTACGTTCTCGCAAGATTTGTTTGGGTGACCAAATGAGCTCCTTGGGTCTGCTTTGCTCAGGCAGGCTTCATTCCCAAGTCTTTCTACTTGCATTTTTTGCCCAGCAGAATGTTCCAAGAGGTTTTCCTGTCTCCCTTCTTCCTACAAATGCAGAAGGAGGTTGGCCAGAGTCATAATGTATTCTTGAAATTCAAGAATCGTCAGTGGGTGGCTACCAAGATATGCAGCTTACAGACAGATTCATCATCTGAGCTAGGCTGAAATAATCACTGCAGTTGAGGAAGCTCTCAGAGTGGTAGGGAAGTTCATTCCTCTTATGCTTTTTTCTGATGATTTCAGTGGTGCCTTTCATTTCTTTCCATTCTAGTTTTATATTCTGCCCTTATACCTCATATATTTTTTATTACATTTTTCAATTCATAAATCCTTGAATTCTTAAGGACTGGTTGAGAGTATATGTTGCTAATCACTAACTCTTACTTGTTATTGGTATGTGAACATAACAAAGGGAGGGGAACCTTCCTGTACCACTTCTACAGCAAGACATCACAGGCCACTGTTTCCTGCTTTCTCATTAGTTATTTTCTTGTCTTTATTTAATGCACCTTGCATTAATGAGGGATTAGAAAGCCTTTAGGTGGAACTTAAATATGTATATAATTACAATACATAAAACATACCTATTTTTTTAAGGTAACAATATATGCAACATTGTCAAAATGCTTTAACAGGATGTCCAATACAGTTTTGTAGGCCATCCTTGACTGTTTCTGTGTTAATACAAAAACCTACATTTAAGGCTGGGTATATTGCTAGCCTTTCACTGGGTTTTCTGCAGCATTTCTCAGTACAGATGAGGTTTTGAGAGAACTTTTACAGTGGTAGCATTCTTGTATCCCTATCAGTAATGAGCTATATTGACTATATTCTGCGTCTGCATTTGTTGTTCACAGCCATGCTCTGACGAATGAGCAGACTTGGGCTGTTTGGTTTCTCTCTTTCCTCACTCGTTTCCAGGTAATGAACTCACAGCTTGTAATAGATGCTCTTAGTCTGCAGCTGCTTGACAATACATTTTGTACTACTGAATGTAATTTTATTGTGCTGCTCAAGGTCATTTGACTTCGTGTACAGTTCAGTCTTTCCCTTAATTATCGTTGCCTCCCAAATTTGTATCACAAGAAATTTTTTTCATCACAGTTAGACTTATTCTGGAAATACTGTTGAGATAAATGATAAATACAGGCAATCCCAATTCCAGTTCTGTTAAACTTGATTAGTCATCCTTCTTTTGACTGGTAGTACCCCTCTCAGATAAATGTTTTCCTGCCTTTTCTTCAGCTTGGTTGCTGAAGTAACCTTCTTCAGTTTAACCAATGATTTCTCATTTGACTCTGTATCAAATGCTTTACTGAAATTTACATCAACTATATGTCCCTTTATTTAGAAGGACTAACGTGTACTTTCATAAATTCTTTCTTTTCAATTTTCTTCATCTTTGACAGTCATTTCCCTCCAAAGTGTATGACTGAGGCCTGGCTAAAGTCACATGTACTGCACAGGTTGTATTAAAACATTGGATGCCCAGGCTACTGAGAGCTTTAATCACCCTTCTGCACATAGTTGCAAATTTTCTTATTCCTTATTATATGACTGTCCCCTGCCAGACCTGCAGTTATACCTGGAATTTCATGTGCCAGCTCTTTGGACTCATGGGCCAATACTGACTCATGCTTTCCTTCTGTTCTCCCATCTGTTGGTGTCCATGCGTTGTGGTGTTCCCTGTACTTGGATAATCTGCTGTCAGGGGCTGTGCTTTTGTGACTGCACACCTACAGCATCCACAGCTCTGGCTAAAATGGTATGATCAGTAAGATTTGTCAGATCTTGATTTTTTTGGTTTTTGGCTTGTGTTTGGAGAAGCTTTTACTTCCCTTAGTAGCTCCTTCTAAAGCTGGTAGAAGTTTGTCCTCTGTGTTTGATGTCATCTATCTTTGGAGAAGGATGTATGGAGTTGTGTTCTTTCTCGTTTCAAGAACTTATTATTGCTTAGCTCCACAGAGGAGGAAGATAACCTTTAATATCCAGAAGCTTCATGGTCTTTACCTGAGAAAGATTGTTCTGGATAAAAGAAAATCCACTTGTTCCAAGGGCAGTAAGAAAAGGTTAACAAATAATTTATTTTGAAGAAGCCTTTCTCAATGTTCTCTGAAATGCACATGTTCACTGGGCAGCAAGTGAGACTCAAGCAAAATCTGACTGCTTTTGAAAGTGCAGAGTCAGCAAGGAGGTTTGTCCTGTAGTCATACAGAGTCATCACCCAGGAAGTTACCATAGTCATTTTGCAAACCTGTACTTGAGAATATGCCAGTCTCTGCCAGCTGAGACTGGTTTTTAGCTCTTTGATGTTGAATTCTGTGCAGCCAACAGCACCTCTCTCAGTATAGAAAATCTGGTAAGTGGGAGTTAGGTGTAAGGACAAAATGTGTGTTTACTTAAAATTAGAAGATACATAGTGTTAAAAAGTTTTTGTAATGTGTTAACCTAACTGTACATCTCTTTATCAGCTATGTGTTTGAAAGTCCTGCACCATACTAGTATGTCATTAATCAGTGAGAAGAAAACCACTATTTTAGAATTCAAAGAAAGTTAAAGGGGGACAGATGTCCGTATTAATCATTCTTTTGTCATTTTTTAAAGTGTAAATGTCATTTATCTGTAATGCAATTCAGTAGCCTGCTGACTTTGTATGTTACCTGTTTTTGCTGTTTACCATTAGGTGTTTGAAATATGATGTTAGTTTGCTCCCAGTTGAAACATGCCTCTGTTATTACCATTGTAGTTTTAATTTTCATGTGCTTCACTTCAGCACATAGTTGCAGTATCTGTTCAAGACAATTGGTTTTGATGATTCCTCACAGTCCTTTAGCACTTTCCAGACCAGAACCCCATAGTTGTTCACCAATATAGAAAAAAAAAGTGCCTATTAAGGATGGTGGCCTTGATTTTTAAAACTGTCATTGAAATAAGATAGTTCTTAGATGCAACACCTTAAAGGACTTTCAAGGTTGTCAGTGTTTGGAAACCTGTTCCTTTTTTAAAGGAAGGCCTATTTCAGTACCTCAATTTCTTAGCTGCATTAAAAAAAGTGTCATAAATAATACATTTTTTAACTTGTAATTCAAACAACAATGAAATCAAAATATTTACTAACACTGAAGTTACAATTTTGCTGCCATTTTATCTGGTAATTAGAATTCACTTACTGAGTCTGAAGTATAGTTGGGGAATTCTTCTTTAGTGATTGGGATGCTCCTATTTTATTTACCTTTTGGCATTAAAAACATTCTATTTTTTTTCAAAATCAAGTGAGGAGGCAAAAATTGATCTGCCTTTCTGTTTTGGTTTTGTATTTACACAGCATATCCTACCCACAAAACCACTTAAGCCATGCAAGTAAACCTCAACTATATGTAGGCTGGCATCTCTGCATTGTGTGCATGCTGGCTCTGGCTGTTGTCAAGAATCCTGAGTTTTAGAATTCTGGAGCTCTGAAGTACTTACAGGAGCAAATAATAAGGAATAGGCGCAATCCCACTGAACTGCAGCTGCTTCCCTGTTCACTTTTTGGTCTCCTGTTGTTCACTGTGGTGTCCTGTGCGGAGGATGGGGCTGTGTGTGAGGTGTAGCACAAACATCTCGTCCATGAGATGTCTGTGGATGTGGCACATAGGGTTGTGGTTAAGTGGTGGACTTGGCAGTGCTGGCTTAATGGTAGGACTCGATGACCTCCTGGGGGGCCTTCTCCAACCTGAATGATCCTATGAGACCTTCCTTGCTTTGAAGGAAGCATGAGCAAAGTGCTTCTGGTGATCTTCACGGTTGTGATGTTCTGGGTGTGGGTCCAAAGCCTTGAACACTGAAAAATTCATAAGTCTCAAGGGCTTTGAATGTCCTACTGGTAACAGCTGTTGAACTGGTTGATAAGGGCCAGTTTCTGGCTCATTAGAAGCTGGTCTGCAATGAAATTATACTCTTTAATTGTCTGTGCAGAGGCAGAACTCTTTTGACTTGAAAATAATGAACAAAAACCCCTATAACTACCAGGTTATTTGCAAATAAGTAAGGTAAGAATGTGTTGAAATGCAGTAAATTAGTTGTTAAGTGAGCTTCCTTACTTTGCCCCCACTTTATTTCAGGCCAATTAAAAAAGAAAACAAGATCCTTAAAAAAAGAAAACAAGATCCTTAAAAAAAGTGAACTTAATGACTTTGTTAGCAAAAATAAAAATACATAATTGGATTGACATATCTTTTTCTGGCTGCATATTTGATAAAACTTAGGAAGTCATGATTCTTTAGAGACTCTGTCAGATGATAGACTAATGGCTATGAGTTTAAGCCCACTCAGAAGGGTATTGCTTCAGCCTCCACAGCAGAAAAAAGGGGAGTGTGAGCTTAGTTTATGTGGCAATTAATAATATTGAATGTAAAATTATTGCTAAATAATAATTTTAAAGCACTTTGATGAGTTCATTTGCAGAATCTGTTTCTACAGAACACTGATTTATATTAAAAGATTGTGAATGTAATTCATTACTAGTACAGTTAGTATTGATGGGTTATCTTACAGGTCACTGAACAAAACCATGTGAATTACTTACTTACTTCTAATCAGTCTAGGAAAAAAATTGATACAGTTTTGTGTAGATTTTTCTCCACTTTTTCTCCACACCTGCAATTGTATTAAATTGAGAAAAAGAATGATTTAACCTTAAGCGTCTGTTACATGACTTTCCTGCTTGCCATGCTGAGCAAGCTCCATCTGATTTCAGTGAGACTTTGATCACACATTGCAGAAAGAGCCTCCCTCAAATTTCATACACTATCTTAGTCTCTCAGCTTTTAACTCTTACCTAGAATAGTTTGTCTGAAACAGAGACCCTTAATTACAAAAGTGCACACTGCAGAACTGATTGTAAAATTACTTTGAGTCTTTAGGCGTTTGATCAAAAAATGGAAAAAATTCCACTAAATTAATCATAGTGTCAAATATCATAGCTTTTTATTAAAAGTAGTCTTCTTTAAGGAAACGTATCAGAGTGATTATTCATGCCTAATTAATCTCACTAATTGGTAGTGATTTTGATAATACTTTCACATAATAATACTTTAAACCTAGATATCCTATTGTTATAGTGAATGCAGTGATATAAACATTAAAACCAAAATACAGATAGACTGTTATAATGCAATTTACGTTGGCCATTTTTTAAGAAAGCAATTGAAAATTTAGAAGCACGTCAGGAGACTGATCAGATTAATGCATTCTGTTTTGATGTACTGTAGTTATCACAGAAATATTAATGGCTTATCTCTAATGAAAGGAAAAAAGGTTTTTACCTACCACTGTGTCTGAAATTATTAGGTTTCACACACAGTGTGACAGTTCTGAAGTAAGCTTTTATGCTATAATATAATTTGAAATTTAAAATCTAGTTTTACTCTGCTATTGCCATCTATTCCACAGGATGTAAAAGTGAACGTCTTGACTGGTTGAGGTCAAATCATGGTAATCTGATGTGTTTTTTTCAAGTACACAAAATATAGCCAAGAAAGAACTTTCAACTCATAATTTAAATGACTTAAATTTTGACATGGAGACAGTATTGCCCACAGAGTGCTGCCTGTATTCCAAATGGAGAATTTTATGGCTGCTAGTAGCTTTTAGGATAACTATTCTTTAAAAGTCAGTATTGGCATGTGTAGGTACAGAGTGCAGGGTAGCTTTTACAGGTGAAAGACTATGTCGCAGTTTTCCACTTGGAACACTGAAAAACTTACATTCTTTCCTATTTCAAAGGCATTTCTTCACTGAATATTTGCTGTGTGCCCTGAGAACTAGAAAAAGAGTGAACCATCTCCAACACATTTTCATTTCCATTTAAAACCAAATTTAATTTTCACTGCGTTGATAACCGTTTTACTTTTGCTTTCCATGCACCTTTACTTCAGGATTCTTTGAGCAGACTGCATATTTAAAGAAATACCTACAAATATTTGATGCAGATATTTAATGTGAATTTATCCCAGTTATTTCGATTGCAGCCTTGCCTTACAGATTCATTCAGTGAGGGAGCAGAAGTATATAATGCATTCTAATCATTCACATAACTCAAATTTAAGATAATTAGTATTTTGAAAGCTTTGTTTGAAGTGAAAATTACTTGCAGATCTTTCAATGTGAATAGCTTTCAATAACAAAAGGTCTTAAAGAGAGTTTTGATATTTAGGTAAGATTTTGTAATGAGCAAAAATAAAGGAATGCATTCAATCCTGTATAGATAGTTTTTCAGGTGTGTCAGTTATAATCTTTGTTTTTTGGCATTACCAATTACTACCTCTTAAAACCTGTCTTATGGTTCTTCAGTAGTGATTTGAGTGCTCAGTTAAGACTTTTTAGGTATGAGGCCATTTTAAAGGGATCTTTCTTTTATAGGAATAAGTCCACATAAATAATGGATCTGCTGTTAAAGCAGAGGCAGAGTTCAGTTACTTCTACAGCTGTAGGTTGGTATTATATCCAGTTTTAAACCACCCACATTTCCACAGCATCCACCCAGTCATGTGTTAAGTGGCACGATTAACATCTGTCGTGTGTGCTTCACTGTCAGCCTTAGAAAGCTGGGTACGTAGGATAACTATTTTAGTGGAGTTAATTTTAATTGTATTTCTGTATGCCTGAATTAGAAAAGGCAGACCTGAACACGTGTCCTTGAACAAGAAGGCAATGATGGTGTATGTATCTAGTGAGACTTAAAGTCCTCATTTCAGCTGATCTATGAAAAATTTGGCTCCTGCCAAGTGGAGTTTTCCTGTTGAAGTGTCAGGCTCCTTGCAATCTCCAGAAAGGAACCATGGTTCAAAATGGTGGCCAACAATCAATGGTGGTTGTTGTCCACCATTTTTGGACATGGAGTTTTCTGGGGCTTCTGGGCCTTTAAAGACCCTGGAGATGAGGTGTGGGTGAGAGGATGACACAGGTGGTGGCTGCGTAGCTGCTTCAATAGTTCAGTTTCCTGCCTAAGCTTTGACTCTGTACTTAAAAATATCGGATGCTGGCATCTCTAAATTTCAGTTCCAAGTGGTGGGAAATTCACAAGATCAGTTGTTTTTTTTTTCAAATGTTGCCATCTTGGCCTGAACTCAAATGACAGCAGCTGTTCTCATGAGATTTCAATTTCAGCCAAGTGAAAAAACAGCTTTTTCCTTTTCAGATCTAAGCAGCTAGTGATGGTGGCAGTGACTTCTCTTCACAATTTTAGGAATCCATGTATCCCCTCCCACACGCCGCATATGCATGAAGAATAAAATGGACTCCAGTGTGCTATGTAGTTCTGCTGAATGGAGTTGTTTATTTTGTATGTGGAAAACATGGCCCAGTCCTCCAGTGTTCAGCATTTACATTTAGTATGCAACATATTCACCAAGGATTTATGTGTAAAGATCTGTAAAAGAAAAAACTTTCCTCTAGGGAAGCACTGACTGGGAATGACTTCCACCTTCAGTCACACGCGATGCTGTTGAAATACTGGCTCCTTCTGATTGATCTCTGCCAGTGTTCACTTGCCCTTCTTCCTCTCCAGCTTTCAGCAGCATATGGAGCATCAACAGACTCGTGGGCAGCTTGGCTTGACCTGAAAAAATCAGAAAGCAGTACTGATTTTAAAAATAGGGTGCAGAAGCTGAAGGCAACTCGTGCTTCTGTCTCACAGGAACAGGAGTGGTGGAGGTCAAAGAGGACTTGGTGTGTGTGTTGAGAGGATAAGGACCAGGTATGAAGGGAAAAAATAGGGTTGTACTTCTCCCCTCTCCTACACATGCGTGTGTTCCTTGAGTGTGGCACGAGACTGTGACTTCTACAGTCTCTGATGGAAGGTAGGAAAGGTGCTCCCTTCCCCCAGGGTGCCAGCACTGCATCCACACTCTCCAGCCTTCTAACTGGTGGGTTTTCAGTCCCTGGCTGCTCTTCTGGGGTACCTTGTTACCAAGGCACCTTTTTCCTCACCACTATCCAGGGTTGGCACCCTGTGATCCCTGTGGCCTCGTTAGGGAGATATCCTGAATATATGCCTTCAGTGCCCCAAGACAGAAAATTATGGTTTGGAATAATGCAGATTTAATTCAATTTAGATGTAGGAAAGGAGAGAATTTGTCATACTTGTGAATAACCTTACATCTCACTTACATGAGAGTTTGGGTTTTTCTCAGCCTTTCTCCCATCTGAATTCATAGAACTCCTGATGATCAGCCTTAGATTCATGTTGTTCAGGCTTCTTCTTATGTTGTAGAAAGGAAAGTCTAAAACTTTCTGTCTAAGAGCTTATTTAATCCAGGCATGTGGAATTCCCCGCCAGATTGATAGGAGGTTAAATTCGTGATTGTGGGCTGAAAAACTGAGTGACACATTTAAAACTTGATCTTAGATATGAGGTATCAAAGGGAGAGTGTCTTTCTAGGCTGGTGCAATGCTGTTCCTACTTAAACCTTGCGGAGCTGAGAGGAGTTAGCTGATCGTTGTTACATGTGTAAAGATTGAGCTCCCTGGCGTGTATACAGCAGTCCTCTGGCTGCTCAGACACCTTAAAAGAAGAAAATCTGGCCCCAGATATTCTTGGTATGTTGTCTATGCCACATCCAAATCCAAGCCTATGGTAGTATGTGCTCACTTAGAACCCATCAATGGAATTCAACTTAACAAGTATAAGTGCATGCCTGTACCTGAAATCTCTGTGCAAGTTTGTAATGTGAAATTCTCTGTAGTTGTCATTGGAGAGGAGTGGGCCTTTGTTAGGGTAGATTCATCTCATCCTAAGCTCCATGTTTTTCTGTGCTGACTACAAAAGTAACCTAGAGTGAGTAATTCAGCTAGTAATACCATTTTTTTTGTAGATGTGTGAAGATAGGCAAGTTGAATCTCCCTCCTTGTGGCAGTGAGGCAACATGGAGCTGCTTGCCAGTAGCTATGTGTCACAGCTAAATCCTCTTTCTCAGGATCAGGAAATTGGAAGCAGTTCCTGGATGCCTGTCCTGTGCATCAGAGAGTTACAGCACAGGGGGATATCTTGCTCCAAAATCTGTGTTAATGAGCACTTAGAGAAAATATAAAAATAACATTAAGGGGAACATTCTCATTTGCAGTCAGGACTATGGATACAGATCTGGCAAAGACTGCCTGGAGCTGGATGTGATGATATAAGGAGAAGAAACATGAACTGCCAATAAATGCTCAAGGTAACCCATCCCTCAAACTAACAGCTCTGAGACTAGGAACTTAGAAAACTTAGAAGTCTCCAGTATCTTACTGGATGACCTTGAAAATATTTTTTCTTCTTGTTATAGTTCCAGTTCCCAGTAAGTATAGTGTGGATGAGGCACTGATTTCTTGCAAAAGTCTTTGTGTTGATTTAAGAAATTTACAGGGTGGTGCCTAGAAAACAACCTACATACCCATTAGTTTTAAGGCCTACTCTTTCACCAAGGAGAAAGGAGAGACAAATGTGAAAAAACCCAAAGTTTAGTAAAAAAAAAAAAAAATTTAGTAAAAACGGAAACAATAACAGGCAAAATAACAGTAAAAATCACTAGATACAAACATGCTGATTCCTATGGATTGCCTAGGGAATGAGGAGAAACAAGATATGGAAAGATATGCAATACAATACACATTTTTTGTGTTACCTAAGACACCCTTTTTCAGGCCAAATGAGGAGTTTCTGTGCAAGTGCTGAAGGGTTTTCTCCTAGAGAGCTATGGAGTTCCAAAAAAGTACTGTAGAACTGCCATTTAATTTTACCCAATAGGTCTTAATATAAGATAGCATTAGAAATATTATATGAGTAGATGCAGCAACTTAGCCAATGATGAGAGAAAAATCTTACAGGTAGAGTATAGCAAATTTAGCTCTAATTGTGCTGGAAATTAGGTGACTTAAAGTAGTAAAAAATAATCCATGTTTTCAATATGCAGAGGTCAGGAAGCAAGCTTAATCATAAACAGAAAATAGATTTGCTCATCTTTCATAGAAAAAGGAAATGATGATTTTATTAAAGCAACAGGTATCTTCATCAACATAAAACTAAATAAAACATGTTGATAATAATGCACGTGTGGTTTCTAATGAAGGTTTTTCTATTAGTGATAAAATAAAATATGTTCTTGAGGAACTGAATCCATGTTCATGCTTGGCTTATCTGACAGAGACCAACAAACCTTCCTTGATTATGTGATTTAATGTGATTTTTGATTATAGTGACTGTGGTAAGATTTCTTCCATTTTCCATATATGAATTCTGCTTAAATCATAGAGCTTGAGCTTTTAATTTAAGCAGTTCTTTTACATTTTATGTTTTTTCACTTTTTTAACCTCTACCAGAACATCATGCTTTCTTTATTGGTGTCTCAAAATCTCCCTGTCTAGACCTTATAGAAATATTGTTTTATTTTCTCTGTTGCTATTAACACAGGATATGTGTCACAGGGTATAAGAATTACCTGTCCAAGTTTTTTACAGGACACCAGGTTGTGTTTCCTTGCCCAGAGATAGAAGGATGGATGTTTACTGTGAGAGTCTTTCTTGAGGATCTGAGTGATTGCAGTAGTTTCCAGCATGAACTGATGTAAAGCAGCACTGGTGTTTTTTCATTGAGGAATTCCAGGAGCAGTCAGGTGATCCACAATGATGTCTGGAGGCAGAAATGAATGTAGTCAGTAGATGCTGAAGTAAACTGCTGCAATGAGGTCTGCAAAAAAGCATGTTGTATCTGCAGCCCTAGTCGAAGGAAGTGAAATACCTTAGACAGTCTTGAGCAGAATGCAAGAAGCAGGGCTTGTTTGTGTCCAGCTGATTAAAAATAACAATTGCAAGGACACCGCTCAAGTGCACCAGAGTTGCCTTGAATGCATTTTCAAGATTTACATTAATGGATTATATTTGTGACTTTTGAAACATTGAATTGTGAATGGTTTTCAACAAATCAGATGGAACATGCAGAAAAAAATGGTTCAATAGTCCAATAAGATATTTTGTTAGCATGTGCTTTCTAAAAACGATTTTATTGCCACATTGATTTTGAGTTCTCCTTAACAACAATGAAGAGAAACCAATGGGATTTTTAAAATTAATGTAGCACTTTTTTGCTATTCTAAAATAAATATGCTTTTTTGCAATATAATTATTCAAAGGATTTGTATCTGATTTATATATTAAAATACTTGGAATTGCATTTACATTTTTAAAGATGTGCTACCTTGTGTGTCCAACCACACAGGTACAGCAGTTTAGCCTGCATCAGGCTAATGCTGATGTGACTCCACGAATACAATATCTGTTACGCACGTTTATATTTTCCCTTTCTACCTAGCTCATGTAGCTTAAGTGGTTTAATACATCAGTAGCTGTTCTCTGCCACCAGAAGGTCACAGCCAGCCGCTGAGCTGCCTTAGTGGGTTGGGTTTGCTGTCACCTACTTCTGTACAAAGTCAGCTGGGTTAGCTTTTGCCTTTGCTGGGGGTGTGTGTGGTTGTTCAGTCTCTCATGGAAAACAACTGCAGGAACTTGCTCCTAAACTCTTACAACTATTTCCAAATTATTGCCAACTCTGTAGGGCTCTGGTGCAATGCTGTGTGCAGACCAAGGCTTTTAAAAAAATGTCAAAAGTATCACAAGCCATCTTAACAACAGTGAGGAGTGTTTTAGAACTATTTTTGCCCTAATTGTATATTGGGAAGAGAGACAGTTCCTTGCAAGAACAGGACTTCCTAATAATGAATTTATAAGAATAAAACTTGTAAAGTGTATTGTAAAGTGTATTTGACAGTATTTAGCAGCTGCAGAACTTCATCATTTGTTCCCTGATTTCATGCTGTCAAATCTGACAACATGAACTGGTGCCAATCTTTGCTTTGAAAGACAATTTCCTTTTTATAAAAATTCTAATTATTAAAGCTAAATTTAGATTTTATTAAAAGGAAGTTTTTAGTCCTTTATATTTGTCAAATAGCTTTCAAAAACTAAGTTGGTTCTACCTTTGACAATTAGTCAAAATGATACTTACTGAAAACTGTGTGGTTTTTTCCAGCTTCTGCTACCAATAGAAGTTGGTGTGAATGGCAAGGAAAGCACTTGTATTTTTGATACACATAAAACCTGGTTATCAACTGTGTAGAAGTGTGGATTTATTAACCATTTTCAGACACACTTAGCTGGGCACACTTAGATCTCATTTAGCTAAAGATACTACTGATCACTCACTGCATGTGGAGGAGAGGGTGTTCAGCCTGGGAAGGTAACTTGGATGTTGCCACAATTTGGATCCTAAAGATATACAATGCTTTTGTCTTTAAAATGACAGTGCTTTTAACACCCTTCTTGATTGATCCAGGTACTATAGGCAAAGGTTTGAATTAATGCAGATTAGCAGCTGCTACTGTAACCTATTCTCTGGATACAGGCTATCTCAGCTCAGATGCTACTGGCCGTCTGAACTGTTCTGTGCTTTGTCCAGATTCCATCACAACTCAGAAAGCACAGACCAGTTATTCCACTGCTTACCTGAAAATAATACATGTGACAGTTTATGGTTTGGGGGCAAGATACACTTTTATTAACTAGCAGCAAGCTAGTCTCCTGACCTCCTTCCTTGGAATACACCAGACTTCTGGATGCAGAATTGATGTAAGTGTACAGTTGACTGGTAATGAGGGATTTGAGCCCTTTTCCCTCCTTCCCCACTTGAACTTAGTGTAGAGACTATAATGAGAGTTACAGTAAGTGCATTGTTGACCATGCAGGAGGCTGGTGCTGGTGTTCTGGGGCTTCTTGACTATGTTTTCACAAGTATATTCAATAGAGGTGGAACCACTGAAAGAAGTGCTAATGAAACATGAATTTTCTGCACCATCCGATGAAACAGCCATGTTCAGCTTCTGGAACAATATTCCTGAATGAACAGTTTTGAACTACTGTATTTTACTGCTGTAGTTCTAGATTAGTTCTCTGAGAAATAATGAAGCATATACATTAAGAATGAGAAAATCTGAGCACAGTGCAAAATATTGTAGCACATACCTGTGAGGCATCCAGTGCACACAGACTCATAGAATAGATAGGATGGGAAGGAACCTCTGAAGATCATCTAGACCAGCTCCTGTGCTCAAGTAGGAGCAGTTGAAGCAGATTGATCAGGGTCATGTTCAGTTAGATTTTGAGTATCTCCAAGCATGAAGACTCCACAATCTCTGTAGGAAACCTGTGTTCAATCAATGTCTCGATTTAAAAAAGCAAGGTTTTCTTATGTTCAAAGTGAATTTCCTGTATTTCAGTTTGTGACATTTGGCCCTTCACGATTCACAGGCTCCCACAGAGAAAAGCCTTGCTCAGTCTTCTTTGTACCCTCCCATCACATATTACACACATTAATTGGATCCCCTGACCCTCTGTTCTTCAGAATGAACAGTTCCAGCTTTCTCAGCCTCCCCTTGTATGACCCTCACTTGTCTTTGTGATCCTTTGCAGATCCTGCTCCAGTAGGTCCATGTCTCTCTTATACTGGGAAGCCCTGAACTGGACAGAGTACTCCAGGTGTGGCCTCACCAGGGCTGAGTAGAGGGGCAGGATCACATCCCTTGACCTGCTGGCAGTGCCCCCACCTCATGCAGGTCAGGATGGTGTTGACCTTCTTTGTGAAGCTTATATGGTCTAGTATTGTGTGGCAGGTTTCACTAGAGAGAAATAAAATTTTAAAAGGAGTGAACTAGCTTGAATTAAATTTTTATTGGCCTCAAAATATGGCCTCAGTGAAGGGAACAATATGTGCTAGTAAACTAGAGGAGAGACTCTGTCAGTCTGGGAAAGAGACAACTGCCCACAGAGGCTTCAGTGATCAATGAAAGCAACCTAAAGAACCACCAGAGCGTATTTCTTGGGAAATCTCTTGGCCTGGGAATAAGCCTTGGCATGGCATTGGACAAGGGGCTAGGACATCTAGTAGGCTACCCAGTTACCAAATAATACGCTGCAGCCTGCAGGAGTTCTCTGTATAAGCTCCATTTTATATAACTGTCTTCCTATTAGAGTTGTATTTGGTTACATATCTAAAATACTCCTGCTGCTGGCTTTGCATAAAGCCAGTTGTAAGAAATAGTTGGGAGGGTTTTCCCTCTCCCTTGCTTCCAGTTATTTAGTCATGAGCACATGATGAAGAACTGTTTTGATTTTTTTTTCCCCACATGCTGGGTGATTAAGGACTTGAGTGCTGAAGACCCACTTTCCCCTTCCTTGAGAACCATTTTCTCTTCCACCCAATTTGCAATATGTTTTTTAGGCTCTGCTGGAGCTCATGAAACATTCATACCTGTGGTTATATGCTACATTTTGTAGCACTTGTATCCTGGTATTACTGTGTGCCTTCAGCCACATGACATCCTTACATCCTTGTGTCTAACCCGAGGGACATGGTTTTTACTGATGGACCACTTGGTGAATAAGGAATTGGCTGAATGGATGCATTTCAAAGGGTTGTAATCAGTGACTCAGTGTCCAGGTGGAGATGAGTGACAAGTGATGTTCCTCAGGGACTGGTGTTGTGCCTGATGCTGTTTGACATCTTTGTTGGCAACATGGACAGTGGGATTGAGTGCACCCTCAGCAAGTTTGCCAATGACTCCGAGCTATGCAGTGAGGTCAACATGCTGGAATAAAGGAATGTTGTCCAGAAGCATGTGGGCAGGCAGGCCTGTGTGTACCTCATGAAGCTCTACAAGGCTAGATTCAAGGTTCTACAGATGGATCAGTGCAATCCCAAGTACAAATACAGGCTGGGTGGTGAATGGATTGAGAGCAGCCCTGAAGAGGTCTTGGTGGGTGTTGGTGAACGAGAAGCTCAGCATGACCCAGCAATGTGCACTCGCAGTCCAGAAAACCAAACACATCCTGGGCTGCTTCAAAAGAGGCATAGCCAACAGGGCAAGGGAGTTATTCTCCCCTTCTGCTTCAGTGTGGTGAGACTCCACCTGGAGCACTGCATTCAGCTCTGGAACCCTAATATAAGAATGACATGGACCTATTGGAGTGAATCCAGAGGAGTGTCACGAAGATAACCAGAGGGCTGGACCACCCCTCCCAAGAAGACAGGCTGGGAGATTTGAGTCGTTCAGCCTGGAGAAGAGAAGGCTCTGGAGAGACCCTATAGCAGCCTTCCTGTACCTGAAGGGGGCCTATGGGAAATCTATAGGGGGGCTTTTTTACAGGGGCATGTAGTGATAGGCCAAAGGGGAGCAGCTTTAACAGGAAAGAGGGTAGGTTTAGATTAGATACTAGGAATAAGTTTTTTATTGAGAAAATGGTGAAGTGCTGGCACAGGTTGCCCAGAGAAATTGTGGATACCCCATTCCAGGAGGTACTCAAGGCCAGGTCGGGTGGGGCCTTGGACAACTTGGTCTTATTTGTAGGTGTTCCTGTCCATGGCAGGGGGGTTGGAACTAGTGGTCTTTAATGTCCCTTTGAAGCCAGACCATTCTGTTTGTATGATATCTGATATGCTGTTTACATGAATTATGGACCTAAACGTTTTATCTGAAAACATGCATGGAAGCAAGTTATTCTCTGCTTCCTTCCTCCCCCAGAATCATAACTGTCCGTGATTATATGTTGTCAGAAGTTTATGTCTGGCCCTCATTAATGATCTTTCATTTCATGGTGGTCCTACTTCCTGTCTCACATCTTCAATACTGATTATATACTTGGAGGTCCATTCTGATCTGCCAAAACTAAAGAAATGAGCATTTGTAAACAAAAGGGAACTGGACAAAATGATTGCACTGCTTCCTTTTTCTTCAACATATTGTAGTCTGATTTGGGTTCTAATTTGAAATATAATTGAAAAATTCAAAGGAGACCTCATAACATTTGCAAAATCTCTCAGATGAGGAGTCTTTTTAGCTGGCTTAAAGAAACCCATGCCACATGAAATGTGTTACCCGTGGGCCCGAGTTTCTCTGTGTCTGCTATTGCTGTTAAGAAGCTCTTTCTCATGCAGCATGTGGCCAAAAATCACTTCAGGCTCCCATGTTCCAGGAGGGTCCCAGTGGTTAAAAGAGTACTTAATTGTCTGATTGTTCTGGAGGTTTCAGTTTAGGAGAATGCTGAAAAACAGCTCACAAGTTCATTGGAGTGAATCCAGAGGAGTGTCACGAATGCTCTGGCTAGCAGGATTAATTTTCAGGCTGTTTTGTGGGTGTTGAAGGAAACATCATATCTGAAGGAGGTTTTTGCAGCCCACCTGCTTGATGGTTGGGACTGCCCAGGGAAGCAGAACAATTGCAGGAGAATCCCTGTGGAAGAACCCATCTGTGTTAGTCTCCTGTTAGCAGGCTCACTGAGGCTGGAGCAGTTGGAGGTGGTGACTGTGTCTGCTGGAGGTGCTAGATGGGAGGTTGTGGCCAAGTTATGGAGCTGAAGGAGCTCCATAACTGTGTATGGTATCAGGGAAGATGGAAAAAGGATTGAGAGTGTCTTCACAGAGACTGTGCAGAGATGAGAACCTGAATGTCCTGACTGTGCAAAACAGGGCAGCCAGAGTCTGTGGGCAGTTTTTATATAAGTGCAGGAACACTGTGTTGAGGAACACTGGAGGCTTATGACTTCTGTCAGAAGTTGTCCTTACAAGGTTGCTCTCTCACCTTGAAAAGGAAGGTCAGGCGATTTCTGTGTTGAATGGATAAATGCAAATGTAGCCACCTTCAAAAAATCCCAGAATTTTAACTTGGAGAACTACAAGCCAGTCAGCCTTACTTCAGCCCCTGGGAAAATCATGGAGTGAGTCCTTTTGTAATATGATTCTGGACAAATTGGTGGTTGAAACAGTCAGAATATATTTCTTAAGGATAAATCATTCTTGACCACCTAAGTTGCATTGCAATGATGAAATCACTGTTTTGGATGAGAGAGTACTGTATTATTGACCTCTGCTTTAACAGAAAGTACTATAGAGTTTCCCATAATATTCTCATGTCCAAACTGGGGCCTTACTGTTTGGATGAACTAGCAACAAATAGAAACCCGGCTGGATATTTAGGCTCAGAGTGTAGCAGTTAATGGTTCATATTCTGCCTGGATACCAGTGGAGTGCCACAGGGGTTTCTACCATTTATGTCTTTTTCAGTGACCTGAAAAAGGCAGCAGAATGCATTTTGGTTTAAGTTTGCAGATGATGCCATACTGGGAGGGCCAGTAGATAGGACAGGATTTTCATCTACAGGGACTCTGATAAATAAGAGTAGTGGGTTGACGGTATCCCTGTGAAATTCAGTAGGGCAAATGCAAGCTCCTGCTTAGAAACAATGTACCAGCATGGGCTGAAAATTGACTGGTGGCAGTTCAGCAGAATGCTTTGGCCACCCAGCAGATGGGAAGCTGAATATAAGCCAGCAGTGTACTTAGTAGCAAAAGCCAACAGCATGCAGCAGCTCGGAAACCAAGGGGAGGTATTGTCCTCTAGTCAGCACTCACTAGGTGGCATCTACAATATTGCATCTTTTGTACCTTTTCCATGTTCCCTGATATAATACATATAGTTTTGGACCCCACAATACAGGAGAGGCGATTATGAGCTGCAGTGAGTTCAGCAGAGGCCACCAAAATGGTCAGGGATTGATCTGGAGCTCTTGTCCTGAGAGAGGCTGAGGCTCAGCCTGGAGAAGAGATGGCTTTAGGGGGGAGCTGTTGGTGACCTTCTAGTACCTACAGGGAGTTTATTCAGAAGATGGAGCCAGGCTTTCCCAAGGATTGTGTTGATTGGAGGATGACAGGCATTTGGTATAAACTGAAGAGACTTGAGAGAAAAAGAGACTTGAGAAGAAACTTGAGAGACTCAGAGTGGATATAAGGAAAAGCTTTCTCATCCTAAGGACAGTCAAGCAGTGAGACTGCCCAAAGACTGTGTAGTCTCCATCCTTTGCGGTTTCAAGACTGACTGAGCAACCTGATACGGTGTCAGAGCTGTGAGCAGTTGATTCGACTAGATAATCTCCAGAGATCCCTTCCAACCTCAAATATCCTGTGATCCTGTATATAGGAGTATGTATAGATTATGTACAGAATGAGTTCTGTGGGGACTATATATGGAATGTCTTTACAGAGGCCACAAAGGTTCACTTTTGACAAGTAATGCATACTTTTTAAAATAAGGAATATTCAGATTTCCGTGAAAGGAAAAATAAAATGTAAAAACCCCCTGTATCTGCTCTTCTCTGCCTTCCCATTTCTTTGCAGATCTTATTTTAGCCCAGAACCAGCAAAGTCTGAAATGTTGTCACCATATTCATGCACACATTGCTTGCCTGGATTCATGTTGAATTCATCTCTGTGAAAGATTTAATAAATGACTTCCATTTACATCATTTATGTAGTGAATAGAGCATGAAAGGTGGAAAAAAAAAGCTTTCAAAATATCAGTGTAGCTGTTCTATTTGGGGACAACCCTTCAAACACCTGAATTATTGCATGTCTATTAAAGTGAAGACAGTAAAGGTGATACATGTATTCTAGGTAAACACCATGCTGGTGTTTGACAGTTTGCAAATAATTCATACAATAAATGTCCCCTAATGTAGTATAAATGCATCTCTCAAATATTTCCAACTGGGCAGCATAGATGTAATCAAGAATAATTGAAGAGCTGATTTTGTGCTATGTTAACAGAACTGTCTTCCTGAATGTGTTAGGATGCCTAACATGCTGGCTTTCTCCGTGATCATATTGTTTGAATTGGATGTGAAAGAATGGTTAGTACTATTTAGTCATAATCTGTCATAAGAATCTTAAATAGCTTAAAAAAATCATAATTATGTTCCTAAGACTGATGGTATTCCAGATCTTGCAGTGATAAAGGTTTTCTGGTTTTGCCTCAGAATTACTTTTAGAAAAAGAAGTATGCTCTCAACCTAATCATGTCAGCATCAGAACACCTGCAAAATTAGATCAAAAGAAAAAGTGGAATTACTGAGATTTGCTTGCTATGAATAGCACTAGTGTGAATGTGTTAAGCAGTCATGTTTGCTGTACTGAAAATGCAACATACCCAGGGGAACCAATACAAAAGAAAACAAATTTGGGGATGTATTGACTGAAATAGCAGTTTGGAAATTTTCTGTGGGATAGTGAGTGAAACACCTGTAGGGATCATCAGGTGTGCCTCAAGCTGGAGGATGACCAGTGGAACTGCAAGCTGAGTAATGCTGTTCTTGTGTGGAAAATGTTGGGTTTTGTTTTGACAGAAGCAAAAATCTTACTTGACTACTGAAGTCTTAATGGCTGATCATTTCTCTTGGGTGCCTGGCCTAGAAACCAGCCAGTGCAAAGTGATCAGCTCTCAAAGATTGTGCACAGCAAACATCAAGGAGGGGACGTGCTTTGTTTACAGATGGACGTCAGCGTGGTGGGATGGGAAAGGCACAAAGCTTCTATCAGGGTTAGAGAGCTTCAAAGCTTGTGTCTATAACTGGTACCTTCCACATTTCTGATAGCAGTTTTGTGCTAGCTTGTGATAGTGTAATGATGTAAGTAAGCATGGTGAAAAAGAAAGTGGTGATCATCACAACACTGCCTAAAAGTACTAGCGATGGAAAACAAACTAATTGGGTAAAAATATGCTTATTGTCAGGCCTCCTTAACTGCTACTCCTTTGTAGCTGTTTGATCTTCCTTAAGTAGGGAAACTATTAGTCTGTTTTTTCAGCTTTGTATTTTTATTTCTTTTGCAAAAAGGCTTAAAAGAACAACAGACACCAGAAAACCCAAATCACAGCAAAAAAAAAAAAAAAAAATCTGCTAAGGGTTAATTTTAATAGTGCTTCTCAGAACATAATGGAAATGTTAGCTCTGTCCTTCCTTCATAACACTTCACATGTCCTGTATTTATTAGTATTTGCTGGGAACTGGAGAAGAGGAAACAATTTCCTTTAGGGCACAGCACCTAAGGAGGAGCTCACTAAAACAATTTGATAGATTTTGTGATGACTTCATGGCTCTCAGCTGAAGTTAAGCCCTTGACATGAAGATAAAAGTGTTGAAATACTTCTGTCACTACCTACATTACTACTTACATTATTTTCTTCATGCTCAGGTGGGCAGACCATGAGTAGGAGCTTCGTTTAGCCCAGTGGAATTAGAGAAAGTGTATGGAGAATGGGATTTGCAGCCTGTGTACTGTTATTTGGTTATCAACACATTTACATTAAAAATACTTGTTAGAGAATTAAATTACTTAAATTTACTGATATTTTAAGGATACTGACAAGATCTCTTTAGGTCCCAAGTCCCTCCTATCCTCCCCCAGCCTGTACCTGTGATTTATGATCATTATTTAGCAATAATTAAGCTGAAACATGGTGTAAAAGTTTCCAATATGATAAATTACATCTTCAAGTTTATTCTTGATAATTGTTAGGTGTTAGGACATTGAACACAGAATTTTCTGCCAACTTTATATGTTTCTGTTCTAGATCCTTTATATTTGTCCTGATTGAATAATGCCTGGTGAAGGCACTGCTGTACCTGTGCTGCTTTCTTATTTCTGAGTGTGCTAATTACAATCTGCTCATGCTCATTAGTCTTTGCATGTCCCAAATATGTCCAGTTTTCTCTTCTAGATAACAGGAGATACAAAGCTCTGTTATTTGCTGCTATAGCTAAACTGAGTCAAACCAAGCAGAAGACAGGCCAAGGGCAGTTCAGACAAAGCAGGCCTGACGAGTGTTTGTCCTGAAGCCTTGAAAACTCAGTGCAAAGCCCATGACTTGTTCCTGGAAGTGGCAATACTGGGCTGCAGGGTTGCAAGAACTGATAGAGCAACTTAAGCAGTAGGCAATAGAGCATACCTTGCATTTTATTTTATTTTATTTTATTTTATTTTATTTTATTTTATTTTATTTTATTTTATTTTATTATTTAATTTTAATTTTCAGTTACTGCAGAGCCTTTTCAGAGCATGCAGTGTGTGACTTCTTAATTTATATTTCACCCTAGTAACTATTCTGTAATTAAAATGTTTCTCCTGTGTGGGTTTTTACCCTCTGCTTACAGTCATAAATTTAGATTGATCAGGCTATAATAGTGGCTGTGACATTTACTGTTTTTTATAGGCCATTCTCATTGTAATAAACCAGCAAAATAGTACTGATTTTTTTAATGTATCCATTAAATTAAGAAATTAGTTTTATAGAAGTAAGTGCTTTCTGGATAGAAGGTATCTTTTATGTTGAAACCTTACCAAATAGTATTTCAAAACAACTGAAAGATTTTTGTGTTTTGGCTGCAGATAAATCTGTTTGCTGGAAGAAGGTGAGGGCTCTTTAATTCCAGTTTTCCTGTTTGTTGCTGAAGCAGTGAAGCATTCAGAAAAAGACAATTTCACTTTGATTAAATGCTTAAAAAGTTATCTGGTTGATAAAAAAAAAAAAAGGAAGACAGAAAGAAAAAGGATGTTGCATAAGCTTTTAATATTTAATTTCTATACTCTAAGTATCCGGAAGAACATTTAGTTCCTGTTTTGAAAGATGAATGCCTTATATTGGAAAGTGTACTGAAGGCTCATTTGCAGTCACGACGCTTGTTTGCTTCTCTAGTATGTACGTGCAGGGAAGAGTAGAAAGGGTTGAGTGGGCAGTTGGCAGTCATTCATTGTCAGTGATTGCTAGTCATTCATAAAAAACTGCAGAGCTGAGAGGTGGAGCCAGCAGCAGCAGCCGCCTTTCAGGCTATTGCAGAAGACGAGCTTGTGCAATCACAAGCGATTTGAGAAGCTGCTCAAATATGGTATGATGAATGTAATGAGAAGATGTGTGCTAAATGCATCTAATTAAAAGGAGCTGCTTAGAATAAAGAAAAATGTTTCAATTATTTTCTTCTCAAGCCTACAGTGGTTTGTGAACATGGAGATCTACTGTTGTTCAGGTAAAGGCAATAAATCACTTTCAAGGAGTGCCCTCTAGTTTATGTGACACCTCTGTCTTTTGCCTTTAAAATAAGCAGTTTTAGGAAATTAATGGATCTTGATCCAGAGATAAAAGGGAAATTTTGAGGTGAGTAGGGAATATATTATTGTACTTCATAATTTTGAGACAAAAAATGACAGCAAACGTTTAATTTAAAGAAGAGACTGTGTCAGAAGCAGCAAGCCATCCTTTATGTTCTCACTCTAAAAATTGCTGCATCTATATTTTTCCCGTCGCTGCAATGACTGCCAATCTCATAGATGGTCTCGACAAGATTTTATTTTATCTTTTTATCCAAAGTGTGGCAGTTACAGCAGCTTAAAAGACTTAAATTTTAATTTACAAATGTGATTTATTCAAAACTGGCTGTGAGTAAAAGCTATTGTATCAGCTGTTCTCTCTCTTCTAGTTTGGACTATGCATTTCCCACCTTCTCAGAAAGCTGCAGAGCTGTCACTGCAGGCTGATCTACAGCTGGCTGGGACATGGTATTTTAGGCTGGGTTTATGTCCAGGCTGCCATTGCATTTAAATATCAAGAATTCACCTAAAAGTAGAAGCTCCTTGTTTGTTATGTTGAGGCTGAGGGTCCTAAACTCAAAACACTTACTCTTTTACAGAACCAAAAATCTTAATTGAGAAATGGGATAGTCACTCTTGAATTTCTTGTATTTGACCTGTTTGCAGATGGACTCCTGTGTCCAGTACTGCTCTAAGCATGGTCTGGAAGAATATAATGCTGGGCTAGGAGATTTCATTTGAAATTAAGTTCTGTGTATGGTTTAGAAGGCACTGAATGTGCTTGTTCCTTATCAGATGGCAGAATTTCAAAGCGACCCCAGTCTCTCTTTAATAAATTGCTAATTAAATTGTACACTGTAGGCTCTTTGAAGCTTTTTCAGAAGCTTTGGCTAAAATATATATAAGCTAAACATCACTATGGCAGTGTTCCAATGAAAGTGCTTGTATGCTTTATCTCCTTTTGAGGAAGCTTCATGTTGTAGTTCAGGCGGCTCAAACTATAGCAGTCACTGTTTTCAGTAGGAGTGAGTGTATATCCCCTGGGGCTCTGGTTTCTCTTTGTTCTCAAGAACTTCTCAGTACTCTCATTAGTATTAACAAGTGTAATCTATGTACATCAAAGAAAAATACACACTTGAAGAAAGAATATTCTATGTGACCTGCTGAGAGATCAGCGTATGCAAGATCAGGCTGGAGGTGAGACTTCTCCAGGTGTGTTACTTTTTCTCATAGAGTGGACTGGCAGAGTCTCATGCACCAGTAAATACACTTTCCTGCAGTAGACTAGTTTCCTCTTCTGAGATGGAGAAGTGGCCAGTTGCTCAAGTTTAGCAGCATGCAAGGGATTTGATGCCTTTCTTACCCATACATACATGTGCAATTAATTTACTGTGTCAAAGTGAAGTGATTTACAGATGCTTAAAAAATATCTGTTCATAAGATTATGTGGGTGTGAATTGAGCGTGCTTGGTTCCTTGCATTTTGAAAATGAGGTGCTGTACAAATACAATTTTTAAAGCCATCTCTCTTTGATTTTAAGATACATTGCAGAATAGAGGAAGGAAATCAAATGTAAGCTTGCATTGCACCTTAATGATATTTCATCTTTTGGAAGTTTCAGGTAATATATTGTCTGTTCATTTTAAGCCCGTTCAGATGGGTGATATTTGGAGGCTGGCTTGGACTCCTCATCTATTACTGGAGAGCAGCTGATATTAGAGATGAGTGATACATAGTTGTTTATGTACAGCTCTAAACATTATGTAGGGGAATGTGGTGCCTTGAAAAGACTGAAACCCAGGCAGGCTAGTCCCACTTTAGTAATTGAGCATCCAGCCATTAAAGATACCTTTTTAGATTCCTAATGATCTCTTTTATTGCAACAGTAGGAAAGTAGAAAAGCAGGAGCAGTAGCAGATCCATCACAGTACTTTCTGCTGACCTACTGCTGATGAGTACATGTATTGCAATACACTGGTTTGTTTTTAATTTGTCTCTGCAGTCAGCACTGCAGGTTTTGGTGCTCCAAAGTAGGTAACATCTTACAATATTGGGGATTTTTTAAGAGATTCATCCTTTTAAATAAAAGAGATAAAAGCCAGTCTGTCAGTGAAATGCATCTCACAGCTGTAGTCAGATTGGCAGTTTCTATTTTTAACTTGGCAACTTCCCCATGTAGCATGTTACAGCTTTCTGTGACATTTCAGATATAGCTAATATCCTCTCAATTTTTTGGGAGGCCCATCTTATTTTTGCATCCCCTAAACAACGGCATTGGATGCTTCTGGAGAATGAAGGGAAAGGGCTAAGCGAAGCTGAGCAGCTCAAGTGCTCTCCCCATGTAGCTGCATCTACCATCTTTTATTAGTATTAGACCCAAAATATAGGACTGGATGGAACACTTGCCCAACCCAGTAAAGTATTTTTTGTACTTATATGTTGTTCTTAGAGTCCAGTGCTAACAACTAACTACAGAAATAGATTTATTTGATCAGAAAAATCATAGTCCTGTATGATTCTTGACTCTTTGAGTCTCTGTCTTGGAATATTAAATAACCCAAAAAGCATACAAATGCCTCTGTGACAGAAGTGCCATGGCTGCTGCAAGGCTGAGAAATCTACTTGCAGAAATATTTTTTATGTTTTATCTTTGCTGCCAGTACACATTCTAACCAATATCTTCTCTCAGTGCAGATTTTTACAAATTGCTTCTGCCTACTACTGTGGTTTTCTGCTTGTGAAAATGGGAAAATGTGAAAGACCTGGTAGTACTGGCTAACTGACTTGTGCTCAGTTGCCATCCAGACAGCTAAAATAGGATGCCTCAGACTATGTATAAACATCTGCAACATCACTGGCTAGGGTGGTTGGTTATGAAAAGAAAAAATGCTGGTTAATTCAAAGCAATAGGAAACTCTGTATCTAGACTCCCTGTGGCTCAGTCTAAAGTAAATATGGACAACAAATGTGATGTTCCTACATGTGCCTTTGTCTCCTGGCTATGCAAGAACCACAGAGAGACTGGCTCTAATGTGGATGAGTAAAGTCACAGGAGTCAAGTCTCTCTATATATGAACAAACCATTCTGAGATAGACTAGTGAACTTATTTCCTAAGCCAAGTAACTTCTCCATCTTGCTAAGTAGCTGTGTGTTCTGTCATTGGTTGTAGCCTAAATGCAAGGACAAAAATCTGGACAGTGTTTAAGAACTTAAAAATTCAGATAGATTCTTTACTGAAATCTCTCATGTGCCTGATAAGCAACTAACCCACTCCAAAACCTCCCTTTAAGCATGATTACTTTCAAAAACCATTGACAAAGGACCTGTTTCTGTGTGAAGACAGTACGTGTTTATGCATGCTTCCCCTTGTAGTTCTGTCTTGTATGGCTGTAATGGAGATTTCCAGGAAAATTGTATTTGGAGGCTTTCAGGGGAACCATAAAGAAACCCTCCACAGTAAGAGCTATTTTCTTAGCTTATTCTGTTGGAAGTGCCATGCAGTCTGGTTCAGAATCCTTCACTCCTGGAAAGCTGACCCTTTCTTCTTGTGTTACAGTAGAGTAGTTAAAGTTTAAGACAGCTAATATCTCCTTGTGTGGTTTTGAGAAGAAGGGTAGTGGAGCCTATTGAGGTAAACAAACTAGCTGCTTGTTTTTGATTTAGAGAGTCTTCATCTGATTGATTCTAGAAGTTACTGCAGAATTGTCTCCAGTAGAACTGGACATGAGGAGGAACAAGGGAGCACCTGAATGTGGTGGCTGAGAGCAGCACCGTGAGTGCCACGGCAGTGTTCCCAGCTTGCTTCTAGCACCCAGCCCTCTCTGACAGTTGAGTGGATGGGAAAGGCAGGTATTACCCTCCTTGAGATTCAGAAATTAGAGCCTGACCTTATATGCACCCTCTAAGCACCTTTTCCATTTTGGGTTTGTATGAACTAGTGGCAGAACTTCAAATCCTTTTCAAGTTCTTTCTGTTTATATTTACTATTTAATATAATCTGACAAGCAGATAGCTTAGTCTCTCAGTAGTGTGTGGGTTTTGGGAAACCTATATCTGCTTTTCTGCAAATGTACGGAGCTGGAAAGTGATAGCCAGGCTTTTTTCATAGTGTGAGTGACATAAACGTAAGCCACAGTCCTGTCACATGATGGAGGAGAAGATGATAATACTGTCTGATCCGAGAGAACTTTGATGAACATCAAGTACAAAAATGTCCATTCTGTTCATGTACTCTAAGTTAAATGTTGAAGACTGGCCGTGTTGTAGAAAGCATTGCAGTCTCAATAGTTCTTTACTACTGAGAAAAAAAATGAATAACCAAAAAAAGAAAAGCTGATTTAGATGCAGGAAAAAGTGTATTTGCTGCATTGTGAAGAATAATTTTGAATGCCCAGGGACACACATGAGAAAATGGAAAGAGGATGCAAAGGATAGGGAGTAGGAAGAATGAAGGCATATACTGTGTGAATGTGTGTGGTTTTTTACTCCTTGAACCATAGGGTACCTGTAGGGTTTTTGTTTAGCAAGGAGAAATCTACCAGTCTGTGAAAAACCTGCAAAAACAATGCTTTTGCATGAACTGTGTTGTGATTAGAAATGGCTATTTTAATTCTAAGGTGGGAGGAAGGCGAAAGGTGTAATCAGAATAAATGCACCTTTTATATAATTTTTTCTGACAAATTAATAGAGCAAAGATTTTTAAGTTTTGAAGAAAATCATGTTTATTTTAGATTCCTAGCTGTATAAATCTTGTATAAATATGGGGACCTGAATTGTAATCCTTCTATCTACTGGGTGTAAGGGTAATTTACATGAACTTAACATCTAGAAACCACAACTGAGTCAGTGAGTTCTCCAAACAACAGATTCACCTGTAGATGATGGCTCTGTGCATCTGTGGATTAAATATCTTTTGATAAATCATTTACTGTCATTGTACTATGATTCAGGGTGTCAGGCCTGCTAGGGGTTAGACTAAGGCTTAGACTCTGCCAGACCTGAAGAATTTTAAATGTAAACCATGGGTTAAAATCCTGCATTACCATGAGCTTCCTATGGCAACGGTGTTCTCTGTTCACAGAATTCCCTTTCCTACCAAAGGACTTAAAAGAAAAATCCATTTCCAGCGGCCCCCCCCCCCCCCCCCCAATTGTAGCCTTCCTGATAAACAGAAAAAACAGAAACCATCCCTTTCATCCTTTTTTCCCAACTGATTGCTTAGGTGTAATATTAAAAAGCGTCATCCAGGTTCGGGTTGAGATGGGGAAGGAAGGAATTGGCAGTTTTCTGTGGGACGTTTGTGGGGCTGCTGCCCTTCTTGACGGGGCACTAGGAATCCCAGACAAATAATTACTATGTGTTAGCAATCAGCCAGATGTCCACGTGGAGTGCAGGGATGTTTCATGCTCACTGTGGAGTCAGTGGAGTCTGTGCAGAAGAGAGCACAGGCGAGCACTCTGCACGTGCAGTGAATGATCTGACGCGTCACCCGCACCTGCTCCGGCCACCCGAGGCACTCAGTGGTCGCACTTCACACGTTCTTTGAGGAACGCATCCGTGGGCATGCGTGGGATTTTATGGACACAAAAGTGAAGCCATTGCTCCTCCACAGGGAGATGAGAAGGGGAAAACTTCTGCTGTAGTTTGCCCAAATAATGTCCAGCTCTCATCATTGAGAGCAGAAACAGGGGAGTAGTAAAATACGTGACTTGCTGAATTTATAATCGGTGATGCTGCTTCAGTGCACTGAAAAACTGAAGCTGCTGGGTAAAAATCCGGTGTAGCGTTGATCCCGTCCCCCGGGAAAAAGAAATTATTTATATTTTTATAAAATGTAATTCATATCATGCATATAAAATTAAAAAAAATAGTGATTAAAGAGTAGTTAATGCCTCTTAGCTCCCAGTGATTTTTGGTTTAATGACTAGATAAAAGTGAAGTGATTGGAGATGTCTCTCCAACTGAAGAAGAGATGTCTCTTCTTTTTGACATCTCTTCAATTTTTTGAAAAATCAGTTGCCAATTCATAAAACAAATCCTCTTAGAAGATGGCCCATATTCTGTGGCTTTTATTTCTAGTGCCTTGTAACAAAGTGAACCTGAGTATACTGAGATGTAAAACCCAAAGCCAGAATAAATTTAGAGCAGCTGAGAGTACCCTAGAGTTCAGATAAAATATGGTACCAGGCAATCTAAGGCATTTGCCCTAAACAGCCAGTCACTGACTCAGAATTGAGTAGCTTGTTAGCCCATTTCTAAAACAAGCTTTTTGTTCCAGGCTCTTTCATGGGACATCTGCCATACAAACAGATTTCTGAATGCATCTCATCTAAATGCACCAAAATATGGTATTGTGAACAATGGTGGTTTTCTCTTGCTCTTAAATTATTAAGTTTATCCATGGAGTCTATGCCAGTCACTTCTCGTCCTGTCCCATTTTTCGTTGTTTTGTGGTCTGTATGGTGAAGGAGGTGGTGAGAGAGATCTGTTTCATAATTCTTCTACAAAATAAACTTTAACATGTTTTTCCTTGACTGAAGGTAAACCTTTGGAGTATGCAAGACTGTGAAAAAACACTCCTCACATTGTCCTGCATGCCATTTTGATTCAGTTTTTCATTCTAGCTTTTGAGGGTATTCCCATTTTTATATCTTGCTGCTTTCCTATTTTCTTTGACTTTGCATTTTTTCCATTTATTATTTACTGAATGACTTTATTCAGTACAAAGGATAATTTATGTAGCACAATGAAAGGAAGAACATTAAGTTATTAGTACAAACAACAACAAAAAGAAGAATAAAGTCCCAAAAAGGACAAATAATACTGAATTAATACTATACAGTTAAGGTTGGTGGGAATCAGGCTTCTGCATCATTCTCAGTGGAATATCTGCTGCTCTTTTCTCCACAGTCTGGCAGCCATCACTCATGCTTCAATCCCCCATGCTTTAGTTTATGCTCTTTTTGCTCATGGCTGTAGTGCTCAAGGTCTGTCCCAAAGGCCTCTTCAACTAAGGCAGTCCAAACCCCAGCCTCGCACATTGCATCAGCTGGTCAGAAATGAGCAGGTCATCCAGGCACATGCAGGGAGGGCACTTCAGCAATACAGGCAAGGCTCTTAACGTTCTTTGGGAGTTGGAGCTGATAAGACAGCTCTGAGGTGGAGGAGAACGGAGCGCTGCGAGTGCTGTTGCTCCACCAGAGCAAAACAGACGTGGATGGAAAAGATCATATTCTGCCAAAAAAACTGTGAAAATGTCCTCAACTGCTCCCTGATCTTTCTAGTTTTTTTTCTCTGTTAATATTGGCTGGTATTTTTGTCTTTTTCAGTCAGACTAGGGTAGAGGGAGTGGTTTGGGTTTCTCTTCTTGCCCATTGTAACATTTATCTGGAGCACAGACTAGGTCATGTTTTGGTGTAGGCCAAAGCCCAAGCAGAACTTAATCTGGTTGTGCCATAAAAAGCAATAAAAATGTTTGTTTAAAAAAATCCGCAATAAAAGGAGGCCCAAGGATAGTGTCCAGCCTTTATTGGATACAGGAACAATACATAGTGACAGAAAAAACGGAGGTTCTTATTGCCTTATTTTTTAACAGCAAGACCAGTTACTCTCTGGATACCCAGACCCCTAAGCTGAAAGAAGAGGGATGGGGAGCGCAGTTAGACCTCCATAATCCAGGAGGAATTATTAGTGACCTCCTATACCACTTAGCCTATGGGCCCTGCTGGCACGCACCTGAGGGTACTGAGGGAGCTGCCAAAATTTGGGCTTACTGGGCCACTTTGTGTCATTTGTCAGCAGTCCTGGATATGCAGGGAGATCACAGCTGACTGGAAGGATGTGCATGAAGATTGACATGAAGGGTTGGAAGGAGGATCTGAGTAACTACAGGCCTGTCAGTCTGACTTTGGTGCCAGAGAAAGTCATAGAGTAGACCTTCCTGAGTGCCATGGGGCATGCAGGACAGCCGGGGGATCAGGGCCAGCCAGCCTTGGTTTAGGAAAGGCAGGTCCCTCTGTGACAGAGACGTACTTAGTGGATGAGGGAAGGAATGTGGATGTGTCTACCTGTACACAGTAAAGCCTTTAACAGTGTCCCCCACAGGATACTCCTGGAGAAGCTGGCAGCCCGTGGATTGGTGGTGCACTCTTCACTGGCTACAAAATGGTCTGGATGGCTGGGCCCAGGGGAGTGGTGGTGAATGGAGTCACAGGCAGTAATCACTATGGGCTCCCCAGGGCCCAGCACTGGGGCCAGTCCTGTTTAATATCTTTATCAATGGATGAAGGAATCGAGTGCACCTTCAGTGGGTTTGTGGCCAACACCAAGTTGGCTGGGAATATTGATCTGATGGAGGGCAGGAAGGCTCTGCAGAGGGATCTGGACAGGCTGGATCCATGGGCCTGGAGCCAACAGTATGAGATTCAGCAAGGCCAAGAGCTGGGTCCTGCCCTTGGGTCACAAGAATCCCATGCTGAGCTACAGGCTGGGGGTACAGAGTGCTCAGTGGGACAGGACCTGGGAGTGCTGGTCAACAGCATCTGGACATGAGCCAGCGTCTGCCCAGCTGGCCAAGGAGGCCAATGGCATCCTGGCCTGTGGCAGCAATAGTGTGGCCAGCAGGACCAGGAAAGTGATTCTTCCTTTGTGTTTAACACTGATGAGGCCATGCCTGAAGACACTGAGGTGCTGTCTAGAGAAGGGCAGCAGAGCTGGTGAAGGGTCAGGCACACAAGTCCTGTGAGGGGTGGCTGAGGGAGCTGGGGGTGTTTAGGCTGGAGAGGAGGAGGCTCAGGGGAGACTGTATCACTCCCAGTGATCTTAAGGGTCTTTTCCAACCGAAACAATTTGATGATTCTGTGATGTTGTTCATTTACAGCATATAAGAAAGCCTGAAGAAAGACCCTACTGCAAATCTATGTACCATGTTTTTGCAGAGCCTCTGTAATTGTGAGGGGCCTAGACAGGAGAGTGGAAAACTGCTTACAAGCTTTCTGGAAGGCTTTGTCTGCTGTTGAGGAGGAAGGACCACTATTCTGAGGAGGCCCTTCTGTATTTCCCTACAAGAATTTACTGGTTTGCATCCTTGGTCTGGTATAAAATCTACAGTGCAATGCAGGGCAGCTGACAAGTCACAGATATTTTCTGTATTATTATCTTTGTAAAGCTTAAAGTTTGAAATTTCTGGAGAAAGGAGCAGACCATGAAGGATCATTTGTTCAGAATGCCCTTAGAAATTAAAGTTGGGCTTCTAATTTACATCTTGTAAATACATTCTGAAGCTCCCTCTTAAAGCAGACTCTTGTGAATCTCTGTGAGCATTGCTTACCAAAGAAGTACTTCTTTTCCTCCTATATTCTCCAAACAGTTTATTTCCTGGCATCATTTTTTTTGTCACATGAGTCTGTGGAAAGATAATTTATCTTGATTATTTGCAACAAAAATACGCCATGCCACATGCTTCTCCAGGACCTAGTTGTCTGATTAAAAGTTTGTCATGCTGAAAGACAATCAAATAGTAGCAGTAGTAATGTTATGCTTTGGTCTAAAAGAAGAGTTACTGGCTTATAAGCAATTTACTTTTCTCTTGTTTTTTCAGCTTGGATACCTGTGGAATTAGTGACTCCTCTAGACATGATTTCAAAACCGCTTCAGGGGAGAAAATTGCTTTCAGTTGGTCAGATGGTTCTGTCTTAAAACAATGGTGATATGTTACTATGTATTGTTACTGCAGTTTAAATTACTTTGCTTTTTAATACCTCAAAACTTTTCTGCAGGTGATGGTGATGATAGCTTGTTTTTAAAACGTGCACAAGTTGTCCATTTGTCCATGAAGCAGACCTTTAAAATCAGGGGAACAGCAACACTGAATAAGTGCACAGAAAATCCCCATCCATTAGTAAGAGTAGTAGGGAGGCATGAATGAAAGAAAATATTTCACATGGAATATTCATGCTATTCTGAAGTCTTTCTATGCTAGCACCCAAAACTACATTTCAGGTAGTATTTAAAGTGTAGGAATCTAATGATTTAAAAGATCAATGAAATTAAAAGACAAGCTGTAATGGAGTGACAGGCTTGAAACAGTGTGACCACACTTGTTAACATGAAAGGGAAACAAAATACAAAATTTTACAACAAAGTAGTTAACACCAGAAGTTTGGGAAATGTTGTGTAGTATTTCTTCTTCAAATGAAGTTTTGTGGTATTTGAGCTGTGATTCGTACATGACTTCTAAATCTTTTCATTAAATCTTTTTGCAGTGCCAACCATGTTTTAGCTTAATGCATTTGTTCAGAATGAACACATTTGAATTCTGAACTGGAAAGCACTTTAAAATGAAGTGTACCTTTGAGTCAAGAAGTGGACTTGCTGCTTATCACATCTGTAACTGTGAAGGTTTTAGGTTTGATGGATGAGAGATAGCCTTCAGATACCATAGGGATCTGCATAAAGCAAGACCTGAACAGAAGAGCAGGCCATTTCTTTGGAGTTACCTGAAATTATATGGGATATGCTGTGTTGTTCTTCTGTAATTTTCTTACTCTGTGCTTACAAGGCACTTATCATCATTGCATTTTGCTTAGATTTAAAAATAGATATAGTGATAACAATTGGGGGGGGGGCGGGGCGTGATTTTTTATTAATTTGGGGAGAAACTGATTGCTTAGTTCATACGTATGGGTTATATACAATAGATAAGGAGAACCCCTTAAGGTTCTCTGGAAAGAATTTTGGATTTTCTGTCAAGCAAATCTATTTATGAATATCATCTGATATTCAGGGATTATATTTTTTTTATCAAAGAAGACAGAAATGCCCACAAGCCAAAGTGTTTCAGAAGTCAGGCAGAAAAAATGACTGAGTTTGGCTATGATGCCTTAGACCACATTTTGGTTTTTCATTTTTGTACCTGGAGTCCTTGAAGTTTGGGCAGATATATCTGACAGGACTTACCATGACCAGGAGTACATATCCACAGTGTATCAGCCCTCCTTAAAAAGGTAATTTGAAAAAAGGCATATGGTAACAAAGCTTGAGCTCAGAGGAAGGCTTTGTACTACTGGTACATGTATGTTGGTCAGGAAGCCTGTTTGAGAAGATTCGTTTGTGACTCTTTCGTGTAGGAAAAGGTTTTCCCTTCAGGGAGTGAACAGAGGCAGCTTGGCTTAATGGATGGAGGGTTTTGTAGTGCAGAAAAAAATCTCTCCAGTGTGATTTTACTCCTTCTTAGCAGAGGAATGATGACCTCTCCTTCTGAATTTCCAGGGCAGTACAGGAGATTAGAAGGTGTTCTGTGTGTTTGATACTGTCTGCATCTGATAATGTTTCCTAGGACCACAATATTTTCTTTGTATTATCTGAGAAAACCAGGAGATCTGTCTAGGTAGTAGAAAAGGAGAGAATGCCTCAGTAATTACTCAGCTGCTTAGTGTCTAGAGGATTTTCTTAGGTTGTCATTATCACCACCTTTCTGCCATGTCTTGATGTAATTTGATATTTTAATTTATTTTTTTCTACTTGGACCTTGCAATTTAAGAAAGATAATTCAGTGAGTTTGACATGTAATGATAGAAGCCAGGAGAAATGCTTTTTAAAAATAAAAAATCCAGTTAATTTTTTTCTTAGACTGCAAGTACAAAAAATGAACTAGTCATGTAAGTGTCTATTGTTTTCAGTGGTCAGAGTTAATGCTATTCTGGGTGTTCTGACTCTGCATTTAGACCCATGTGATTTAATAAGTTATTTTCAAATGTAACCATTCCACTGTTTTTTACATGCTAGGAACAGTTACAGGGAGACTTGCAATGTCACTGCAATGTATTTTTTATTATATAATTGAAATGTGCTTCATTTTGAACTGTTTTACCATCACTTTTTTGCAGCAGAATTTACACAGCATGTAATTTTATCCTTATACTGCATTATCTATATTCTAGTTACTCACCCAATTAAGAGAAGTAGGAAAGAATACTGAGCCAATTAAATGAGCAAATTGACTGTTCTGAGGGTCTATTTAGCAAGTTCTTTTACATCAAAACCTACAATATTAATCAGATTGAGAATTTCTTTGGTTCTGACAAAAATGACAGCCTGTTACACATCTATGCTGGAGACATACAGTGCTTCATGAAAATACTGTTGCAGTCGACCAACAAAATATTCCAGTCCTCTGTGGACAAAAGAGCTAAGAAATTTACAAAAACATCCTTATAAACCACAATTATCCTTTTGGAGTGCAAGATAATTATTATTTTTTGGGTTTAAAATATCTGAGGAAGAGAACAGTTCAAAAGTGTTAAACCACTTTACCACCCCCCTGTGATAAAGAAATCAGTCAGTGTTTAAGAAAAAAAATCTGTAGAAAATCAGCATTTTTATTGCAATTAAAGCAATAGGCAATGTTTTATCAGCTTGTGACCAGTATCACAGAAATGACTCATTGATTAATAGTGTTCTGGGTAAATAAGCACACTTTAAAATTTTGCTTCTCAGTGTTAAATCCACATGTAACTTTAAAATACAGTTTTAGTTTCAACTCCTGCCTCCATATTATTAGCATTTTAAACAAAAACTAATTAGTGTCTCCATATTACTAGCATTTAAACCAAAAAACTAATTAGTAATTCTAATTTAGTCATGTCTGTGTTAATAGGATTCAGTCACAAATATAAATAATTTATAATCTATTATGAGTATAAAGCATTGGAAGGACAAATAATCATTTAAACAGTTATGTCTATTTTTACTCCATTGATCTTGTAACTTGGTATGTCTTTTATGAGCATCCTGAGCAAACTGTGGGTGAGTGAGAAATTAATTTCCTAAAATTCTGTCTTTTCTTATGGTGGTAATAGAAAGTCAATATTTTACAGAGGCAAAGTGGATCTGCCATAGGTAAATATGTATTGTTGTATGGAGGATGTTAAATGTAATTCCAAAGTGGTAGTGTAAATAATGACTACAAATACATTTATTAATCTAAACTCCAGAAAAGTCAGACAGAAAATATGAACTCAGTAATAGGCTGTCACTTTGAATCACGTGATAAAATAAAGCAGAATTGAAAATGTATCAGTAAAATAAATCAATGAAACTAAGTATGCCTGGTAATATATAAAGTGTTTTGGAAACAAGATCTGAATTTGTGCTTTAAATTATAAGTAAACCTCAACATTCCTAGAGGAAGGGGGAATGTTCTGTAATGAAGTGATCATTTGATAAATTCTGTTAGTTACTAAATCAAATTTGGTGCTTTCAAAGTATTTTGAATTGCTGTGTTCCACATACATGTACACTACAAGCATCGAACCAATGCTGAAGCAAGGGAGTAGATCTGGAAAAGAAGTAAGATGAAGGAGATATTTGCTATATAAGTCTTGCAAATGTCAGTAGTTTTGCTTCCAACATGTCTTTGCAATATGTCCTTCTGCATTTCAGTGTTGTTATTTAGAAATCTCTTAAAGTCATTGCACAGGCAAAAAAAAGCTTTAGTTTTTGTTTAGTTCTGCTTGCTTTACTGAATTGCAGTATTCACATCAACAACCAAACACACCATACAGCATGGCTAGAGAATTAAACCTGCATCATTCCTGCATCCATTTTAGCAAAGGATGATAATTAAGTTGTTCAGAATAGCTGAAATACAAGAATCAAAATAATGCTTGGCTACCTCTGGAGGATGAATGATTACATTGCACTACAAACTGTGATTTGAAGTGAGAGATTGCTGCTTTCCCTTCATTATGGAATTTTTTGGTTTGAGTTTTTGGGGCTTAGTTCTGACATGTCTCAGAATTCTCCTTTGGTAATTCTGTATTGATTCTCATCTTCCACTTACAAGAAACCAGGTGAGACTCCTGTCAGCATTTGCCTTTGTTACCGAAAGCTAGTAAAGTGACAGATAAATTACCTCTCCTCTCCTCTCCTCTCCTCTTTTCGAGTGTGCCACTCACATCTTTGATTTGGGAAGCTGGTATTCTCAAGTTGGGGGGAAGCAGTCACTTTCTCACTATTTTCCTTTACACTGATGTTATCTCAATAGAGTTGCTAGAATTACCTCTGCTGCTACTTTGGGACTTATGCCCAGATGGGGAAGTGTCCAGGATGTATGGGGCTAGCTGAAGAGAAGCAGAGCTCAGAGGGGGAAGAATCCTCCCTTAACAGGTTATAGAGTGAGAAATTACACTATCCAATATTTTTTCCAATTTTTTTTTAGAGCAGTAAGCTACATACTTAGAATCAAACCAAGACGAGATCTTAAGCAGCAGATTTTAGTGATACCCTAGAGAGTGGGGTTCTGAAGGTACTCTAAGATATAAGCAAGAAAGAGGATTTTTCTTCATTTTACTTAACAATATTCTGATACAGTAACCTTTTTATTTTCATGCTTGCTTCTTCACTTGATGATAAACTCTGCTACACACAACAAAGTAATTTCTGTTGGTTTAGGACTTTGCATAGCCTTAAGCCAAAGCTATTGCTGATCATACATTGTTAAAAAATATATCTTCAGAGCTGTTAAATTTCATTAAGATACTTTGTTTGAGATTGTCAGTTTTTGGAATAAATGCTTCAAGATTTTCTGGCTTTTGCCTCTTATAAATTCAAGAATGTTTTAAAAATGTAACTTTTTAAGCTCGAGGTATGTATTTCACTTCTGCTTATGCACTTCAGAGTGGTATATTGTAATAGACATATTTCATAGTACTGCACTATATATATATATTCAGAAAAAGTAAGTATTTAAAACTACATAATTAAAATTTAATCTGAAAGCAATATTCCTTTTAAGTTACTGGCATGGTTTTTTGCAAGAAGTGGAGAGTGTTTCAGCAGCTAACTAAGTCAATTATTTGGCGTGCCCTTAGATCATATTGCATGCAGCATCAGCTTGGCACTTTGGCTACCAAAGCCATACATGTTTTAAAATATTTGTCCTGTTCTTCAGAAATTCACACAGTTTGTCATTATTGTGCTGCACATGTGATCTGATTTCATGTTCTGCTTGCTTTTGTATGCTGTGGTCCTCCAGCAAAGCAAGCAGCAATATTGGAGAAAAGAGGAAAAAATTCCCTTTGACAAAATCTGTGCATAGAGCACTCTCCCATTTCCTGAGATGGTACCAGGTTTTTGGATTACACTGTTCTTCCTTGTTCAATTGTCCAGACATATGCACTGAGTTATTTTTATTCCTGTGGACTGTAACGCCCTTATCAATAGAATGGAGATAATTCTATTTTTTTAAAGCACCTTGAAATCTGTCAACTGAAATAAGAGCCATCTGAAATAGTGAATTCCTTCCTTCCTTCCTTCCTTCCTTCCTTCCTTCCTTCCTTCCTTCCTTCCTTCCTTCCTTCCTTCCTTCCTTCCTCAGTATGGTGAATTATCTATTATTGTCTTGCAGTATGTGGTTTATCTGTCTTTGTCTTTCCTCTGAGCATCTTGATAAATCTTGAAAGGAATAATTTAAACTCTTTACAGCTGCTGAAATTTTAATAAGATTACTTGTTCTGATAATATACTTCTCTTTCCCATTAGAGTATATGTTTCAGGTAAATTTGATTGCCTCTTTAAGCTATGTGCAGCTTAAGAAGTTATTTTAAAATAATTTAGGTTTGTTTTGTACTACTGTAAGTCAAATGATATTTTAAGCCTTAAGCATAGTGTGAGGCAACACAAATTACCAATCATGGTAGCTTTTTTTTGACATAGGTAATACTGTATCAAATCTTGGGTTGATTCTGATGTCAGAAGATTGTAGTTAGAGCTGGAATGTTGGTTGCCTTTTAAAGTTAGAAACATGAAAAAGATGCTGAATGTAAAAACTTTTTTCAATGAAGCAATTATGGCAAAATAGAAAAGCATTAAAATGGAAAATAAACCACTTTCCCACTGTCTTGCCCATTGAAGTGAAGACTTGCCAGCCTTCCAGCGTGCTGTGGGATGTGCTGCTCTGAGCAATGTTTCTCTCCCTTATTGGTGACTGCATGGTAGATGGTGCATGGTTTTTTTTTAAGGACAGCTGGCTGTCTCAGCTACCAAAGAATGAAAAAGCTGTCAGAAAAATATAGTACAATAGACCAAATGCCTATTAACTTCATGCCATGTGAAGTTCATAAAGTTTCTATCCTTGAAGATAATGAAGAACTTGACTGGACATAGTCCCAGATGACCTGCTGTAGTAGAACATGCTTGAGCAGGATAGGGTTGGATGAGGGACCTCAAGCAGTCCTTCTGAAGCTCAAGGATTCTGTGATTCTCTAAAATTAAATTCAACAGAATTCACCCAAATCAGGGCATGTCTGTATGCGTTAGTTTTCTTAGGTCTCTGTCTTCTTAAATGAGGAATTCTTCATGAAATTGTCAAAATATTTTCCTGGACTTTTATTTTCATTCAGATATATCATCAAGATAACAATATTTAAAGTTTTACTGTTCTGTGTAAATATTTCAGCATCCTCATAACTGTAATGCTTCACTATCAGGTACACAGAATGCTTTATTTCTGGGGAACTTCCATTAGTATCTCTTACAGCCCTGTTAAATAAGTGTTGTGCTTTGAATTCACATAATGCATAATCATTTTACTCAGCCAGATTCACATTCAGCCTGAGGTTCATAAACCATTTTACTGTTGACTGGATGTCACAGTCAACAGTGTCAAAAGTGACAGACACCATCATTAGCGGTGGTCTTGACAGCAACTAATACTGTTGGCATGGGAAGTGATCATGTCTGTGTCAGGCTGCTTGCCAGTCTGAAGTCATTAATGGTGCTTGTACTCAGAACAGCTACTCTAATGGCCTTTTCTTAAAGTCTGCATTATGGTAAATCCCATTGCTGTAATTCTAGTTCTCCTACCAGACCTCCTGACTGGAAGAACTTGGAACATAGTACAAATGTAAGTGTTGGCCTCAAATATTAGTTTCTTTTTTAAGATAAATACTTTAATAATGCAAACCTTTTTTACTTCCATTATTACTGTCGTAGATTTTATTATATGAACCAAGCATATTTTAGGGGGACCTTAACTGCCCTTAGGAGCTTTCATCTTTTTGAAGTTACAGCAAATAAAGCACTTACCACTTATGAAAGCACATGTAGACCTCTGTTTCTGCTTCTAATATAACATGACAGACAATGCAAGGAAAAGTCAGTGTCTGAAAACTCATAACTTTGTAGGTGGTTTGGAGTGAGATTCTTCTCACACACATTTTCTTGTTATCTGAACTTTCTTCTTCTTAGTGCTGTTAAAAAGTACTTTTAGTGGGCTTGTATACTGAGAAAAGCATCTGTAATAAGTTGAATGGTAATCCTTTGTATCTTCATCTTTCACCATTAACTGTTGAGAGACTACAGGTGACTAGTTCCTTGTTTTTAGAGAACAGAATTATTTTAGAATAACTGAATCACTATTTCTCCCCCAAACCATAGGGCTTTAAGAAACTTCTGTATATTAGCACTGACAGATGCTGTATTTATGTAGGTAATTTATTTGTGTCTTTACTTCTCCAACTCAAAAGGAGAATTGGAATGAATATATCATAGAAGTAGGGAACCTCCACCAGGAAACTCTACTCAGAGTTGAAGGTACCCAACTTTCTTCAAGCTGACCAAACTAAGTGATAGCAGAAACCCTCCAGTTAGCTAAATTTATGTTTGACTAGGCCAGACTTAGATAATCTAAAATAAGATAATGGTTTAACTGGGGAAACTGTGGTCTGCCAGGTGAATCTTATTTTACCCTCTTAAAAAGGAGGAATTGGTCCAACTTCAGAATTTTCCTGAGCCATGCAAACCGTGCAGTTTCCTTCTCTTCTCCAGAAAAATGCCCTTCCTTCCAGTTTGTCAGAGGTGTGCATTGGAAGTCTCCCTGGCAGGTTTTCAAATTTGGGTGTCTTCAGTGCCCTCCCTTTGATGGTCCACAGCAGGAGCTGCCAGTGCAGAGGAACTCTGAGGAGCAAAGCAGCCTCTCGAGTGGCCTCAGGGAAGTAGGTAGAGCAATGCAATGGGGTGGCTTTCCTCCTCTTCTTCACTTGCTTCCTTTCTGGGTTAAAGACATATAAGGTACGTACATGATAAACTGAAAACAAACTAAATAATTCTACCATCTGTTACAAGCCATCAAAACAGAAGTAGGATAAAATATGAACTCATAATAGCTTTAAAAATATAGTGCAGTTTGGAGAGTAAGCAGGTGAATGTTTATGTAACATAGCTTGCCATGGGAAAACTAAGTCATGTATTTTTGACGTGTTAATTGTTTTACAGCTTCTTAAATAGAATTGGAGAAATTTATCCAGATACCATTTCAAATAGTCACTGTCATCAGAGAGCTAGGGAAGGCTCTGTAGGTGCCTTTCTCCCTGAATAGATGCACAAATACAACTTCTGTAAATTGCAGCATATAGGTATTGCTGCCCTCTTTTCTTCCATAAATGGGTGGTTTTAATTAATCTTTTTGTTTCTGCTCGAGTTGCTTCTCTTTTGGCTGACTTCACTCCCTGTAGGAGCCTTTCTGTCCAGTGGTGCAGAAAACCATGTCTGTGATAAGAAGCTTGATGAATCACGAATAGGAATAATTTATATAGAGAATTGTTCTTGTATTATACAGGATATGCAAATGAAATAGGTCATGGGACAAGGATTTTTGTAGTGGGACTTAGCACAGACTCAGATGCAAGACCTGGAGATCAAACATGATCTACAGTGGTGGCGATATAGATTTTTTGGTTATGTGTTTACTTATGATAATCTTGGCTATCTTTTAGAAAGTTTCAAAGAGACTAAGGGTGTTTATGAGCAGTGTAGTAACCAAAGGCCTGGCTATTCACCAAACTCTTCTACATTCCTTTTTTTAAAAAAATTTTTTTACAGGGTAATGACTTTTATTTTCTATGCAATTTCTGTGTGTGTTTGTAAAAAGGCATGTTGCTGAACTCTAAATTCTTTGGATTGCTTCTGAAGAAAACACAAATTTTGGCAAAGAACAATTTCTAGAAGGTTTCCTTAGCTAAAATGTTAGGATAACTAGTGTTGATCCTGTGAGAATGACAAAAAACATCTGTTCTTCAAGAGTGAAAGCTGTTCTTCACAATATGGGAATTTTTTGTGGGCTTTGCCTTTCAAGTGTGAGATGTTTCTGGAATTCAGGCCATGGTTTCACAGTAGGCAAAAACAGGATAAAGAGAATTCTTGATCTTAAGTCATTGCATTAATACAAATTAATGTGGAAATTGGTTCCTTTGTATTACAGCATAATTTCAGAATCAGTAGCTTATGGAATGTACTTACTAAATAATGTCTGTCTAGTTGAATAGATTTAATTGTGCTTCACTGAGAAGGACATAACACCTGTTGAAGATTTCTTTCTTATCAATAATATTTGTATTTAGAAATATGTGTATGTGCAAAAAAACCAAAATAATATCCTAAACTGCTAACCTAAAAGTAAGAGTCTGGATGTGGAAAAATATTATTCATAAAGTACATCAGATGGGCTATTTATTGCATTATGATAATTAAGAACATATTTTTCATGAATCGAAAACCATTTTAAGAAAGCCAGGTGGTGCTAAAGTTGGGACTGAGTCAAGAGACATCATACTTGCAAATGAGGGAAGCGGTGATAAGTAACACAGTGTGCTGTTGGTAAGAATTGCTGACCCAATCTGCTCTGTGCTCTTCAAGTCATCCATTAGGTCTTCAAACTACAGTATGTGTCTCTTAGAGAGCATAAACTGTTTCTTGCTTGTTAACTGTTAATAAAGAATTAAGAATTTAATATAGAATGATGATTCTCGTGAATGAGAATCATACAGAATGATCATTTCTCATGATTTCAAGGAAAGGCTATTTTAGTCTACTCAAACTGAAGGAATTATTTTCTTGTCCTCGTTGGAGGTGGTTTGTCCTCAACAGAGGGGTTTACAGATGTGCCAAAGCTGGCCTCCAGTTCTGTCAGTTCCAGCAGTCAACTGGAAGGATGGACATAAAGTTTGTGCACTCAGGTACACATGACAGGAGCACAGCCTTTTAGCTGTGCATACCCTCCTTTGTTTTTTGTTGTATATTGGAGTACTTCCTGCTGCAGTCTACAGCAGAGTTTAGTATTTGAACTATTTTGCAAAGAAAATGCCAGCCTGTTAAACAGTTGCCTTGCAATGTGCATTATAGAAAGCTTAGTGTTGGTGTTAATAAATGTTGCCTATGATCTTTGGCAGTCCAGTACTGTCAATTCTCTAGTAAACAGGAACCCAATGTAAATGATACTTTGGTTATTTCAGCTAACTCATTCAGCAAAGTTAGTGAGTAGTTAACCTTAAGGTATTTTTCATAACTCTCCCATGCAGTTCATGTTGCATGTTCAGTGCTAGGTGCTGGGTCCAGTGCTGTTTAACCTCTTCATTAACGAGCTGAACTGCAAGACAAAATGAACCTGCAGCATGTTCACAGATAACACAGAACTGGAAGGAACAGCTGATGCATGAGATGAGTGTGTTGCAATTCAGAAGGACCTGAACAGGCTTGAGAACTGGCAGAAGACTTATGAAGTTCAACAAAGGAATATACAGTCTTGCATCTGGAGAGTAGTAACTATAGGCACTGGTACAGGCTAGGGAATGAACATCTAGAAGGCAGTCTTCCAGAAGAGGACCTGGAGACTTCATCCTTGGAAACCTGCACTAACTGACCCTGCTTGAGCAGCAAGGTTGAACAAGAAAATCTCAAGATATCCCTACCAACCAAAATGATTCTGCATGAGGCCCAAAATGTATTACACATACTATTGAAGTGATACATTCAAGAGACAGAGAAGTAACACAAAACGAAAGGGAGATTTTTGAGATCTTATCTTCCTAAACAGTTTGAATTCCCCATTTGGTAAAATGGAGGCTTTGAAGATGACTTTCCTCCCATATGCTCCTGGAATCTTTTGCCTGGGCTCACTTGTATTTTCTCTGTCTGTGGGTTTCTTGCCACTGCTGGTGCAACCATCCTTTATCCCGACCTAAGCATCAACATTTCTTTGACAGGTGATTTCTTCTCATCTGAAGATACCAGACTTGCTTGGCCTTTGGGTTTTTATAGGAGCTTCTAGGTTCTGTTTATTTGTTTGTTTTGCATCCTTTCTGATTCTGAGCAGCTAAAGAAAGTATCTGAAATAAATTGGAAGGGCCACTTGTGGTTCTCTCCTGACCTTCCAGCTCAAATATTTTTTGCCTTCTGGTTCTGACTTTTTTCCCACTTTGTGATGGGAGACCTTGCAGAACTGAAAGAAGGGATCTTCAGGGTGATGGAGGGAAGCGTAAAGAAAGTGAGACAGGTACACTGTGATTTGAGAGACAGATGGACTTAGGTGAAGGGGAACTGAAGTTAGGAGAATTTGTTAGTGGAATATACAAGAGAGAGACATTTTAGGCTGGTCAGTAGACTTAGGGAAGATGTAGCAAGGTAGAGCTGTGGGATATTTGTATTTGCAAAATGTTGGTATATGTAATTTTATGCGAATTTTCTCTCAGACTTTGCAATGGTTTGCTAAGAGTAGGTGTATCCTATGGTCCTACCAATAATAGGCAGGAAATCTTAAGAAAATAATGTTTAAAAAAAAAAAAGTGGGAAGGAATGTTAAAAAATTAAATACAAAGTGGGAAAGCATGGCAGAATAAGCAATAGGGAAGAAATAGCACAACTGAAAATCAAAGGCATAATTAATGGAGGAAGAAGATGCAGTGTGAGAGAGTTGGAAAAAAGCATTTGCCATCTCTGTCTGTGAGAGAATCATGTTGAAAACTGCTCATTTATGTATCAGTTATGTGATTTCAGTTCCGCACTGTAGACATTTTCTGAAAAAAAATTGCCAATCCCAACATTTTAGAAGGTGTTATGGAAGGCTGCTAGGTTTTAAAAAAATAATTAAAAAATAGTGGCAAAGTTTTCTGATTTATCTCAATTGACAAGGATTAGTCAGCTTTGAATGTGTGATCTAGGTGTGCATATTACCTGAAAAAATTAAAGTCATTAACAAGTTCTTTTTTAGTCATTTATTTGCACTACAGCATTCTCTTCCACCAGTGTGCTGGAACATGCTGATTTTTCCTGGGGAGAGACTAGTGAGGTGAGAAAACTGGCCTTTTATGTAAAAAAAAAAAAAAAAAAAAAAAAAGTTTGTAAGCCTCTCATTTAAGTTTTCTGTTTTTCTAACAGTCTCAATAGCAAAGGGCTGGAGTTTAACTCTTTAATATGTAAAGTTGCCTAGATAGAATAATATTGTTTTTTAACTCTTTAATATGTAATGTTACCTGGATAGAGTAATATTGTTTTTCCTAGAGGAACCACATGTAAATTCAGTGCACTTTTTCTTTAAAAATATTCTTAATAATTGAATTAATTTAAAAATATTCTTAATATGTGCATCAACGTGAAGAACTGTGTGTTGATGTTAATTTCAAATGAGATTATTCCTTTTATTTTTCTTGCTTTAGATGTGACAAATTGCCAAACTCTGTTATGCGTGTACTGATGTCATGAATATTTTTCTAGGTTCCATGGGGTTTTCTTAGTGAGCTGATGTAGATCTTTGTTAATGGGAAAACATTTAAATCCCTGAGGAGAATTTAGCCTCTTACAACAACCAAGTCTGGTATGATGCAGTGCCGCTGTTGGCATCCTCTTGTATTTTCCATCACCAGTTTATCTCATCATCTTGTATTTTCTCAGTGGCCGTTGATGATGATGCACTGTGTGATCAATACTAGGGCACTAAATTTTTCTGTGCAGAGTTGAGAAGAGTAAAAAATTGGTGGAACACTTAATTTTTAGCTGGTCTTATTACTGAAAATATTTCAGTGCCTTCAGAGAGAAGATGCTCAAGAAAAGCAGAACATAAGTGGCATAATATTTATTTCCACTAGCATTGCTTCTATTTTTGGAAGCAGGTCTCATAGAACTCATTTTACCAGAAAAGAATACAAATTATTTCCCCACTCCTCACCATTGCTGCTCTGTCATTTTTTTCCTCTGTTCTCATCCTGCTCTTAAAATTAGACTTCTAAGAAGTCTTTTAAAAAGCAGCCACTGGGGGACATGTTCATTATATCTGGTCCTCTTTTTGCTTATTGAGCTTTAAGTTAGATGATTAAAGTTCGGACAGCAGTTGCAAGCAATTGAATTGATGAGTTGGAGGAAAAGCCAGCAGGTGAATTCAGCAGGGTGTTCTTCTTATGATGTAGTTCCTTGATTACCAAGAAAACAGTGCATTATATTTTTTGCAGATAGTTGATCGAGGTAGTAGCATGAGCCCCATCTCTAACTCATTAATCTGTAGAAAATCTGAAGCTGGAAATGCACGAAGAGTGGAAGTGGGTGGATGATGCTTTGCTCCTTGGGAATTTGGTTTACAGGCTAGGAAGGTGATACAGGAGATGAAGCTGGTAGTTTGATTATGTGTATGGTACTGACTATTCAGTTTTCATAAAATTATCAATTCTAGAACACTTGGGAAATAAAACCCAAAAGAAGATCTTGTCTTCCAGGCTGCTTTTTTATCCATCATCCCATATAAATTATTCTGTATTGAATTAATAATGTAGATATTTGGTGTTTGAAAACAGAAGATTTATGCTGTAAATTAAAAAATTATGAAGGTAGTTATGTCAAAATAAGATGTTCACACGGGGGAAAATTTTGTTTCTTTTCAGGAGAAAAAAGAGTTTTATACTACTGTTTTATAAATAATATAAGGTTCCGTTTGCCAGAAATAGTCTTACATAAGGAGGCCTAGCTATTCTGTGTATGGAATCAGACAGATTTTTGTTTTCTAAGTTTCACCATTGCTAGCAAAAGTGGCTTCACATCTTTCCAGTACAGTTTGGGTGGTATAATGACATCAAACTCTAGGCATTTCTATTTGTGTTTGCGTACACAATGAAATTAAGAAGCAATGGATGTATACAAGTAGCATCATTGCTCTGATGAAGTGCTCTTAAAATAAAATAAGTATGCACAAGTAGAAGTGTCTGGAGATATAAAATATTCAGAGGGTTGAATTAATGACCGAGAAAGATGGTCTGATGTTTTGAAAGTTTCTTTTCTAAAAAAGAATCAATTATGTATTAATATAAAGTTGTTTGATTAGCTGTCAGCAGCGGGTGTTGTCGCTGTGCCTGAGGCCAGGCTGGCTTACCCCGGGCTGGGGCACAGGATGGCAGCTCTTTGGGGTGCAGCTCACTCAGAGTTGTGAGGAGGGCATGTCCTGCTAGACTGCAGCCTAGGGGCTCTCCTGGGATCGTGGTGCAGGCAGCCCTAAGGTGGCCAGTGCCAGGATTTCTCTGGGCTGACTGCAAGAGGTGTTTTCCTGCTAGCCTAAAACCAGTGCAGCCCCTGACTCCTCCTTCACAGTGACCTCTGAAAGGCATGGCGTGCATAAAGATGGAATTGTGCGTTGTCATTTAGAAGTAGCTTCTATTATGAAAAAAAAATTTAAAATAGATTTTGGAGGAAGTAAAAAATATTACTCATCAAAAATAATCTGTAATAGAAGATGTTCTGACATTCATTTCAAAATGCTTTTTAAGCACTTTTTCTGCAACTTCATATGAAACCCCATCTCTCCCCAAGTTCATTGTAAAATAAAACCTTAGCCAAAAGAAAGTTTCCATGTGTTTTCTCTGTGTGTGTGTGTGTATATATATGGCTAGTTAATGATCTGTGTAAATAAGGACTGTACTTATTGCCTAAATGATCCAGCTTGTTGATACTGTTGTGGAGCCTTATCTGTTGTTACCAGAGCTGAGCTCTGGAGGCTGGATGCTCATTTTGGTGAAATATCAGCTGCCTTTTTTTAATACATTTTTTTCTCCTTCTGGCAGAACCTGGATCACACTTAACGGTTTCAATCAAAAAATCACCAAGTCAGTGTTAATGTGAACTTCTCTTACATGAATCTGCAAATGGTTTCCTTTTTCTTTGGTTCCTGTGTTTAAGACCAGTCCCAGAGAATGGTCTAAATATATGTATAAAGATCATAGAGTTCTGGATTAGCATATGTCATTAAAGCACCTCTGAAGTTCTGATCTTTCTGGGATGTATATGTAAAATTAAAGTGTGAATTTTCTGGATTATATTTTCCATCTTTTAAAGGAATTGTTTCTTTAGTTTTAATTTTCTCCATGGGAGTTGCCATTTTACTGATGCCATTTAGCAGAGGGCCCAGTTTACAGGAGCGTGCTGAGAAGGTTTTTTTAGAGAACACTGGATATCAGAACATTCTAAGTTGTAAAACATCCCACTGACTTTATTTTCTAATAAAATATTTAAAGGTTTCTGTATTAACCAAAATAGGTACTAAGTCAACACCCTGGGACTTCAGTCTTCTGGCTTTTTACTAAGACCAGGTATAAGCTAGCTTACAGAGATTGTTCAAAGCATGCAGAATGGTTTTCATCAACCAACCACCACTTCAAATCAGTGTTTTCTGGTAGTGGCTTTTATATGATGTGGTAGTGCCACTGAATAATGTGACACAGTATCTTCGGAGTATGTCTGATATTGACTCCTTTTATCTGGGTAGCAGCTACTAAGCCTAGTGAAGAAACAGAGGATTTAAGGCTTGTCTTATCTCTAACAATATCATGGCATTTTTGTGTTAAGCTTCTTTTTTTGCTACTGCTGTCCCACAGATGGTGCAGGCACTGCCCACATGCTTCTCCAGCCTTTTTCATCATGGGCTTGAGAAAACCTTTAAAATTCTTATTGATCTAGGCAGATCAAATACATTGAAATTTCTTTAGTATTCTGTAGTTGATGTGTATTGCCCTGCTGACCTTAGGCTAACTTCTTCTGTATAATGAAGGCATGTAATTATCCTTCAGAACTATGGGCTTGGGTCACATACATAAAATCCAGGACAGGAACTCTCTCTTCAACATGTTAGAGGAAAATGGTGAAAATTGACATACTGTAAGGACTGCCTACAATAGGGTATTTAGAAGCTTTTCCTAAAAGTGAGGAAGGATACAGTCAAACTTTAAGGTTTTCCAGAAGTACTGGTCTCTTTGTTCATGGTTCAGCCCATTTTCTCTGTGTTCTTTTCCCTTCCTCCTCCCACTCAATTTTTAATAGAATCAGATGTTTTCAGCAGTCACAACTTAAAATCTTCAGGTTTTTTGATTGATACATACCAGCCTAGAATTTCTTTTTTAATTGAAGATCTGCATCTGCCAGACATCCAAGGGTACTCATTTTGTGACTTCTTGAAACAATTCAGGGAAAAAGGTGCTTTCCTTGAAATTCCTGCATGCAGTAGTGAAGAGGAAATGTCAGTCTAGTGATGCCCCTTAGGTGTGTCTCAGCAACTGATTATGAGTTAATAAAATCCTAGTTCAGGAGAACTGTTGCACTGACCCAAAAACCAGCTCTCCTGGTGTAGTGATGGTGCCTGACATTGAGACAAAGAGGTGTGAAAAAATCAGCAGGTGAACTGCCCCTCCTGCCCCACTATTCTCCAGGATTTCTATCCAGAAGACACCTGCATGGTTTCTTTATTTCTCTTTCCTGACAAGTCTTAGGCAGTGGGATCAGAAGACGACAAACCCCACTTAGTTGTTAGGAGCTATTGTGAATCTGAATTTAAGCTAAATAAAAGTGATGTGATTATCCAATAATGTATAAATTATACAGTTGTTTGAAATTGCAAAAATCAGGTAGTATGATTTAAACTATTGCTGAGTATTTGAAAACAGTGAGTAAGGGAAGAAAAAGGATGACTTCTCTGATAGTCATAATCATGTCACCTGGGATCTATTTTGGTTCATTAATATGAAAACACGAGTATCTGCTGAAAGGTAAGTGGGAAACTTGGCACAAAGTATGTTATATTATATATTTTTGTATATTATATAGGAATTTTATATGCTTCTTGGTTATTAATTTTTAAGATTCAGTCCATAGTTCTGATTTAAGAGGATAATGTGGGAGAAAATGGGATGTAAAGAAATGACAGAAATTTTCCAGGTCATGTCAGACAATGGACTTTGTGGAGCAATCTCATGAATATTCTCTTGATCTTTTGGATAAATTTTGATTTCTTAAGTTAATTTTATAGGGTATATAATGCTGTTAGTTAAGCTAGTAAAATATTTTTTTTTTAGTTTGGGAAAGAGAGAACTGTCTTCAAGTATTGTGTTTCTTTGGCTCATTTCTTAGCTGCTAAATGCTTCCTCTCTGGGTACAACCTTTCAAAGATCAGCAAAGAAAATACTAATAAGCCATGAGACGGTTGCTGCCAGTCTAATGTAATTCCCTTTGTAGTGAAGGCAGAACAGAAGCAGAAAAGTGCAGCCGGTTCTCCACAGGATGGAGAAAATGCCTCTATCCAGGCTTCAGTAAAATGGAAAGAATAATGGAATGGAATTAACTGATTATCTGACAAAAGTACCATATCTTACTGAAATTCCATTACGTGGAAGTACATAGGAACTTGATCACAGCGGAGAGACTGGGCATGGAGTATTCCCTGAATATGCAAATGGGCAGTTGCCTAAGTTAGCCAGAAGATGCATTTATGGATAAAGTGCATTCTGCACACACAGACATGGATTAACCACATCTGAGCCACTGGAAGATGTCATGCTGCTATGCATTCACAGAAAATATCTTTAAAGCCAGCTTATCCAACTTCACAGGGACGTCTTTGGCATTGGAGAAAACTTGTTTGACAACAAATGTAATCCATCAAACTGAAAGGGATTTTGTTTAGATGAGAGAGACAAATCCTTGTCCTTGGTCCAGTGGGCTTTTCAAATGCTGTTGGTTGATGAAATGTTAATCTGTATGCTAATTTTATCAATAGGATCTTCAAGTCTCTACTGGCATGTGAAAATGTCAGTTTCTGGACCCCAGGTCAGATAAAGTGGAAAGTATGGAATTGATCTGAAATTTTGCTAGATATAGAACATATTTTAGAAATGATGGAAGGAATTTTTTTGCAGTGGTTCTTACAAATCTTGGTACAGGTGCAGCTGAGGTTGTTGAGGAAGCCTGTAAATGTAACAAGATTGCTTTTTATCATCTGGCAGTCAGGATTGATCCCTGATGACAGGAAAAATGTAAGTGTTGCACCTATGCTGTAGAAGAACAACACCTATAGGGTTGTTTGTTTGTCTCTCCACAGTATCGGGAGATTATGGAACAAATTATTCTAGAGCCCATTTCTGAGCACATGAGAGACAAGAAGGTGTTGAGAATTGCTAGCATGGCTTTGCTAATGACAAGTCATTCCTGACCAACATAACTGCCTCCTACAAATGACTGGCTCTGTAAACAACAGAAGTGCATTGGATGTTGTTTCAAATGTATTTCAGCAAGTTCTCCAGAAAAGTCTTCAGTAGTATTCTGGTAAACAACCTGAGGACTGGTGAGTGCTGGTTCCATTGCTACATTCCAAGGTTGCTACATCCAAAATACAACTGACAACTGGCTACTAGTGCTATCCCTCAGGAACTGATAGTGGGAACAATGCTGTTTAATGGGACATGTGTCATAACTACAGACTTACCAGGCAATCACTGGACTCTTGGCTGAGCTTGGCTACCATCACTGAACCTCTTGCTCTCCATGTTTGGGCTCAGGGCCTGTCTGCCTTGTCACCGAGGCTGCCATGTCTGCCTGCCTGGTTTTCTTGCTCAGTGGCTGACTCCCCTTGCCTTGCAGAGCTTCTCTTGCTGCTCACAGACAGCAGTGCGTCTTCAAAAACCATGCTGTTGTCAGCAGGGTGTTGGACTAGATGAAGGCCAGAGACCCCTTACAGTCTACATGTTTTTTTTTTATTCTGTGAAATGTGGCTGTGTTCCAACTTGCCTTTCTTACAGTAGTCACATTGCTTTAAATCATATTCACTGCTTTGTGAGGCCTTATTTGTTGGTATTTAGTTATTTTTTGTTAAAATACATACAGATTATCAGGCAGCCATTTATTGAAATAAAATGAACAAGGTGAGCTTCGTTTTACTTTATCTCATAATGAGATGTAAATAAAGAAAGAGGGCCGTGGGGGCTCTTCTGTAGATTTCAACGGAGATGTCTAGAGGAGCTCTGAAGGGACTGCCTCCCACTCTGCCAGAGCTGCAAGGACAGTGGTCTGCAAACTGTAGTGAGGGGGCATCTCTGTCATGATTGCTGCTTTTCTCAGTGCAGTTTCATTTCCACAAGACCTGTCTCCTGGTGTGGCAGAGGAACAGGTGAGGTTTGCCATACATGTCTTACACCTTGTGATGGCGTGGTGTTTGTGCGGCTGCCCTGAGGGATTAGCTGCCAACAAGGGAGCTCAGTGTGTTTCTGTTCAGCTGTTAACTGTGTTTCACAGTGGGAGAGGGTGAGAAAGAGTGTGTGCTGCATAGCCTGCTTCCAGCACCTTGGTCTCACTTACAGCATGTCAGAGAAAAGGTGCCTGCAGCCAAGTAGGTGTTTTCCCTAATATCAAAGTCACGTTATTTGTGCATGGCACAGCAGGTCTGCGGTTGCTCCTGGAAGCCAGAAATACTCAGAGTGAAAGTGACCTGACACCTTTGCAGCCCCCTAGCTCTGCAACTGGGGGACTGGGGCAGCACCCTCTGCTCGCTCCTCCTGGAGCTGGTTCCACTGGATTATGCTGGACAGGAAAGCAGGTGTGGCAAGAAAAAATGATCAGATGCTTATAGCTGGTTTACTGCTGGCACTAGCCATGCGAGGCAGGGTGGAATCATTCTGCATTTTGCGGTTACCTTAATTCTGCTCCTACACAGTGCTAATTATAATCCTGATATGATCTAATTAAAAAAAAAAAAATAAAACCCCAATCATCACTCCCTATACTGCCTGATTGATTCTAAAGCCATGAAAGATGGGCAAGCTTTGCAATTCTGGAGGATCCCTGCTGCAAACTCTGACACATACTTCATGAATCCTGGGCGGAGAATATGTAAGAATAAACTGGATTGGTAATGATGAATATTGCCAGTAAAATTTTAATATTAAAAAGCATGTTTTCCAGATAATTTATATGAATAAGTAGATGTGCATGTGATGGTCTGTACACAAATAAGCAGCTGCAGGTATTTTTGGGGGAAGATGACTGTGCACCCATTTTTGTATTTGAAGCTTTTCTGAGTAAGGGAATCACTTCATTTGTACTATGGTTTGTAATTCCAACTCTGCCACTAAAACCCAGTGTGATTTTAATGGTTTTTAATCTACATTTGAATATTGCATGCTTATTTGTTTTCACCAGAGATTTGCTATTGATTGAATTCTTAAATGGTGTCCCTGCTGGCAGAATTGCTTCCTACTAGTTAGCATCTGTCTGCAGGATCAGGGGCTCTGGGTTCATATCCTTGCTTTCACTGACACAAATAGGATGGCTTAGCACATCTTTCTTTTTTTGTCTCTCTGTCTTTATTTGTAGTTCTCCACCTCCGTAAATCCTTCTGTCTTTTCTCTTTCTTCTTTTCCTCTTAACTTCTCACATAGTGAAGCTAACAGAGGAGGGCGTGTGGGATGAGGAGTAGAAAAGGGGGAGAGAAAGTGAGAGGGAGTGAGGGAGACAAAAAGGAGAATGTGAGAGGTGAGGAGGAGGTGGTAATGAAGGTGGAAATAGAACAAAGAAGGAGGGGGAGCAGGTAAGTGGAAAGGGGAATTAAATAAGGAGGGCATGAGAGGGGGAGAGACTCTGCTTCTAGATTTTTAGACCAAAGGCATGGCAGTCATTTTTTTTCCTGCTTACAGGAGGAATAATTAGAGCAAATGTTGGTCCTGAACCTCTTCTGTCAGGCAGTTAATTTTCCAGAGTCCTGAATGTATCACTTTATTTTATTCTTGCCTGCATATGAACAAATAGCCTGTAGTATTAAATGCGTCTGCTCACTGCTCAATGTGGGAAAGTGGCTGCAGGGACGTTAACTCTCCCAGTTATTGTATGGGGAATTTCTTTCACATAAAGGTCCAGTTTTAGCAAAATTAATCTAAAAATAGTGTTTGTATTCTAGTTACCTAACCATGGATCTGGTCTTATTAGCTAAGGTTTAACTTCTGGAGATTGTTGAAATCATTGCCTTCTGGAAGCAAGTTTTATGGCCAGCACAGAATAGCTGGAAACATAAATTCCCTGTTCATCTACTGTTTTACATAGCCCACCTTTTCCTTCACTTTGTATTTTCCACACTATGCATTTCTCTGGTATGAAAAAGTTGAAGGAAATCAGTTTTCCCTACCAAGACTCTAGAGATGATGGATGGCTATTCACAGACTGTTCTTTCTGTTTAAGACCATATCTTTTTGGTCTTTTGGTCAGTAAGGCTTAGTTATACTTGTTAACTAAACAAGTATAGAGATGGCAGGCAGTACCTTACAGAGCATTTCTGCCCATTATTGCAGAGACATCTTCATGCATTTTCCGTTTCTTTGTTCTGTATTGTGCAGCAACAGGGACATTCAGCTCATCATTTACTGCTGATATTCTATCCATTAATAGAAACTGTTGATTTCATTTGCTTGCAGTGAGGAGTTACTGAATATGTGCACCAAACAGTTATTCACCAGCAGCCTTCCCTATGCAACTTTATGGTGCTGAGCAATTACAAATTAAAATGGGAAGTGTTCTTTGGTGCTTTACTTTTCTGTACTTGCAGTGATGTCTGGGGAAATGCTGCAATGGAGAAATTCCATGTTGAGGTAATTCTGGAAATTATATTCACATTAGAAATCCCCAAACCATACTTTATTTTAAAATGTTTTAATGAGCTACCATATTCAGTGCATTAATCTGTCAAAGAGAAGTGCATAGGAATACATTTCACACCCTAGAGTCGAATTGAGGGAACGTGTTAGAGATGGCATCCTAAGTTTTCATGATGGAGGGTATGGGTTGGTTCCCTCATACCTTTCTCTGTATTAACTTGCAGTAGGAAGCCACTGTTGACTTTGTGGTGTAATAAGAATGAAAGAAAATCAGAAATAGGGGAATAATTGTGATATTCTTTAGCAATCATAGAAATGTCTTTATTTTATTCTGCTGTAGTGAGTTGACCTTCTTTGTGAGTCAGGCACCCACCAAGGCCTCCCTATCACTCCTTTCCACATCTGGACAGCTCAGGGAAAATATAATGAAGGGTTTATGGATTTTCTTTCTTACTGGAAGAAATCACTCACCAAATACCATAGTGGGGCAAACAGGCTCTAACTGGAGACATTAATTGAATTTATTACTAACAAAATCAGAACGGGATAATGAGAAGTAAAATAAGACCTTAAAACCCCCTTTCCCCACCCCTCCTCTTCATCTCTGCTTCCTCCCCTCAGTGGTGCAGGAAGACAGGGAATAGGAGTTTGGTGAGTTCACCACAGGTTGTTCCTTCCCCTGCTCCACTGTGGGGTCCCTCCCGTGGCAGACAGTTCTCCGCAAACTATTCCAATATGTGCCACTCTTCTACAGAGTGCAGTCCTTCAGGCACAGCCAGCTCATGCTTTCCCCATGGGGTCACAAGTCCTAGCAGGAAATCTGTTCCAGTGTGGGCTCCTCTCTCCATAGGTGTGCAAGACTCTGCTCCCATGGGCTTCCAATGGGTTTCAGCCTCCTCTCAGGCACCCACCACCTCTGGTGTGGGTCTCCTCCATGGGCTGCAGGTGGATCTCTGCATCCCTGCGGTCCTCCATGGGCTGCAGGGGCACCGCTGCCTCAGCCTGGGCTGCACCAGGGGCTGCAGGGGAATCCCAGCTCCAATACCTGGAGCAACTCCTGCCCCTACTTCTCCACTGAGCTTGGTGTCTGCAGAGCTTTCCTCTCATAGGTTCTCACCCCACTCTTCTCTGCAATTACAACTGTGTAATAATTTCTTCTTCTTAAGTCTGTTATCACAGAGGTGTTACACCATTTCTGATTTGCCCAGCCTTGGCCAGCAGCACATCTGTCTTAGATACAACTAGAATTGGCTCTGCCAGACATGTAGGAAGGTTTTAGTGGCTTCTCATGAAAGTCACCCCTGCAGCCTCCACCCCAACCCCACCACCACCAAAACCTGGCCATGCAAACCCAATACAACTTTGGAAGTTGTAAAAGACACTTTTGAACTACCTCTAGTATTTTCCCTTCATGAATAGAAGCACAGTTCTGGGAAAAGAGTTGAATAAAATGCATGCCCTCATTCATTATGTTTTCAAGCAAATCTAGTTTCATCTTCATTTCTTTTAAGGATATTCTTCAAACCACTTGCTTCAGAGTTTTTTTTCTGTAGAAATTATAAATTATCAACTACAGGTTCTCTCGGGGTATGGACTGTGTGTTGGTAATGGCATCTTTTTGGTTTCTGACTTCATGTTTCTTGGTAGTAACTTGTAACATTGCAATCCCATGGTGTGTTCAGAATGTCATTTCATTTCAAAAATATCACATACTATACAGTACTGAATAGCTGAAAAGGTCCTCTGTGAATATTTACAATGAAGAAAAGCAAGAGAAAGGATAAAAGGTCTGTTTTCAAGCTATACTTTTAGGCAGTAATATTAAGAAGAGGTTTTTTTTAATTGTTAAAAAGCTCTGTGAGAGAATGAAAAAAAATTCCAAGTACTGCTCTTTTAAACTTGGTTAATTTTAAGCTCTTTAATGAAACATATTAGAGAATGGCAGTTTGGGAAGGGCAGAGGATTTGCATGATCCTGTAGGTCTTATCCTGATGGTTTGTGTGACTCTGGATGACTTTGTATGACTCTGAACTCTCATCTTGTATGAAGATGAGAAATAAAAGACTAGTAAAGCAGCAGGACCCACAAAGAGAAAAGATGAATGCATGCATAAGAAACATGCAGCAAAGACCAATAAAGTGTTCAGATTCCTTAGTTCAGCTTCTACTAAATAGGTATGACTTTGCTAAAATTCTAGGTGCCTGTTCTTGGAGTTCCACTTATATCCATATTGTTTCTTGGAGTTTTGTATATATCCATATATCCACTTATATCCATATATGGATATCCATATATCCATCTAATTCCTTATGTAAAAGATGGAGAAGAGATTTTCATAAAATGACCTACTCTGGCTGATACCTTCCTCTTTTAATTAACTGTTAAGGAAGGTAGGCATTTTTAGGTTTGTATATTCTTGTATACCAGAAGAAACTAAATAATATTTAGTTGAAAGATTCTGAGACAAGTCTAGGCATTGTTAGACTCCAAGTAGAAAGAAAGAATACATTATTTTTAAAAATAGAAGAAAATTAGTGACTTCATAAAAATGACAGAACTGCATTTAAGTGATTAAGGCAGCACATAACCCTGCCCCTCTCCCCCCATCTTATATTTTTGAATTTTAGTACCTTGCTTACTGCATTTTTCTGGTCCACTCTCCTGATTTTAAACTCTGTCTAGCTGACCATGTGCAGCCTTTTATCTCATTTTAGATGAGTCTCCAGCATGCATTTCTATTTGGGTCAGTCCCTTTTACCTTTAAATCAGTAAAAATTCTTCTCTGCAAGTTAAGTTCTAAGCAATAAAACTTCACTCATCAACTCTCTTGTGTCCACCTTTTCACCTCCCACTCCATCCAGTATAGCAGTCAGTTTTGTAGGTACCTCTTGTTCTTCTTGTACCTACAAGACACAATTTGTATTAGTGTGACTCAGCAGCAAACCAAAAACCTACTATTCTTACCATCCTCCCCTTGACTAGGAGCAGACCTGCCACAGCTTCACCTCCAGCTTTTAATACACTTAGCTGTATGTTTAAGCACGAAGATGCTAGCTGTGTGCTAGGCTGTTGATTCCTTGATCTAGTTGTGCTGGAGAAATAATTAAGGGTCATGATAAGACCATCCATTCTCAAGTAACATTCTTGGGTTTGGCTTTGGATCATTTGTGAACTTGAGGAAACTACTGTAATTTCAAATCTCTAGCATATGCTAACCATAGTGAGAGTGCCTGGGATAAAAGATCTTGGAGAACAAAATTCATGTGCATTTGTAATTCAGAAGTTGTGAGATCCCCGTTTTTCTTCTCATCTGAATCAGGTATTTGATTAGTTGTGACATCTTTGCGTACTTTTACTTTTCTGCTGTCCCAAGAAGAAACATTTTTCATTTTCAGATTGAGGATTTACATATATGTAAGACCTCAAATGAGGGAGCAGTAAAGCATTTCACCAAGAGTGGAATGTGTAATTGTCTGGTTGTCCTAATACAGCCATATCTGATCAGAATGGTTTTACTCATTTATATGATCAAGTGCTTGAACAGTGTTGGACATACAGATGTTCTGTACATACCTTGCGTGAAATTTTTGCATACAACATCCCAAGAGACACTGTAAGCACATGGAATTTATGACATAGAAAGTGGCAGAAATATTTTTATTTCATTAACTCAATGTATGAAACATTAGACTGAAGAATTATTTCAGCATGGGTAAACCACAGTCCTTTATAATTAAGCATTACTATCAACTTTGAAGGATGGCATGATATGTGATTGTTATTAAAGCACAAGCAGAAAGACGATATTTAGACTGAGTGTGGATTTGTGCCTTATCAATGTGAATTTAGGTTGTTTCAAAATAATAACAAATTTGATAACAGACACTACTTAGGTTGGAGTGGCACAAATGCTGTTACTGTGTTTCTTAATTTCTGAAGTGTGGATGAGATTTTTTTAAAAGTGCTGATGTAATTTAATTGTCTGAATTAAGCATTCTGCTATACTCGTCCTTTTCAAAAGAGGATGTCTTGTTTTCATTGGGTTTTTTGTAGTTGTTTTTGTTTGTTTGTTTTTGTTTTGGTTGATTTTTGCTGTTGTTGTTGTTTTTCTGAGGAGGGGAGAAAGAAGGAGTTGTGTCACTATGTGCATGGGATATGTTTGGGGTTTTTTCCCCAGAATAAGTGATTTTTCAAAAAGTGTAGCAGGGTTTTGCTTTGTCTTGTTATTTTGACTGTTAGGCAGTAGTTTCCAGAACTAAAACGAAAGCAGCTCAGGCAGGGCCAGGGCAATCAAAAGCAGATTTCTTCTTTAGTGTGAGACAATTACACAGTAGACTCCACTAGGGGCAGGATTCAGCTGCCTGACTCTGGGAATGTAGTACATCCCTTTGACATGCTATTTGGAGCGTTTTTTGGGAACATCTATGTTGAAGGGGCTTGTGGTTTAAGGTGCTGAGTTAAGCAGCTATTGTTTATTTTGTTTATACAGTCACCAGTCTCTTAAAAAACTAAGACTCATTATAAATGAATGTGTCTCTGAATAATCTAGTACATTATGAAATTTGCTGCACTGTCAGTTCCAGAAACAGAAAATTTCTTACTTATTAATCCTCTTGACTTCATCATTTCAGCTAATGAATAAGGAAGGAAGTAAAACAAATAGAGCCATATTGGCTTGACATAGTGGAAGCCTGCTAGTGCAGTTAGTATTTTCTAAACAGAGAAGAAGAAAATTGAATAGCAGAGCAGTATATTGACAAGCTTCTAAAAGTGCTAAAAATGAATAAGTGACAAAAGTTGTCTGACAATGTACTTTAAATTTTTTTGTTTTTTCCTAGGGCAGTATTTGTATTGTCATCTACTCCCTTTTTGTTTTCAACATCTACAAAGGTTTAATCTCGAAATTTTATTTTTTGTCTCTCAACTCTTGTCAGTCTAAGTCTCTTTAATTGTATGAATCCATATTTGCTGTCCTTACAAATAAAATGCAAATCATATCCTTTCCAGAGCTAAACACTTATCTAAGTAAAATCACAATAAATATTCAAAGGTTAAAACTGAGATTAATTTAAAGAAAATCACAGAATGCCACATTATTGTTTGGAGGTCTAAAACTTTATATTAAAAAATGTCAGAACTGTAACTCATAGAAATATCCTTTTTCTGAGTCAGGCTTTTTAGATGTTTTTGCTAATGGTCATTTTGGTTCATAGAAGATGGCAAGAAGAATTGAACAACAGCTATTCAGGGTTTCTTTTCTTTATGGTGACATGTTGGATTTCGTAGGAGCTGTATGTGTGTAAGATGAAGGCCCAAGCCTGTTGGAGAACGTCTCCAGCAGAGGCACAGGGGTGATCTCTGCCAGGCATATGGAAGGTTTGCCGGCGGTGCCGACTGTGGCAGCGGAGCTGCCGAGGGGCCGCAGCCTCTTCTCTGCTGGAGAGCGCAAGGGGAAGCGGAAGAGCTATTCATAGCCTGGCAGCGATGATGGCACCACGAGCTATAAACAAGAGTGTTCCACTTCAGTCAAGAATTCAAAAGCCTTTTCATGAACTCAATTAAGAACTTTTCTGACAGCGGGGATGTACTAATTGTCTGTTGCAACCTCGAAGAAGGAAATCAAAGGAACTCTGCTGAAATTCAGGATTTGCAAGCAATCTACTTTTCTACCTACCAACATCTGAAAGCTAAAAATAGGAAGTAGGGTGAAGGAAGGATTGCAGAACTGTTTCTAAGGAATTTCCCAGCTGAAGACTTTGGGATTTAGCTAAGGAACATTAGTAGAAGAAAATAATGGGAGAACACAGGGAAGCACTTTGCTGCAAATAATAGATGTAATTTTTTTGGTGAAAGTAAGATAAGGCTTAGTTGTTTAAATTCTATTGTGATTCACATTATCTAGCATTTTTGACGGGGAGGGGTAGAATAGTTATGTTAGAAGCGTGAGACTTCTTAAGGAGGGACAGTTGATTTTTATTTTTCCATTAAAAGAAGCTATTATTTCAGACTTCGAAAATTTTTCAGTAGTACAAACGATCACAGGAAAAACATACACCTGACTGGCCAAGAAAATGATGGGGTTTTTTTCATAAGAAATTATTGCCACTTTTCATTTTGCATTTTTAATTTTTATCTTAATTTTCATTAAGTACTTGTGTAGGACTCTTCATCTGTAAATCCTGTGCATCATAAAAATGAAAGTTAATTTTTGTACTTTATAAATGTAAAATGTGCTTACTGAGAATAGGAAAGATTTTATGTGAAGAAAAGATTTCATGCAGTTCTTTGTAGACACTACAAAAAAGAAAATAGGGTAATATTTTTGGGTTTTTTTCAGAGATGAAAATACTGATGTAAGACTTTGAAACTTTCATTTGCTTGCATTCAACAGTATCCTGTCAAGTTTAATATGGAATATCTTCTAGGGAATGTGATATTTTAACTGAATAACTGATATCTACCTTAGAAATTTTGCAGCACCCACTGCCTTTATTCATCTTTATTCCTTATAAACACAAACTGTTTAAAATTATAAGGTACAAAATACCTTTGTGTATTGGGAGTTGGTAAGAGATAGCAAATAAATAATTTTGTAATATGTTTTAGACAGAAGACACCCTAAGGAAGATGCTGGCCATTTTTCAGATGTACAAAAATTTGCTAAATTTTTCTTTTTGTACATAGGGAAAAATGTAAAATTGTATTTACATCCTGTGAGGACAAGAAGTCATTTCTGACTTTGACAGTAATGGAACAAAACTTGTGCCATCACCTGCCTCTGATAAATATTTTTTAATAAATAAGCCTGAATTATTTGTGCACAAGAAGACTGAAGACTTGGCTGCAGAAGTCTCTGGCTGGCTCATAATCTGTTTTCTGTTGTTAAATTTTGGGAATTTGGAATAGTCTGTAAATTTATTAGACTCCTGACACAGAGGCAGTATTCAAAAGGGGCACTTGGATAACCATGGAGACTGTTGGACCATTAAGCCCGACATTCACCCTTGGCATTTGTAGTACAGCATTTGGAAAAAGGATAAAGGAAGGACACAATTCTTAGGGCATTATATTTTCAAAGCTTGTTGAAAGGTCACAAAAGGTTCAGTTAAGAGCTACAATAATGTTTCAGATGCTGGAGAAACTACTTTGCAGTGGAGGATTTAGAGATTTCAATCGCTTTAGTTTATCACACAAGAGATCAAAAGGTGACTTAATTATAAAGTGTAAACACTTTCATACACGCACAGTATTCACCACTAAAAGCTTTTTAATCTAGTGGTGAAAGGCAGCATAAGCACTGAGGGATGGGAGTTTAAGTGACTGTCCTTGGAAGCAGGGCATGCATTTTTAATGGTGAGTGTGATTCACCTAGTAGGTGTTGATCTCTCAGTATTCCCTGAACAAGACTTGCTTCTTATATTCAAGTTAATGCATTACATAGCTTCAGATCACATCAATACAGTGTTACACACTTCCTGAACTCCAGGACTTAGATAATTTATTGGTTTTAGTTTTGTTTCTCGTATATTTTCAATTTTTTAAAAAATTTTAATTCCTCTTGAAGAGACAGAAGGGGCCATTTTTTATTACATTAACTAGAACTAAAGCATTTGATGTCACCATATTGCAAGAATGTTAATGAGCTCATATTGTACGTCTTCCTAACTCAGGAAGAGATTTCCTAAGAGCATTAATAGATGTTTTATGGTCTAGTAAAGACAACTCACCTAAACTTAAAGCTTTAATATATTTAATTGTAGGTGATGATAATATTTACAATATAATGGTTGCAACCACTCCACTATTTCTCAGCCATCTTAGCCATACATACCACCAGTCATAACTCCCTGGTATTCAACTAGGTAAAGACACAAAGTGTGTAAAGCCATGCTTCCACACTCCTCCAGGCTAAAGAAGTAATCCTTCCAGGCTCCTAACAGTGTAGTGATTTGGCTGAGGAATCCATATCAAATACCAAATAATCCCCCTGGTGACTTGATCTAACATAATTACATAAAATAGAGTACCTAGTAGATTTTGGTTCAAACTTCTTATCTAGAGATATTATCATTTTATTCTTAACACTCTGCCTTCTTGCAGTCTTCTTCACATATATATTTTGGTCTTCTAATGACCTGTGACATAACTAAATTATAATAGCAGTGGCAGTGAGCAAAGACAGAAAATCTAGCACACAAAAAATCTCATACATCTCAGTCCTTGTCACAGATCCTGTCTGTCCTTCAGGGCACCATATCCTAAGTCACCTCTTCCTAAAGTGCTAGAAATGGCATTTCACATCGTGCAATCCTAGTAGAAAGATTTTTGAATATACACATATTATTGGTCATACCAGGATATATATTTTGATAATCTTGGCAATATATTTAGAGGAAAAAAAGGTGAGAGTGGCTGCTACTCAGAGATACCTACTACTTTTTTGTTTTCAGGTAGGAAAATTACTGCCTTTCATCAGCCAAGTCAGATTTTTTTGCCTCATCATTAAATATAACAATTTTTTCTGGCAAAGAGTACCTAGCTTCCTACTTCTTGTGAAGCTGGCACGTATGAGGCCACATCAGTGACATGGTTGGATGATGTCAGTGTTCTGGGTCCAGCTCACCTCTTTGCTGTCCTGGCGACAGACCAAAGTGTGGTGCGATGCACAGATGGCTTGGTAGGTGATTTTCTTTGCAACATGGAAAAACTCTCAGTATTTTTACTGTTGGCCAGCTCCAGGAATTTTCTTGAAGCCTCCAGATTTTCGCTTCTACTACAGAAATGCGCTGTGGCTGTTCGGATTATAGCTGACAGAAGAAATTTTTAGTTGTTCCACTTGGGTGGAGGGAGCTGATAAGACATTATCATCCATTTTGAAGGATCTCACTCTGGATACCCATACAGCTTCCACTCTTCATCATTCTGTTCAGCTTTTAGAGAATGTGGTACAATGTACTGGATAAAAATGTCACTTGAGCACTCTTGACTCACAGCTTTGGATTTTAAATTAGGTATCTCATGTAAGGGGAGGGAGTGCCTTTTAAAACGTGGTGCAGAACAAGGCTGCAAAATAGTGGTTGCGTTCTGTGACTCTTCCATGTTATTGTGATAAATTTGTGAATTTGGCAGAAAGGCAAGTCAGTGTCATCAAAACGAGAAGAACTCTGCGTAGAGGCTGCTGGCTCAAGCAATAAGAAGGCTGATGTAAAAGATTGGTATTCTTCCTTTACATCTAACTCCATATGGAAATCCATTTTTAGGTTAAGAAAATACTGAGTTATGACAGGAACTAAATCTTTACAGTGTTTGGCTCTGCAAAGGGTTATCCAAGGGGAATGAAATACCTATTCCTACTAGAGAGTAAGGAGGAGACTGGTGGTATGGTTAGATCCAAGTGCCCTGGAACAAATTCTTGGTCATTCCAAAATTTTCAGTGCTTTGTCTACAGACACAGTTACACTGGAGTATCAGATTTGTACCTGGAGCCTTCTGTGGGACTGAACCAAGTTTTCTGAAGGTCTGAGCTTATGGCATGTGATGGCTCAGCAGCCTGTGGACCTCTGTGGTGATCCAAAATGATCTGGGAGCCAGAATCTCTGTGGCTGCACACTGCTTAGTGGGCTGCTGTGAGAACCACTATGGAACAGCATAAAAATACCAACCAAGGAAAACCTTTGGAGAAATGTCTCTCTGCCAAATTTATGTGTACTTCAGAGTAGCAGGTAGAATCATAAAACAGTTTAGTAGACTTTGTGCAGTGTTTCCCAAGGGACACTCACTCCTGTTATTTAAGACATTATTGGTTTAAAATGAGCCTTAGGGGTTTTCTGCTAGGACTTAAATGGTAAATAGGTTGGCAGAAGCTTTTCTTCTCTTAAAATCGTGCCTGTGATGGGTTTGACTCCTTAGGAGAGAACTGCAATGGGTCTGCTGGATGTGATGAATGAGCACATGGTTATTGAAGCATCCCTCTTGATGTCCTTCTGCTATATTGTCCAAATGGAATTTTTCCAATATGCATTATTATAGAAATAAAATCCATATTTTGAAATATTAGCAGTACTGAACTGTGTGGACTAGATTTTTTAATGGAAATGTCTTTTCATAAGAGTTTGGGCATAAATAGTTGGCTTGGGAATCAATCAAAATGTTGATAGATACAGGAAGAATAGGAGAAGAAAACCCAAAATTGAATGTCAAGTTTTTCTGTAGGTCTTGCTGTGGAAATGTAGGTCAAAGAAAAAAAATAGTGTACACTAATTTTGGACTTACACTTTCTACTCAACAGCTTCATCAGGTGAGACAATTTTGCAGAAAATTTTTTTGCTGACACAGGTTTATTTCTTAGCTTGTACAGTCTCAGTGAGCATCAAGAAGCAAGGATGCTCATCACAAAAGAGGCTCCATTTTTCTACTGAGTATAATTTCAGACTCAAGACAATGTTATTAAAACAGTTATGAGCAGTGATATTCTGGAGAAAAAGTAGGCATTAAAAATGTGAAGAAAAATGGTATTGGTTTTCTTTCACAAGTAGTATTGTGAGGATATTGGTTGCGTCGTGCAGTGGATGAGCCCTCGTTGCCTCCGGCAAGTGTAGCCCTGGGACCAGATCAGCTGGGAGCGTGGCAGTAAATACAACAGGGACTGGTATGACTGGAGTGCTCAAAAACCAAAGTTTAATTAAGTAAAATAAAAGGTGCACTAGCAATCAATGAGCAGCAAAAACGTAAGCTGTACGCTGTAGGGAGCCACTCCAGAAGACCTCAAAATGAGCCAAACACAACCTTACATAGACATTAACTCAGAGCAGGGAACCAATGAACAAAGAGGAACAGAAACAATACCTTATTTGGAACCAATCAGAGGGCAGGGTTCAGAACATAGCCTCATAAGGAATAACTTAATTTACATAACTGTTCCCACCATTCTCTTCTTCTGACCCACCTCTCACCATAACCGAACTAGATTTTATCTATCCTGGCCTCTCAAAGTACTGCTATCTGCAGTGTGGCTATTTCACAGCTTGTCCTTTCCAGGACTGACCACCACAGCCATTTAACTTAAACAGAGAACACCTTAAAAGAAGAAATTAAAATAAATCATAAATATAAAGAGCCTTGACATTTTTAATTTTACCATGTGGTATGCTTAAAGCATAAAATAAACCAGTTAATGTTCTCCTTTTCTAATTTTCTAATTCACTAAGATGCCATATGCTTTTCATTTGTGTTTACTTAGGCATCCAGAAGAATGAAGAGAATTAAGTATTGCTGGAGACAAGCTTAATCATTATCTTGTGTTCAAGCACTTTGATGGTATATTTAAAATAGATGTGTGAGCCTTTTTTGTTCCTTGTAATATGGAAATTATAAAGGAAGGTGAACAGGATGATAAATTAGAGATGCTCTCAGCAAGGCTGTTAAATTATTTTTAGGTAGAAGACATACTGTACACAGTGAGCCTCAGCTGAATATAATTAATTTGAAACATTATCACTGTTGCGCTTGCAGTCCTATTGTATTTTTTTTCAGTTCTGCATCTTGCTGGCTCCTATCACACCCCTCACTGTGAGATCTTTTCCTGTTTTGCACGTGTCCTGTTTGTTACCACCATATGGTAGTTAGAATTTCAGTAGCTTTGCTCTGTTTACAGACCACTGTGGTTTGTCATATTTTTGCTACTCACCCTGTATTGCCATCTGATACCTATCATCTGTTTAACACATTGGATGCCAAAAATACTCAGATTTCTTTTTTCTTCCAAATGCATGTATGAGAAAGACTGTTTCAGAATGCTGTTTTGATAAGCATTGATCCCAAGTAATTTCCTGTTAATGTTGAACTAGGACCCATACATCTCAACTTTCCAAACTTTTTACCAGGTGCCAACTTACTGAAGGGATCTATTCCAGCACTGAGGATTTTTTAAACTTTTTTCCACCTTATGTGCATTGTACTGTTTGCAGCAGATGATAGTATGTTTAAACATCTTTTCCCACTGTGTGATTGTAGCAAAACCAATATTGTCAGAGTGTTGCAGGGTCTATTCTTACTCTGGTTGCCAACTGCTATTTGGATAGGGTAGCATTAAGAAACTGTTTGTAAAATTGGTTCAGTTGGATAAATGGGCTTCTCTTTCTCATGTGTTGCTTCAATAATATGTCTGCTGGTTAATAGTTCTGTATTCAATACAAGTGAGCTAAATACTTGTACCTCTGTGTGTGTGATTTTGTGCAGGTGCCAATCTCTGCCTCCCTTTTAAAAACTTTTCCTTAATATTTTCATTAATCTTTTCTCCTCATTCTATGACTCTTAAATTGAGCTTTTCTACTGTAGCACCCTGCCTCCCCACCCGCATCCTCTTCTCCCTGCCCTGCTCCTTTCTTGATATTCTGAGTTTTATGGCTGGTTGGTTGCGATACGATGACCATCCTTAGAGAAAAAAGTGCCTGCAGTAGCATATTATGTGATTCAATAAATTAATTCAATAAATTGAAAAGAACACTATTTAATTCTCTTTAACATCAGTCTGAAAACAGATTAGGTTTTGTCTGTTCACAAAAATTTGATTGTGGTGAAGTTTAGCTTAAATAAATTATATTTGTATTCCATAATAAAATGAAACTGATGTTTTTTTGAAGAGAAAATAAATCAAATCATTCTTTACTCATATATTTAATGTATTTTAAGAGGCATTTGCTGGCAGAGCCACTTCACAAAATAGTATTTTACTGCAGAAATTTCCTGTGGAGTACAGAGACTCCTACTTAAAGGATCACTCCTTGGCATTAAAGCATTGTTATGTCACCAGAAGCTGACATAGGTCAGCTCATTCAGGAGACAAGTTCTGTGGTCTATTATACAACATGGGGAAGAGAGTGGGGTGATGGATTAAATCCAGTAATATTTAAGTGATCAGTAATATTGGTAATCAGTAATATTTAAATAAATGAAGACATCACTTAGTCAGTGATAAGGAAAAAAAATTAAGGGACTTTCCAGCAGTCTTTTTAGAAGTTTGTGTAAGAGAAGCTCTGTCTAACATTCGTCAGGGCTTGTTCTTTTAAATAAGCAACTGTGTATGAAAATTATTTGTATCTGCAAATGCAATAATGTAAAAGGATATGCTCTGTAATGTCACAAATGGTACTGGCATGGCTGGGTGCCTCTGGGATCTTTGTTTTCTGCCATACACCTACACAAAAAACAGTTCTTCTGTTATGCTATATAAAGAAAACACAGAGAATGAAAGCATTTCATTGAAAGTCCAAAGGCAAATTAATATTATTAATTGCCTTTATTATTTTTGTCTGTCTTCTCTTCATGTTAGAGTAAGCCCTGATTTCATAATTTAAGTAAGCCTTGTATAAAACTACTTTATGAAAAAAAATCAAGCAAAATAACTACATATATATATATATTACATATATATATAAAATATTATTGGTGAATAGATCTTTGTTTCTGAAATGGCTGAGAAGAGACGAATTTTGAGATTACTTTCCAGTTTAGTAGGGGTTAAATTGTAAGAGTGTTGTGAATTGAAGAGATGCTGGAAGATGCTCTCCTTGTTGTGGTCTTGATGACTAAAGAGCCTACCTGGAGCAGAGGCTAGACAGAGTTAAAGGAATAAAATAGGTATTTATTGAAAGGCCTTCAAAGGATACACCTTGGGGAGCACGAGAGCCCAGCCAGGGCTCTACCCAGGAAGGACCCAAGATGGACACAAGATGGACACCTGGTCACGAGTTTTCACACTTTTATAAGTTTTGGTCCATTTACATATTGGGGTCAATTGTACAATTACAGCCTCAGGTTATGAAGTCCCATCCTCCTGCTTTGCTCTGCTCAATTTGCTGTTGTTTACACTTCTTGACCCCAAAGCTGCAAAGATGTTCTTGGTTCTCAGTCTGGAAAACGATTGCTTTGTCTAACTACCCTGTGAAGAGAACTTGCTAACACTTTACAGGAAGTTCAGAGTCACACACTGAGGCAGTATAGAATCTGAAAAGTATGAAAGCTAAAACTTAAGGCATCAATCTGATAATGTGGGTAGACAGGAGAAAATTTCTCAGGCCTTTTTTACAGAGGATCTTATGGAGACTTAAGCTGACAAATTTTTGGGAACTGAAATTCAGTTTTTAAGCAAATCAAATTCGGTTTTAAAACAATCTTTGTAGAAAATCATGTTATTTTGATTTTGCTTTTTTTTCTAGCCTTTTTTTCTAGGAGATACCTATTCCTGATAAAGTCACATCGAAGCAATATTAGTATCTTGTACTATGCTAGAGCTTTGTTTCTTAAAATGCCTGAGTTTGACAGTAGAAGTGCAAGAGATTGTCAAACTGCAGTCAAATCATCTTCCTCAGTTTCTTATTCTGCTTTTTTGTAAATCCATAAACATTAATGCAACTGTGTGGAGTCAGATTTTCTTTCTTTCAGTCGCGTCTGACCCCACTGAGTTTCCTGGAGTGACTGACCGTGTGTTTGCATGCAGGGGTATTGCTGTCCCTTGGTCGTTATGGCTGTTTTTTCTGCAACAAGTATTGCATATAGTATTGAATAATGGCAAATAAAGTAATACAGCCATTTAGCTCTGCAGTTTTGTTGCATGAGTAGTTTCAGCAGTCTTTAAAAAGCTGAATATGCTTATAGGTCATAAGCACTGTGTTTATTAGGTAGACGATGCTTGGCTTGAATGTGTGTTTTAATGCTGTAGTAAGAGTGGGACTGTAACTAGTGACATTTCTATAACTTCTTAGGTGTTACATTTGGTAAGTCCAGGCTGCTAACAGCTCTGTATGAATTTCTGAAACTTTTTGAACTTTCTCACTTGCAACTGATGACAATTTCTCAGAGCAAACCAGCTGCTCTCCTGTTGTGCTATCTGCCTTGGGAGAGCTGAGTGGTGAAGAAATTAAACAGGAAGAGCTGTGGTGGTTTCATGGGATAACTGATACTGGTGAGGTTGCCCACAGAGGTAAGAGGTGTGTTAGAATGGCCATACTGGTGAAGACCAAAGGAAGAGGCACTGACACATTGTGAGGTGTAGTCACCACCCTTCTACTGGCTCCAGTCAAAATGTCACTTTGCCAGCTGAGTTTGAGCAGAAGGCACTGATTCCTTCAGTACTAAGAATAGCTCAACATGTAAATGCTTTTTAATACAAGACATGCAGAGTTTCCTTCTGAATTCCTCAGGTATGCCTTTTTTTAGTACTATTATGTGTTGTTTGCCTTGTTCTCTGGTTTCTCATTTTTACCTCAGAAAGGATATCGGTCATTTGGGAGGAAATGTGGGAAGCTGGAATGTAAATTCCTTATTGTAGATATTGCACATTTTTGACTCACAGTTCTTCAGTTGTGTAAGGAAAAAGTCTGCTTGTGGGCTGTAGTTATTTTAAAAAACCACCAACAAATAGAAGTATATGAAAATAAAGTTTTCCAATAATCTACATTAGGAAATCTTCCAGGAAGATGAAAAATTGCATTTTATACAAGTTATTTAATGAGCTCATTTATATGCTTGCAGAAAACCTGGCCTAAGTAAAATGTTAACTTGAAAATGACTGTTCCTGCTGGTGAAAAGGCACCAGATAAGAGCCCTGGGAATAAACTGCAGCCCACACCACTTTGCTGGTGTGTCTCTTCTCTGATGTGATGAACAGGGACACTTTCTAGACAAGGTGTGGGATGTCTTTGCAACAGCCTGGACAGGCTTGTGAGGATGCTGCCAGGTAGTATGTGTTTGATAATAGATTATAGGAAGGAATTGGAATTAAGACAACTTGTGTAGAGGGAAACGGTATCTGCTACATGTGAACAACTTTCCAGTGATGAAGGCCAAGTCTAAGTTCCTGTGTTAGGTCTGTAAATGAAACCTTTGTCTTGGCCAAGTCTGAATTTTATCATGATTCTCATAATAAAATTTTTCGTGGTTTTGCTTCTCTTGGACTGGTGTCACAGACCTATAGGAAAATACTAAGTCATTAAAAATGCATTGCCCCTCATGGACCTGAGGAAAGCTCTAAGTATATTGCCTGAGGGCTGGAAAGCAGAAAGTAAATAACTAGAATCATAACATGATGAAAAAAAATTTAAAAAATTAACTTCATGTGTTTCTGAATCATGTTGGGAGATTGGTATTACCACACTGCCTGGAAGCACTTTTTGTGGACTATAACCCTTCTGAGTGGGGGTTTTCACATGTGTAGAAAAAAAGGTGATCTTTGTCACAGGGGCAGCCTGCACTGTAGCTATTAGGCAAATAATAGAACAATAAGAACAGACAGGAGAGTCTGTATTGCCTAGCCTGCTAAGTAAAAGTTTTAACATGGTTTTGACATACCTAATTTTTGTCCAGATGTTTGCAGGCATCAAGGTGAAGGAGAGTTTTAAGGAGGATAATGTGATAATGGTGGTGTTCCTAATACTCCCATGCTAGAGGCAACAAAGGGAAGTCCTCAAAGACCAGATTGGATGGGACTTTGAGCAGTCTGGTCTGGTGAAATGTGTCCCAGCTCATGGCAGGGGGCTTGGAACTAGGTGATCTTTAAGGTCCCTTCCAACCCAAACTGTTCTGTGATTCTTGCTTGAAAGTTTAACTTGAGCAGAAGCATCTCAGTACTGAATGAGAAATTATAGGCAGGATGGAAATAGGCTGTCAAAGTCTTTGAAGGTGAAGATAAGCCATTTATGTTTTATGCTGTAGAAAAGCAGATTCATCGGAGGAATACAAAGAGAGAGGTAAAATATATTAAATTATATTTGTTGCAGAACTGTGATTAGACTATCAGACTGACAGGCTTGCTCTGGCAAGGAAAGAAATTGAGGGATGAGCTGGTGATAGCTGAATGTTTAAGCTGGAAAGATATGAAATCAGCTAAACCTGTGTGATTTTTGTTTTGGTGGTTTTTTGTTTGTTTGGTTGGTTGGTTTTTTTTTTTTTTTTGTTTGGTTTGATTTTAATTTGCAAAATTACCCCCACAACTTATACAACAGTTTAGGTGAAGGTTTAAGTAGGTCTGACTCCAGTGTGTAGCACAGTGGTTACTGGTCCCCAGTGCAAAACACATTGGAGAGGGTGGTAATTTGTGCTGGAGGTAGAAGGAAATTTCTGTTTCAATTTATGAAGTTTGGTGTACAGGTCACCCTTGACACGAGTCAGTATCTATTCCAAACACTTCCATTTGGAGAGGAGACTAATGTGAGGTAGAGAGACAGACCTGTGAGTTACAATCATGGTGAGATTTGTGTTTGCACCATGAAACAGGGAGGAAGAAGAGATCTTGGCATGTGGAGATGGAAGGGCTGATGTCCAGCTGGATTAAGGTGATTGCTGGTGAGATGAAAAATGTTGAGAGAAAATGGAGTTGATACGTAGTTGTGTGTTGAGTGAACAGGGAAGAATGAAGAAAGCTTCAGGCCAGGTAAAATCTGAAATTTTGAGGAATATTTATTGTTTTTATTGTTGGATATAGAACATACTATATGTTTATAGTAACTATTTTGATATATTTATTAAAAATGCATAGGAGTGAGAGGCAGGAACTACAGGAAATGTGATTAGGGCAAGGTAAAGTCACAGAAAAGTGACAAGTTGGACAGTAGGAAACAGCAAAGGGACCAGAAGCAGTCAGTATGTGCAGGAGAAAATGTGCATATGGAAGCCGCTAACTCTACCATTTGAAGTCCTTTGATTAATGCTTGTATTTCTTTTACAGAAGCATGACCTTTTTTACCTCTAAAGATCAGTTGATTAATCATATTGCTACCTGTTTCATAGCTTACAGAAACCATGTCTTGCTTGCCTTTGGTTCTTAAAACAACAGTTCACACTGAATTAAAAAATACTACAATAGCATTAACACAGAAATATTAACATCCAAATTCACAGAAGTCCAGTATTTTGCAATATGAGTACATCCTGAAGTTATTTCATCTTTATGAAATAACCAAACCAAGTATTGCCATGCTAAAAAAGCAGCACACCCCCAAACATTTAAAAATATCCTGGACTTCAAATAGACTAACACAGTAACATTACTACATCAAGAACTTGGGAGCTTAAAGAGTTAGATATGTTGTTACTATTCAACCTTAACTTGTCCTACCTGTACAGAGGATATAAATATTAATAATGGATTTATATGTCTTTGGATGATTAATGAAGTAACCAATAAATATATCTAGACTTCTCCACTCAACTTCAGCTGTTTTTTCTTGTCAACACATGCTAGATTCCCCATAAACCCCTCATTTCTCTTTATTGAGACAAAACTATCCACAGCAACTTGCTGAAATGGCCTGTCTTGACTTTACTGTGTAAAGTGTGTATTCCCAAAAGCCGTGACATGTTGACAGCTTTTCCCAGCTGAGGTGCTGGTGGGGCTGAGGGCAAAGCCAGGCTCCCTCTGGAAGCATCTCCATGAGATAGATGGGTGCTGCAGTGCTGGCACACCAGTAAGGCATCTGGTGCAACTGAGGTAATTCCAGCTTTAGGGAGCAGCTGAACGATGTTTTTCAGGTCACAGCTTCAATGTGGATGCTTAAAGATCACCAACAGGTTTTTAGCTCTAGCTGTTGCCTTCGTGGGCATATGCAGTATTGCTGTTTGCATTTTAAATTATTTATTTATCGTAAAAAAAGAATGCCAAGAACAGGCGTTGGTAAAACGCCTGCTTATCTTATGGAAAAACTTGTCTGAGCTCTGTGTGGTGATGTGTTTGTGTGGTGTGGGTGAAGAGGACAAAGTACTGCATTTTACTAAGCTTTTTTTCAGACATGCAGTAGCTGCTGGTGGATAGTTACTTAAGGCTGTGCCACTTAGAAGGCAGCACTTTTTCAACTAACGTGAACCCATGACAGGGCATAATATTTTTATAACATTACATCAGGTGTTTAATTTTGAGACTGAACCATTTGAGTTGAACTGGGAGTGAAAATACGATCTGCATTGCCATCTACTGGATTTCTAAGGAAGTACAAAATAGAATTTCATGCTACATTTAAAGTCGTTTAGAACGTAACTCTACATGAAAGAGACACAAATCTTAGTAAATCTTTTATAAAATCTGTGCATACAGAGTATATATATGCAGATGTGCTATTTTGAAACTTTCTACTCTTCAGCATATATGTGCAAATAATTTAGGTAGGTGTTTGAAACAGCAAAATATAATTTAATACATTAATTTAAAATAGCAAAAGAAGCAATAATATAGTCTGTTAAAAAATTACAGCTTTCGATTGTAATTTAAATAATGAACATGATAAGAAAATAAATATACATTTTGGTCCAGCTCCAAAGAACCCAACAACATACATGATAAATTCTCTGTGTTTATGTAACACTTTTTGATCAGTCAGTGTTATAAATGGCCTCAATGTTCATTGTTTGTCCTCCTAATTATATCTGTCTGAAAGCTTTAAATTATGTAAGGTATTTATCACAAGCTTTCTCCAAGGCTTACAGCTTTTGCTAAGTGTATGAAGATGTGAGTAAAGCTTTGAAGAATTACCTATCAGTAATTTTTTACTCATTTACACTGTCAAAATAAAATACAGAATATTCAAATGAAAATACAGTACATATATAGCACAGCTGAAGCAGGGTTTTGGTGAAATATCTTTGAAAAAAAAGGGAGGAGGAAGCCATCATGTTTTCTTGGAGAAAAAACCAGCAGCAAACTGAACATATGTTGGGTTCTATGTATATTGTAAAAGTGAGCAGGTTAAGTCTTTCCCTGTAGACATGCAAGGTGTTTATTGGCTTTTGTGCACTGTGGGTGGTGATGCTGACCCCTCACAGGTGCACTAGAGCCCCGAGCCTGATGTCCCTCTCCAAGCTGCTCAGTCTCTTCCAGTATTTTAGCAGCAGAAGAGAGTGGTTTAGTCATAGGAGATGTGGTGTGCCCAAAGATTCTGCCGTGGTGGGATCTTTTTTTGTTCACTCGTATGTGCCGTGCCTGTGAGTGTGAAATAGCAGTGCCCTCCCCAGACACGTCAGCTTGTGTGGATGCAGCTCTTTTGTTCAGAGTGTTGGGAGGTCTGCACAAGTGAAGTGCTGCAGTAATGTCTCAGAGCAAGCTAATCCTGCAAGTGCCCTTCACTTCACTAGCAGAACCAGATAAATGCTGGGGTGCGTGATGAAAATCACATGGGTGTGTGCATATATCTCCCTTACACAGTGGTCTGGTTGCTCTTTCTGTTAGAGGGCATTGAATTGGTGTCTGCCTCAAGGGTCTGCCATGACATTATATCATATGCTCTTATTAGGTCTTTAGTCTAACCTTTAGGTGCTTGTCTACATTAAGGAATATTTAATAGTTTAAAATTTTCCTTGCATCTGATGAAAATGTGCTCAATAGCCTGGAAGTTAAGGAGCAAATCAAAACCTACCATGTGGATTTTAGTTCTTGCTTAATGCTTAAAATACTTCTATATATGGCAAAACCATTGAGAAGGATTTTCTGCCACCATTATAGAAGAGCCAAAGATACAGAGATCCAGCTTTTTCCTCAAAAAAGTAGGAAAAGTGGTTAAAAAAAGAGCCAATTGAACCATACCTGCTGTGAGCAGGGCAAGATTCTTTCTGCTCTGTGAAATGTGCAGTCATTTTCTCCAGTTCCGTTCTTGCTGTAGATAAAATGTCAGCATTTCCTCAGTAGTGCCATGTATGATATGAAAGATAAAGATTTCAAACCCCTCATAGTACAATGTGTCTTACATGGATTCAGAAATTAACAAATCTATAAACAAGTGATACTTATTTATAAAGAACTTTAATCTCATCTCACTTAAGTTTTGCCCAGTTTGTAGCATGTTCATCTACCCCTTGGTGCACACAGAAGGACAGAAACATAATTGTGTTAATACTCTTCCTAAGCTTCGTTTCAGATAAAAAAAAAGTTCAAATGAAGATGGTCTCATTGGAAAAGAACAGGAAGAGGGGCAGTGCCTGCTGTTACCTTCCCTTTCCATGTTAGTGAACAGCCAGGGCCTTTGGTTTTACTTTAGTGGCGGAGAACTGAATTTAGTTTCCATGGTTTCATTTTTGAATAGAATATTTGATGTAATAAGAAATTTACCTACAGACTTCTCCATTATTTAATTGCATTCTTTAAGCTGGTTATTATAAAAATTCCTGAATGTCTTCTGTTTTTTTTATGCATTATAAGTGAGAAGCTGTGTAAGATAACTTAATTTATATGTGTAATCCAGTTATATGGTAAAAAGTATTAAGTTTCTCCAGTATTTTGCCTAATTCTTTGACCTACTTTTTCATCTTACTCAATACTGCAAAGGTTTTTAAGCAGGTTAGTAAAAAATAAAACAAAACAAACCCTCTTGCTGCTCCTGCCAAGCTTTTGATTTGCATAAAGCATTAAGTATAATGCATCATGTTTGTAGTTAGGGAGAATAGAATATTTAGTTACTTAGCTTTTGCTGCATTCTCACTAGAATGCACTCATGTGGTGTTACTGGTTTTAGTGTGAGAGCTAGTTGAAATACAATTTACAAGCAATAATATTCCTGTCCAACTGAATTATGTGTGTTTTGCCACAATTCCTGTGAGTTAAGTTGAATTATTTTTAGGCTTGAATATCACGTTAAAGTAAAAATATCCACACCACCAAAAAAGTATTTCATACAAAGAACACAGATCATTTACACCTTAAAACTCCAGACAAGTTCTCCACACACACACACACACACAAGCCCACAGAAACATGGAATTGTGTCACTAAGAATACACTGGTTAAATGGTGTGAGTCAGTGCTAATTAAGGAAGTAGGTAGCTCAGAGCAGAGATAAAGGATATCACCAAGACCTCTATTGACAACACACCTACTGTTTCCAATTATCAAACTCAAGATTGCCTCTTTCTATTCATAATCTGTGTAGCTGTTCATGATTTTTAAACTTTATCCATGGAGATGTATATTTGAAGCAACATCTGGAAAAGCCTGGATTCTACATAGCACGGTGCAAAGACCATGTTTTGCCCTTCTGGAATCTCCTCCTTAGGCTGTCTCAGGTCTTTTTGAGCTGTGATTAGGAGGTGAGTCTGTTGTGCAGCAGCATGCTTCTCCAGGTGGTGGGCATAGCGTCAGGGTGTTCGTTGTTTGGGGCAGCTGGAGGAGAAGTGCTGCTTCTTTCAACACTGGTCTTCATCCTAGGAACCTCGAATGCTAAGCTGGAAGAAATATCTGTAATGAGGGGTAGCAAGCGTTAAGTAGTCTGTCATACTTAACGAGAGAAAACACAACAGATTGTTAATATATACATTTGAAATAAAAAGATATTGTCATGTTCTTGTAAGGTCATTTTGAACCATGTTTTGAAGTGTTTGTTACATGTGTTAGTAATCTAGATTTTGAAAGCACTGAACCTGGAGATTGATTTACATATTTTGATTACACCTGATGTATGAATTAAGTTGGTTAAAAAGATGCAAATTTGATCACACAATTATTTCTTTTATTCGGTACATGGTAGGCAGTTTTCTTTGGTATATGCATTTGGATCAATTTCTGGTCAATTGAAATGATTTGCTTGTAGTTTTTGAAGTAAACTTTCAAGAATAAAGATGTCTATTTTTTTTTCCCTTTAAATTTCCCTATGCAATCTTCTGTGTGCAGTGTGTATTTGATATGAGGTACATGTAGCATTGTGAACAGGCCCAGAATATTAGGTGGAGTTGCAAACTGAAAGAACTACAGAGTAGTAATCTTTCCTCCTATTCGTGCTATATAAACTTTTTTCTCATCTATGCAGGAGGTTGCATCAACAATTTGAAAGCTATAAAGAGCAAGTAAGAAAGATAGGGGAAGAAGCCCGCCGTTACCAGGGAGAGCACAAGGATGATGCTCCAACATGTGGAATCTGTCATAAAACAAAGTTTGCAGATGGTTGTGGCCATTTATGCTCTTATTGCCGGACCAAGTTCTGTGCTCGGTGTGGAGGTCGTGTCTCTCTGCGATCAAACAATGTAAGTCTTCTGATGTGTACTCTTAAGAAGAAGCCTCGTGACATTGTCATGCTGCAGGTTATTCACTTTAAGTTGGGCATTTCATGCTTCATTTTACTGAAATGTTTCATTCATTGCTTCATTATAATGTGTGTATCATACACGTAAATCAATGTAAATCATACAAGTAAAGCAAATGTATTTAATGATTGCCAAGGTACTTGGAAATCACAGAATTAATTAAAGGAAAAGAATAATAGTGCCCAGTTCTATTGAATGAAAGCTTGTAGAAAATATACCTGTTTGTCATAGAATAAAAGAAGAAATCCTTTTGCTCAGGTACAACTCCACATTAATAAATTCTTATTGAAACCGTATTTAATATTGCATTTTTATTTTTTTAGAGCGTGTCATAAACACTTATAGATTGCTTTTACATGAAATCAGTCAATTTTTTGGTTTAAACAAAACCAAAAAAACAACCACTTTTCTTAGCACAGAAAAGTGTTATGCCAATTTATTTAAAATTTATTTAAAGAATGAAACTTCAGATTAGTCTGGATTAAGCATCGTGCTTTCAGGTAAGTGAACCGAATGGTTCTCCCTCTGATCTGCACGGGTTAGCTGCAGCAGCTTTCCACAAAGCCAGATGTTATCCAAGAGTACCCTCTGGTCAGTCAGTCCCTTCCAAACCTCTGACTGCTTCTGCAGTTTATTACATGAACAGTTTCATTTTCTGTCATGAGATGAGGCAACTTTCTCGTGTGGCTTTAAGATGCCAGGCTTTTGTAGGGTAAATTTATAGGTGTTCTTGGTATCAGCACAAATTCACTTAAAAGTGAACACAGATTGTATAACAGATAATTGTGTTCACAAGAGAACTATTTTGTGGCCTTTTCACTTTCTTTAAGATGGACATCTGCTGAATAGGCCTTCTGCAATTTCGTGTAAACCAAAAATAACCCCTAAAAAATATGCATTTCATGGTTATTTTAGAGGTTTTCCATAGCATGGATGTACCTGTGAGTCAATTAAATTAAATTCACATGCTGAAGAAAACTACATGAAAATGTGCCTGTATTAATATTAGTAAAAAGAGATGCATTGCATTGTGTCACCTGTAGAGGGTGTCATCAGAGCAAGTCTCTGAAAATATAGCTTACTTTGATGTATTACTTTATTCTATTAATGAGTGCATGTGACACAGCTTAACTTTATTCAGAAAAAAAAATTGAATATATATTTTAACCATTTTTCAGCCCCTATTTCAAGCCACAGAAATGGAAGAGTGTCATTTCATTTGTAACTTGCGTTTTGTTTCTTATATTGTTTATGCTTCTGTGGGTCAGGGTGGGAAAACATGTTTTTAACATATGCTGTAATGTCATCTTTTTATTTAAAACTCTTTTTTCCCCCCTTAATTTTGTGTTTTTGTCTTTTCATAGAGAGTTATTAGAATTGCATTTCTTTGAAATCTGTCTATTAATACTTGCCTATTTTATTCTTTATCTCTTCTTTTTTCTTTTCTCTTTTTATTCTGCTTCCTTGGATGCTTTCCCACAGGAGGACAAAGTGGTTAGAATCCATGCTTTTTATAATTTATTGTTATAATGTTGTTAGTTAACTGGGATACATATTAATGTGAAAAACTGAACTGAAATTTCATAATCATCCACAGGGGAGGGGGGAAAACAGGAATCCTGACACCCAGGCCCTACACATCGTTTAGCTGAACACAGGCCTTGAAGACAGCTCTATAGGGAAACCCAAGACTGTTGTCAAAATTATGACAATAAAAGAAATTAAGAACTGAGAATTACTTATAGCCTAAAAAGTAGAGGAGACAAGAAAAGTGTAATACAATTTTTTTTCATAAATACATCTTTAGTTAACAGTTTTGACTTTTTGCATGCAATGTCCTTTCATCAGCTTCAGGAAATCTAATTTAGTATTTTAATTGTGATTTTTCATTGTTTGCTTTGTTTCACTTCTGGCTGCAGAAGATATTCAGGGAATTCTTGTAAAAACAGCTTTTTGATTGACATTTTTAATACTATATATAGGCAAACAAATTGGACATAAGTATTGTGATCAAGGTGGAACAAATCCTTTTTGAATGCATAGTTATAATTTCAAAAATCTGCAGAACTTTCAGGATCAAGTACAGGCATATTCACCAGTATTGCCTGTGCCTTGTCTCAAGCAGGTGAGGGTAGCTCCCTGTTCATGTCTGCACCCTGTGCGTGGCATCAGGTGTGGCAGTGCTTGAGCAGAACAGTGCCTGGGCATTTACCACCTCTTCTGGGGCTGTTCTGCAAGAAGTGGTAGCCCAGGTTTTTAACTGGAGTATTAAGTGTGGAAGTTAGCTAGCTTTTCTGGCACCTCAGCTGAAACAAGTGTAAACTATTTACAATCCAGTGTAGTTTTTGATGCTTTCTTTGTTGAGTTATGCTTCTTATATGAAGTGATGTTATGCCCCCATTTAAATACTAGCATACCTGTAACCTGAAATTTAGTACTGTTCAATTCCCAGAGAAGTTTATTTCTATCACATTTGAGTATTGCAGTAGGTTTTTAATAGGTCAGTATTAGTGCTACTCTGAAGACTTGTCTGACTTGTTTGGATTGTCCTAAATTCAATTAAATGCATCCTTGTCATGTGCACTTGTCTTAGTTCAGGTTTTCCTAAAGGTTTAGGTTAGTTTAGGTGTTGAACTTCAGGCTTCCAGTGCCAAGAAAATGTCATAATAGTAATGTGTGAAAATAAATTCTACATGGTGTGATAAAGCTGAGCTACTTCACTTTAACAGCTGAAAAGTTAATGATAATGACTAGTCCTGAGTGTGTGAGAAACATGGGGATCACTTCTTTAAAATACCATTGTTGTGTCTCCCTTTAAAAGTTAATATAATATATAGAATTAATTCATTTCAAAATATTAATACATACCTAAAAATAACATGTTTTAGAACAATTGCTATAATTAAAATAGAGCAACATGAGCAACATTTCTTAATTATTTTCAATAGCTCAACATTCCTGACTAATTACATATGGCAAGTTTCATATCCATAAAAACTTTTAAAACATATTTATCCCTTAGCGTCCACATGAACATTTTACCACAATAAATTCAATAAATTATATTGACACAAAACACATGCATCAAGTGTCTTCAAGTTAAGGGTGCATCATTTGGAAAGGATGCTGAAGTGTGAATTACCAAAGTGTCAGCTCAGGAAAAGTCAAGTGTTAACCTAGATTCAAGGTGTTTCCTGAAGAGTTGGAGAATGGATGATACCTCACCAGGGGTGTTGTTTCCCATGCATTACCCATCTTTTAGAAATACAAACTCTGACAGGCACAAAGAAAGTCAATCAGAGGGTGATTGAGGAAATGGAGAACTGCTCATGTGAGAGAAGGCTGGAGAGATTAAGGGGATGAGACCTAAAGCAATTATAGTTGATACCTGGAAGTATGGAATTGATATGTAGAAATGCAGAAAATTTAAATAATAAGAATAGAAGACAGTGAATACATGAGACCAAATGTGTACAACTTGGTCCTAAACACTCCTTGCTTAAAAAAAGATGTTTACAAGCATTAAAGCCTTGAGAATTTATTTCATGTGGCTTACTGGAAAGAAAAAGAGCCCAATAAAACTTTAAAGGCTAAATTTAATGAGGTTAGGAAAGGATTTATATGATGTAGTTGCTTGTGGCTGTAGGGCAATGTACAAGGTCCCTAAGAGGTCCTTGCAGTTCATGATTGTAGCTGAATATTTTAAAAATGTAATGCTTTGAAGCTGTTCTTGATCTTTTCACGTATGTGCCAAATATTTCTTAAGGATTTTTCAAATATATATAGCAGAACATAATATGTTCTCTGCTCATTTAAAATCATAAAGGACATCCCAAAACATCTTGTAGTGAGAGTTAGTAGGCATAGGCTGATCAAGAAATTACTCCATTACACTTCCAAAATTAATTGGCAATAACTGGCATACTCTAGTGGCTAATGAGTTACATGAATTTCAGTGATTCTTGTTCTAAAATGTCAAAATGCATACTCAAACACATTTCTGAAGTTCTTTCATGTTTTTTGAGTATTGTTTAGCTCTTTGTACTTCTGACCTGAGTTTGCTCTCCTTTCATATAGTTGCAGACAGACCACATTTAATGGGTTTAGTTCAATTTTATGTGAGATAACATTTCAGAAGGAAGTCAGGTAGGTTTCTTTTTTTTTTTTGAGAGAAAGTTCACACTTCTATTTTGGCAGAATATTCTAGGTGGTTTTAGTTCCTTATAGAGGGCCTACACTTTCATTTCAAATCCTTTTAGTTGTGTTCCGTACACCGAGATTTTAATTGCCAGAATGGTAGTGGGTTTAAGTTACTTCCATCTGTTCCATTCACTCTGCCCTGTGATGTGAAATATTTTGGTTTTTAGGGCAGTGGAGAAGTCAGCAAAATGCCCAACTAGTTTTTGCCCATAGTTTGGTAAGGGGTGGGAAGGGTCCAACCTCAGTCCTCCTGATGGCGTGGCTGCCACTGCTTTCTCTGTTCTTCCCTGCCATGGTACCACAACCTTGTAAAGCAGCAAAATGACTGAAAATACAACTTCTTTTCTTTCCTCATTCCTGTAAAACTTTTTTACAGTATTCGGTTAGGTTTAATACATTAAAATACGTATTTCCTTTGTGATACCTGATATGCATTTCATTCTCCTTATAGAAAAGGAGATACATTTTAGGGTACAAAAACGAATGAGCAAAGGTAGTTTCTTTGGCTCAAAATTCGAGTATTTTGTGAGGTGCTGTGGGTGTATTGAACTAAGTGAAATATGTATGACATTGACAAAATTAGGTGGAAGATCCATGTTCCAGATTAGGCCATATAATTATCTATAGCAATCAGTCTACCATTGTAGAGGTTTCATTTGGATTACTATTTTTTATCAAATTTCAAATGAAAAAAATTGGGAGCAAATGGTAAAAGTAAATGTGTTCACAATTTTCCTGTGTTTTGCAGAATAGAGCAGTTTGTTTTCTCTTTTTTCTATTTACATATGTAAGGGACAACTGGTGGGGAATCCGGATGTAAAATACATTATAAATATAAGAGAATTTATGTCACTGAACTTAGTAGTATGTGGTTGCAGAAAATAATGCTGGTAATCAGTGCAGAAGAGAGTCCTATTTCTGATCTGGCTTTCACTGAGATTGTTTTCATTTTAGTATAATGTCAGTTATTTATACTTGGAAAGAAAGACAACTTGGAAAGATTTGCTTAATTGTATGTCAGGTGGCTTTTTCAGGGAGTTCGTCATTTAGTTCCTTTAAATTATGCTTAAAATTTGCTTACATAATGGCTTGCTAATTTAAGCCTTACCAACTTGAGTACATATGCCATGCAATTCAGCTGTGTACTAATGCTTTAACAGAAGTTGGTAATATTGTCAGAACAAAATGTCTGGATTGTCAGGATTTTTTTTTTTTACATCACTTGAACATAACTCCTCGGTCAAATTGTCCAATAAAAGGCTAATTTCTGTGTGCTCTGACTAACACAGCTGTGGAACAAAACCAAAAAAACAACAGAAGGACATAAGTTACATAGCAAATTGCAAATTCATAGCAGATACATTTTCCGTCTGTGACATAATTTGTTTCCCAAAAGATATGGAATTTACATGCATCGTGAAAGAAGCACTGCTTTTCAGTAATGCCTCCCTAGACCTGCTGTTTCAAGCAGGAAAAAAAAACCCAAAGACCAGCGAGAAATTGAGGAATTTCAAGTAAGGTGGGGATCAATGCCCTCTGCTTCTGGGAGGTTAGTTTGCTTTCAAACAAATGTAAGTGTATAAAATTTTTAAGGAAATCCTTAAAATTAGCTTGCTCTTTGCCAAGTTTGCTGAGGAAACATGTTTGGCTTGAAATACAATTTTTATAGGGTCCAGCTAGCAAAAATTATTTGTTCCTTGTTATATTTAAAAATAAAAAAAAAGAAAGCAGGTGATGCTAATGCTCTGAAGTTAACCGGATTGGAGTTTCTTCATTTAGCACTGGGACTGTAGAAGAGTCACTAGACACCTGGGTTTTTCTTCTACCATAGCCTTAAATCATCACTAAAACAATAACCACTTGATAAAGCTCTGTGGTTTACCCAGGTTTAGTTTACCTGTTTGCCAAACCCTTAAACTGTGACTTGTCCTGTCATTCTACACTTTGTGACCAAGAAAATCTATTGCTACTGCAACCCTCTCTCTTTAGCTGTGATAAAGGGCTCCTGAATCCTTCACGTCTGTTCTTGCTGTTGTCATGCAGGCTGGGTAACAGCAATCTGTGGATGTCTGACATAAAAAATAGTGGAAATTCCATTTAGTATAACAGGGCCTAGAAGCCCCGAACTTTTAATCCACCACAGTGTTATTTCTTGCCATGTAATCTTATTTTTACTCTTGTATTTTCAGTATTGTTGTTTCAATTTAACTGATTTGAGAATATGGGAATTATTTTGAATGCTAAAGCAATACCTTTGAGTGTAATAATTCCTTCCACTCCAAAAACTTGCATTAAAAAAAAAAATTGTAAAGATCAATTAGGCATTTCAGGAGAAGCTTTATTCCACCTCCGCTTGCCTAATGTCATGTGTGTCATATATATATGTGTAGAGTATATGTATGTATAAGCATATATTGTACAGATTTTTCATAGGTGAATATACATGCATACCACAAATGTGCATCCTACTACATAGCCTAATACAGGAAGTACAGGGCAACCCAATTTTTTGACCTTTGAAATCTGCTAATGATTCAAGGTATTTGAATCACCTGAGGAGTTATTATTTATGTGCCCATTTATCTGGACAGAAGGAGATGTTGTGCCATAGCATCTCAGAAAAATTGAGGTTGGAGGGAGCCTCTGGAGGTCATCTGATCCAATGCCCTCTGTTCAGGCAAGAGGGAACTTAGTCCTTACAGCTTGGCATATTCATGTGTCTTTTGACTTGCAGGGTGAACAGTGAAAAACTCAAAGATATTTCATGTCATTTTTGTTACTTGCTGGCTTGTTGTAACTATACACATTATAGGTTTACACAAAATCTCCTTAAATTCTGTTAGGGAATAATTCTGTGACTTACAGCTTTGGACAAATGAATTTCAGAATTTTAAAGAATCCTTTAGAGAGAACACTAACACTATGATGATTTTTTTTCAGCTCAGTGTTCAGAGAGAAAGAAAAACCAAAGCTACCAAATTAGGGTTAAATTTTTCATTTCCTTCAATGTACTATTTTTATAATTTTGACACTCATGATCTCACATTCTGTTTAGTCCAATTTAGTTGATGATATAAAGCTGAGGAGCAAAAGCAGGAGAGCCTTCCAGTGGTTCTCCCAAAAATGTTGTGTATCCTACTGGCTCAGTTACTATCTGAGGTGTGGGAGATCACTGTTGAACTCCATTGTGATAAAAGCTGCTTTTCCAGATGGGATACAGTGCTGTCAATATTGAAGAGGAACGTCTTCCTACCAGACTTGGGTCAATCTCACTACAAAGACAGAATACAAAATTTTGAAATTATTTTTCTTTTTGTGTGTTTGTCCAGAAGTATACTTTGAGTTAGTATTTAGATATTGGCTGAAATGATTTTATTGCACTTTTATAATAAGCACTGGTTTCAGAAAATACAACAATATAGAAATATTTTTATTCACTTTTTGTCAAATATGATTAATCTATGACCTAAATATCTGTAAGTAAAGAGATGCGATTCAAGGTTGTGTGTAAAGGAAGATAATTTTAGTTAATTAGTTTCAACTGCAGATATATATTGAAAGAACAAGTAAATTAAGCAAGTTATAACAATTGAAATCTGAGATTTTTTTTTATGCAGTGCACCTTAAGAAGAAAGAGGATAATGAAAGAAAATACTAGTGGTGCAACACAACAGTAAAAAGTAATGAGAAAGGTATATGTGTCCATATACCTCAATATAATCAATATGATCCTGTAGACTGTAACTTTATAGTAGATTTTGATCCTTGTCTATCCGGTGAATACAGTGTTGAAAATGAGCAAGTATGACCTTATAGATTTAATATGATAATGTATGTATATCTGGTGTAAGATAAAAGGAAAAAATTAAGAGTTTAAACCAGACACAATTCTGAGCATCTCTGACTAGTCAGAATGTGTATACAATTTTATAAATTCAGGAGAAAAAAAAATAAATTAAAAATTTCTAAAATTGTATCTTTATATGCCTTAAATAAAATATTCTTTCTACATCTTACTGCTTATAGTTATTAATTCTGATTGATTGTAAATGCAATAATAGTATTCTATCACCTTTTGCTTGCAATTGTGCCATCAGTAATGTAGATAACTGTAATAATAATGATACATAAAATTAAAATCCTAGTTTTGAATGGATTTCCATTTGAAATGGAAATTTCTTGTTTAATGAGGGCTTTTTTTGTAAGAGGAACCTTTTATTCTTATGAACAAATCATTATTACTGAATTAATAATAAGTCTCATAAATAAGTCTTATAAATATTTAAGGATCATACAGTAAATATTTCAGGTTTATATATTTTTCCAGATTTTTGGGAATAGGGTTGGTTAGCTACAGTTAGGATGTCTATTTAGCTTGGTCTGTGTAGATGATCATTTTCAAAGCATGGACACTCTGGGAATCTGTTTATAAGTCCTTCAGTTCTTCATTACTTCAATGTGTTTCCAGTAATGTTACAATCAGTAGAAAGCAAACTCAGCCTTTAAATCCCTGCAAAACCTGTAGATAGCAAGCTGCAGTTTCAGCTGTGAGATCACTATAACTATTTGGAACTGTTCTTACATCCTTTCAGTGTATTATGCACATTTAACTGTGTTAATTTTCCACAATGTCCTATTTTTTCAAGTCCTCTAATTAATTGTATGAATTGCTTTGAATTTACTGTTACCTCTTGCTAACAAGTTAAATCCAATCTCACTACTACTAATATTGGACTGTTGCCTTTATGGTGTCTTATAATCCAAATCTCCACTGGCATTTTCATTGCCACTTCAAATTTGCAATTGTTATTTCTGAATTCAGTTTGCCCTATTGCATTTCAAATTAAGCCAAAAATTTTCTTTGCAAGGTATTGTGTATTTATTGTATTTCTGTTATTTTCATTTCTGTAATGGAATTTGTTACTTTTTGGCACTGCAGAAATCCTAGAAGAGATTAGATGTCTCTATATACCACATTTAATACACATACTATTATTTTTTTGCTATTGAATGCAGAACTAATATAAGCAAATAAACTGTCTTAATGAAGAAGATATAGAAAAAGTATCTCAGTTCTCTTAAGAATTTAAATTTTAAGAATGTGGTTTCCTGTAATATTTAGCTGCCTTAGTTGTGCTACAAACGATCTTTTTTTCATTTTATAAAGAAGTCATCTTGGAGTAATAAAGTGTCAGTTTAGAATAAATAACTAATCCAGAGATTGTGACCCATATAGGTGAATTTAATTTGTAGATGCCTGGTTTCTCTGCATGTATTTATTATATCAACATTTTAGGGAATAAGTTCATTTCATTGGGTAGATTAGCAGCTCTTTGAAAGTGGTGGCCTGCAATGTTAGTGGAGGACAATGGGGAATCCTGGCGAGTCCATCTGCATGAGGGTGGGGTGAGTCTGGATATAACCCACTTTTCCAATGTGCTTCTGTATGGCAGGGCTGATCATATTCATTTCAATTCATGAAATGAATTTGCAGTGTGCAGTGCTTTGAAGATAGAAATTAAGTAAAAATGCCGTTATTACTGTTGACTACCATGAGATGTGTGTACTTGTGTAGAATCAGACAGTTGATATACTCACCCAGCATTTGTTCATGTGAGAGGTGGCCTAGCAATGAAGGAGGCATCTGTCAGACAGAGCCCTGAATGTCATAATTTTGAGCTATTTTTTGCATGCTTCAGGTAAATGTATCCAAAATTAACACATCTATTTCTGGATGGAGAGCTGCATAAAAATGTGCCATCTATTGGTAAACAGAGAGAAGTGGGTTTGTGTTTTGTCATTTGCAGTTTAAGTTGTGGTGCAAAAAAAATAGTCTGGAATTGTAGAAAAATATTATCTGGAAGCCCTCCTTGCTGTGGAGGGTTAAAGAGAAGGGAACACTTTACAAAGACAAACCAGGCAGGCAAATATTTCACACCATCTAAACTTTAATCTAATTCACCAAGAAGAAAGAAATCGTGATATCTCTTCCGATTGATACTCCAATGAAAGCCTAGTTTTAGAGACTGCAGGCACTTTGTCGTTTCTTTGTTGTTTTTTTTTTTTTTGTCCCTCCCTCAAAAACATTGAGGGAGAGCAGGGCAGCAAACATGCAGATGTCCAGGGCCGTGTTTAGGCTCAGGAGATTTGAAGAAATGTGTTCTTCTGTGGGATGCCTGAGGGGGTATGGTGCACCAGCAGAGCTGACTGCTGATGTCCAAGCAGGGCTCAGTCAGAGCTAGTAGTCCTGTGGCAGCACCTGATGGGGCTTGTTTTTATCTGAGCAGTGCACCTTCAGTTTTTTCAGCAGTGATCTGTTTCCTAGATGTACTTGGGTTTATTTTATTGCTAGAAGACAATAAATCTAGCATCATGTCCCTTATTTCAAACTGTGCCCAGCTGTGATAACTGTGAAAAGTCTTCTTGTAAAAGGATCCTATAAAATGGAAGATGTCTTCTAATCATGCATCATCCTTCCCTAAAAGACTTGAACTTTTGGCAAAACTAACTGAATCCCCTTGTTCAGCCTCTGAATACACTTGTTCCATGTGGTCACACAAAAACCAGCTGCCAGCTCCCAGGCATGTGCAAGTGCACTCATTTAAGCTCAGGTTTATTTGACAGCCCAGTATGTGACCCTTAAGCCAAATGAATTCTTTACTTGATCATTTTATTTCTTCTTGGAATTTATGCCTTTCAGTTTGAATCATTGTAGTCCTCATTTATGTAAGATTCTTCTATGTGATGGGATTTTTAATGTGAGATGTGGGGGTTAGGACTAAGTATGACTCCTAATATTTGAAATGTTCATAGCTATGTACACTGCTGAGGCAAAACTGTTTGGTTTTAGTAGTTATAAAATAACATAGGAATGCTAAATAAAACTAAATTTAGTAAACTGAATTCCTGGGCTATTCTGGCACCACAAAACCAGACGCATTTTAGCCAAAAAGAGATCCTACTGCAAAGAGAGATTTGGTAAGATTTTTGACCTATTATGCATGAAAAAACAACAAGTAGCTGAAAAAATTTCAAGAGAACAAAGTAATTATGAGAGCTAAATGTAATCTGTGCTCTCTTGCTGTTTCTCTTTTTATCATAAATAACCTTAATCCTCATCCAGGATTAAAATTCGTTGTATTTTTAGCCATGTAATGTCCTAGATAAAAGATACTTCCATCTATGTTTTTATATATTTTGCATTCTGGAGCATTTTGTACTTTTACTTAAGGGATGGACACTTTCTGTCTATACATCTTCAGTGCTGCAATTAGAGAGGATGTAGGATAGTTTGTCATACATATACCTAAGGTACATGGTTTTATTACTGAAGATAGAAGTGTATATTTCAAGCAAGAAAATCTATAGACAAAGTTTCTGTAATATTTTGTGAATTTCTTCAAATTCCTTTAATATAAGGACCCATCTTCAAGTCAGCCTTCCTATGGAGATAAATTAAATCTCTCTCCAAAACTGTGATTATAAAGTATCTGTTACCAGTTGTTTAATGACTGGTCAGAGATAAATGAAAATCTGGACAAAATGTAATCCGAATTTCCTTAAGGAGTGGATAAAACCCAATAATTTTTCTAATCCAGACTGAGGTTTCCAAAATGCTGTATGTTATTTAGGCTGAAGTTTAATCATGTACTGTGCAGTTTCAGTATTCCAGCTAAAACACCTGTCAAATAACTTACATGGTTTATGGAATCTTTGGAGTTAAATGCTAATTTCTCAATAATCTATTACATTTGTTATTAACTTGTTCATAAAAAACAGGCTCCCATAGCAAAACACTTTGAAGTGGTGAGTTTTGGGACAATTTTTTGGGATGTTACATTCTAATAAGTTGAATATTACTGAGAAGTGCAGATTAATCATAGAGATGAGCAAATGTTGCTGGGACTCTCTGGAAATAGATGAGCATGGGAATGATGGTTGTGATGTCATGACTAGAGGAAGTTTTTGTATGTTGCTGAGATTTTAATACTAGTAGTGAAACTTTTTCTCTGCAACATGTGGTAAGTGATCAAAGCTCATACCTATGTATGCATCAGCAAAGTAAATCTTTCTACTTTTTCTTCTCTGACCAAATAGCTTCTACAAACTGAGAGAGGGCAGTGGAAAGTTCATCAGCAAACTGTTCTAAAGAGCTTTGTCATCCTGACAGCTGTACCCCTCAGGATTATTTGGATCAGTCCTTTTAGCTGTAAAGAAGCCTGTTTGTCTAGACTATTTCAGGGACTCACTGCCTTTGTGGATGGGTCAAGAGACCACAGAGACAGCTTCTTGCCCATGTAAATTTAATGCAGCAGAAAAAGGGAATTAAACTGAGGAAGACTTAATCTACTTTATGTTTTTGTTTGGGGTTTTTTTGCCCCCTAAGCTTTCAGCATAGATATAAACATACTCTTGTGAATGTCCTGTGTTGCAGGTTATACCCCTTCATTCCATACCCCTGATGTTTTCCTAATCAACCAGTGAGTGTTTAGTAGAGCCTAATGCTGATGTTAGAGGAGTTTATCTCTTGGTCATTTGTGTAGACTATTAAAGAGGAGACTGGTGAAGTGTCCAAAGGAGATTAAGTCAATACATTTACCTGCCAGACTGTGTAGGAACCAGTTCCAGATGAGTAGCCCTCATATTATGAGCACCCAGCTCATTATATGTGAGCCGGGTTTATGCTTTTGTGATACTTATGGGGGGAGATCAGCGTGCCCCAGAGTGCTTCAGCTTGCTCTGAACTAGACTAAATCAGCTCTGCATCTTTCTCAACTGTGGCTCCTGTTTAGCCAGGTAGAGTCACCAAGTGTCCTGTACGGTACTGCAGAGTTTTACTGTGGCTCCCAGCAGCTGCCCCAGTCAGGGTGGCTCTCAGGTGATACCCACATTGTACCTTACAGCTCCACGCTCGTATTTTGGAAAATTTAGGGCAATGAAGGTAGGAATGAAGGCCAGTGTTGAGGCAGTTGAATTCTACATCAGATTTTCATCAGTTACATTAGGAAATTGTAGAGCATCAATGGTCTGTAGGCATGTTTAGAAACCTATATTTAGTCTTGTTTCTAATGAAACTCTACATGCTCAGTCTGAATCTTCTGTGCAAACGCACGTGTTCTCTCCTCTACAGGCAACCTGACAATCCATGCACCAGCTGTTTTTTTAACCTTTTGTCACCTACATGAATTGACCTCCTTGAAAGAGGGTGTATGGTCTTATGCAGTCTGTGATATGTGGAAAGTTGTGAATATATTCCAGTGGAGAGAGTTCAATCTGGCTTTTTTTCCCCTACATTACAGACAGTCACTGACAAGCAAATGTTTTATATTATTGAAAATTTTACTAACCCACACTTAAATTTTCAATATTTAATTTAGGATATGCTTATTCATGTTGGTAAATTCTTTTCCATTTTTTGAGTATAATTCATAGGCCTGTGAAGACCAAAATCTTTTATTTTAAATTTCTGACCATGCAATGAGACAGTCATAAGTTCTTGTTGAAAATTTGCTTATACACAGTTTTCAGATACTGAGAATTGTAGAGTTCAGCTGAGTACTCAGCTTCATAAAGATCAAGTCAGCTAAGGGAATAAAAAGCCTTAATCAAGGATAGAATGTTTTAGCCTTCATGAGGATTAGATGGTGATTGGAGAAAAAGCAAGTTGGTCTAGCTGACTTAGGAGAAACTGCTTCTTTTTACAAAAAGAAGACGACAGGCAGTTAATTAGATACAGAAGGCAGGTGCAGGTAGCCATGCAGCCAAGTCAAGGAGCAAGCCCAATGCTTCAAGCTATGAAAATTTCAGGCAGGTTTGGCAGGCAGTCTTATGCTAACCTAGTGTGTGTTTCTCAGAAATTGTGCTCCTGTTGCTATGCTAGAGAGAGATGTACACCTTCCAAAGTTACTGCAGCAAAAGCTTTATGGAGTGTCAACATCTGTTGCACACTGCTAGGTTCACTTCTCTCCAGACCATGTGCCTAAATTTCCAAGTTATCTATTGAAAAGAGAGTTGAAAGCTTGACAAATCTGGCCCTCTATTTGCAAGGCCCACTGATAAATAGAAATTAATTCTTCAGTGACTGTAACTACATGGAAAATAACTTGAATTTTAAGTCTTGATATGGAAGTTCATGACTAAGATAAATTTGATTAAGAAGGTTATTGAATCTGTCCGAGCTGCTGCTGAAATGCATCCAGATGATTTTTTTCTCCCATTGAAAACTATGCGGATAAATTTAAGATTCCAAGGACTGTAGATGGGCTTTCAGTCATTAGTAAAAAACTGTTATGCAGTTTGTTTCACAAATATAAGATTTACATATTTCTTCATTTTTAAAGTCTTTTTAGAGAGACTTCTGTGGTAGGTTGACCTTGTCTGGCTCCTGGAGGCTCCAACAGGACAAGGGGAGAAAATAAGATGGAAGAGCTCATGGGCTGACATAAAAACAAGGAGTTGGTTCACCAACAACCACTATGGGTTAATGAGACTCAGCTTGGGGATGCTTAATTTAATTTACTGCCAGCTAAAATAGAGTTGGATTGTGAGAAGCAAAGACAAAACCTAAAATACCCCTCTGCTCCTCCTTTCTTCCCAGTCTCAACTTTACTTCCGACTCCTCTGCCTTGTCCAGCCACGTGGCACAGGCCATCAGGCAGGGGCTGGGACCAGTCCATAATAGTTCTGCTCTATTGCTCCCTCCTTCTCCAGCTTGGAGTCCTCCATGGGCCACATTTCAGGAAAAATACCTGCTCCCATGTGGTTTCTCCAGGGGCTGCAGCTGCTGTCAGGAAAGCCTTTCCCAGCATGGTCTTCTCTGCAGGATGCAGGGGAATCCCTGCTCAGGGACTGCAGTTCTTCCTCTCCTAAATACCTTCCTCCCCTCTTCCTTCCCTCACCTTGGGGCTGGCAAGGCCCATTTCTTTTTGTAGCGCTGCATATCATGGGATTCAGCTTGCCGTGTTCTACTTAATCACCTTCTCTTCTTTGGCCATAAGTACCTGTAGTTACTGCTGTCTTCTGTGAACTGACTGGGTTTAATTAGTGGATTTATGCATGAAACAATAGCTTGTTTTCAGGGCAATTTATGCAGATTTTTAAAACATTATTTTGAAAGACTTCCCTTTTTTCTTTATTTTCTATCCTTTATGCGCTCAGTGGCACATGGGTTGCAATTATCCTTATTCACTTGCTTTCATTTCTCATTTTTTTCTCAACTTATGTTAATTTTTCTGATTACAATTAAATTTTGAAGCCATATGATGGCAATTTTTGAGGCAGTGTTACAGCTTTATTTCCGTTATAAGCTAATTTATAATTAAATATTTAGTAGATAATAACATTGCACTTAGCATTCCACTGTTACATTATACATCGTGTAATAAATTAGAATCATACAAAAGCAACTTTGTATGCATCATGTGGATGAAAACAAATTAAATGATGATCACAGAGCTGACTGTAAACTCACATCAACATTAAATAGCTGTGTTTCTATTTTAGCCCCAGAAAGATCACATTTGGGGTTTAACTATTTTAACATTTGCTTTTAAAAGCCACTCTTTCAGAAGTGCTAAATTATGGCTAGAAGAACTTTCTGATGTACAACACCTTGTATTACCTGTAAGTTGGCTCTGTTCTCAAAACTCATCTGACACGGTGCCCTGTGCCCCTTCAGTCAGTTAAGGCCTTTGGGTTTGTTTGGTAGGAATCTGCATTTTTAGTGTTTTCTTAGATGATCATTGCCAAATAAAATCTCTAATTTTTGCCATATCTATGTTATAAATGTAGCTACCACAATGTTTCTTGGCTGAGAAAATCACCTTTTCCTCCTTGCTTCTATTTTGGTTTTCTTTTTCTGTCCTTTTAAGTATATAACCTCTCCAGCATATATTTTAACAGTAATTACTATTTCTTAGCAGTATGTCTTACAGAATATCTGAAAGGTATGTACTTTCTCAATATTTTTTCCTTCTTATTTCTGGTAGCTTTCTGGATGGCTGACTTTAGCTGCCCAGTAATTTCCTTTTTCAATTTAAATGTCACATATTATTGTATTAAATGAGTGCAAAGAGCTTAGATTCCTGTACTTAAAACAGCAAGGAAAGAGTGCATTGCTCAAGATTAATGTACTCTACAGTGATTCTTAGGCTTCTGTGTAATAAACATTTTGAGATGGCTAAGTTTAGCAAATACCATAAACGTTTCAAAAACAGAAGCTCCTTGTGCTTGCACAGCAAGGGACATGGCATAGTCTCAGCAACCTTTTCAAACAAAATGCTTGGATCTAATTACATAGTGGAGAGGGTGAGAAATACCGATATGTAGATTTAGAAATTGAAGAGTCATTTCTGCTTTGATTTAATTTGAAGGACAGCCACTAAAATCATACAGAGGACTTGGTACTAAGCATGACTTAGGCAGAGCATGACATTCAGTGCAGGTCTTAAACCTTTCAGTTCTGTCATAGTCTGCAAGCAGCATATTCATACAAGGGTAGCAATACTCTCATCACTTGTGCTCAGGGTAGAAAAATAGAGGACTCTTCTAGTGGTTGAATGTTAAACTTCAGAATAGGTTATTTCTTTAAAATAAGCAGGTGGGAAAAAAAAAGTGAAGGATTTGCAAATAAAGGACTGCAGTGCCACATGATTATTACAAAAGCTGCTGGACCTGCTTTCTTTGCATTTAGAGCTTTAGTGTCTCACAACCAAGGTGGAGCTGTTTTCTGCTGTGCCCTGTGGGTCCTGGTCAGCTCGTTTGTGAGGTGCTTTGTCACAGTGCAGGTGTGTGTAGGCTTGGTAAGGCCTTAGGCCAGTTCTGCCTGAAGAGATGTAAAGCTCACCTAAAAGGATTTCTCTTAAAAGAGAAAGACAACCCTGAATCCCCAAATGCCTTCTTTCTTTTCTGAAGAAAAAAACCTAAACCCAAAGAAAAAAACATTAAACCAAGAAAAGGAAATAGTTTCCTCTGAAGTAAGTTTTATTTGCCCATGTCACATCTCTGTTCCAAATGCAATAACTTTGGCTCTGTGACAACAAAGCAATCCAATTTTATTGCTTTTCCAGCACACTTGTTTCCTCATAATCTCTGATATTTGTCCTATTTTCTCCTTAATGTCCATCTCTTAGTTTTTTTCCTCAACTTGCCTCTCTATCTTTTCTCTTCACCCTACTTTGGACCTTTTTGTCCCTTCATCCATGTCCTCTTGGACATTCATTCTTCTTGGCCACCTCATCTCACAAGTCTTCCCTTCTTCCCTGTATTCTTTTGTCTAAAGAACTGAAGTGGTTAAGGGAAAGTTATTAAAGACAACAGGGCCGGAAGAGCCTGACCTCCAGTAAACCAGTTGTATTTAAGCTGGGATAAACCGCTGGTTTTAGTATAATCACCTAAAACTTACAGAGACAGCCAGAATAAAACTAACCTTATAAATATGTAGTCTACTGACCTGATTTCAGTGTAAAGTTAAAATTAATTATAAACTCGAGAGAAATACAAAGAAATTATTAAACTCAGATTCTGGGAAGAGTAGATACTACTGAAATAATATATTCTTGAAAACCTCTCCCTGTTACTGTGGATGAGGGTGGAATTGTCTGATTTGTCTATTATGTCTGTTTTGGATTTAAATAACTGAAGTTGATTTGTTTGGCTGAGATCATTCTGCTGGCAGTGTTGCATAATCTGAATTAAAAAAGCTCGAAGATAGAGTCACAAGAACATGCAAGGATCAAATCAAAACTAAGAGGAGCAGTAACTGAGCATAGAATATTTATCACACATCTTGGTGAAAATGATCTTTACAGTTCACAAAAGGGGCACAGTGTTTGAACCCAGCAGAAGGCTGATGTATCTGAAAGTTGTTTTTTGATATACAATGTGATCAGAGGTACTCCTGCTTCCTGCAAACTCCACGTTTGTGTTTAGTGTTCAGATACATCAAATATGGTTGAATATTGAGCAAATATCAGTATGCAGGAAAGGTGATCCAAGTTTAGGCAACAGTAGATGGACCTCATCAGCTCTGGAAGATGTTGCTAAGGCAAAACTACCTTCTACCAAGCGGGGAATAAGAAAGTTCTCTCAGTTGCTGACATGGTTCTCTTTCTTTTAGCCATTAAATTTAACTCCTGACACACACAGAAACCTGCAACTCACAAATGCCTTACCTGATGAAAAAGATTGCTTGCTTCTGTTGAAGAGGCATGTGAGCACAAGTCCAGTTCATGGTCCCTGCATTTGTACCACTATGGAGTAGGCATCCCTCTATTTCAGATGATAAAGAGGCAAAATATCCTTAACTATTGCCTCTTCCCCAAATAGCCTTACGTTGTCACTGCATTATATGCCTTTTATTTGTTTAGGAATTACAAAGCCTCATTAGATATCTGAGAATATACAGGTAAGTGCAGAAGATCAGAATGATTCTCCCCATCAAGCAAAGTTCTGATCTCAAATTTTAACCTGTTTTTGTAACAGTATCTTCATCAGATAACAAAATGTCATTCCTGTTTGACTTTTCAAAGTGTATTGTTCTGCACTGCTTTACATCATCTTACCTTGTTGAAATTTCCCTCTTTCCTTGTGTGGCCTGCCAGTAGTATTGCAAATTCGGAACAGTAAACCTCTGATATTAATACTGGGTATAGTCTGTAAATTTGCTGTCAACAATGTGCTGTTTAGATCAGTTAAAAAATTGCAATATTCTCACACTGGCACAAAATTCCTAGTGCATTTTCCTGCCCCATTTTCCTTTTCCTTATCTTTGGAATCTACCATATTCAGACCCACAGTTGTTTAACCCTTTCTCAGTCTCCCATGGTCTTTGCTTTCCTAAAAATCTACATTTTTCCTTACCAAAAAACATTGTTTTCCCCCTTTATTTTTTAATAAATCTGAAATATCCACTCAGAGTTGTTGTAGAGCACTGATATTCTCTCTTCCCCTTCCTCAAATCTTCCATCCCAGATTTACTGAGGTTCCTTTGTGCTCGAGCTTGGTAGCACAGATAGCACAGACTTAATCAACTTAGCCTCAGACTCTGCACCTGGAGCGAGAGGTGGGAGAATTAAAAGAAAGGACCATGGACATCTCAGAAGGTAGGATCAACAAAGATGAAATTTAAAAAAAAAACCCAAACCACAAACAGCCGAAAAACCTGTGTCATCCTTTTGGTAAGGGAGTAACTGCAAATCAGATTTTGAGCAAACTCAATGTTGTGTTTCCTCAGGATACTCTGGTAGCTTTTTTGTCTTGGAGATCAGGTTGCTGGTCCATGTAAGGTAGAATATTATACAAATAAAGTGTGTGTTGGTTTTAAACATATGAGAAGTTGCTGTGATGATATCAGTGGGAAGAATCTGCTTTCTGTAATTATAAGGATTATAAGGATTATAAGCATATAATTATGCTTTACATAATTATAAGGATATAAGCATTTACATTCATAACAAAAAGTCAGGCTTAAGTATTTCTAATTATGTAGAAAGAACTATAAACTTAAGGATAGATGGTGAAACCTAAATATATATATGACATGTATAGGGCATAATCCCATTTGGTGCTTTGTCAAAATCCTGCTGGGTAGTAGTAATTGTGCCAAATACTGAAGGTACCATATGATGCTCAACATGAAAAGCTCTGTCCAGCTAAATTAATTAACACCATGATGCCTTTTTTTTTTCCTGAAACGAAATATTTCACAAATATTAATTTGTGAGTTTTGCTCGTTCACTGACAATTTATTTTCTTTCACTGAGAGCTTTCTTTTGTTTTCTCAAGAAAAGTTAAAACATGCAGGATCAATCTGGTGGAGATTTAAAATGATTTTGTTTAAGCTTACATTTCCAGGTTTATCTGGATTCTGTTTAGTACTGTTATCTTTATGTGATGTAAAAAAAAAAGTGTTTGTAACAGATCAGAAGTCATTTCACATCTTTGTGCTCAGCCTCAGGAGGACTGTCCCAGACAGTGGTGATGAGCCAGGGCTATGTGTGGAGCTGCCCAGGCACAGGAGGAAGCATATGCTTGGTGCCACTCTCCTCCTACTGTATCACTCACAAATTAGATGCCTAATTTCACAATCTGGTTGCAAGGCTCTGACGGACTTATTCTAGGCTTTGTGTGACTTGGGAGTGTGGGAGCTCTGAGAAAACTCAGCAGTCAGAACTTCTCATCATAGGAATTGGTGTGGAACAGAGGAAAATTCTGTCTGAGCAGAGTTCACGTTCATTAGTCATGATTCTCTGTGAGTGGAAAGATGATCAATCCAAGTGAAGATTTCTGTCAAGCTGCATGGCAGAGATCTCTGCAATGAGATGATCCTGCAATATGTCAAAAGCATGCTTTTTTCTTCTCCCAAACATTTTGTTCTTCCAAAGAGGATTTTGGGCATTTGTTATAACTGACAGATCCAAATGTGCTGCACATGCTCCCTTATGTTCCTTTGGCAGCTTGTTACATCATCCATAAAAATCTTTGTCTTAGCATGATAGTCACTCTGCTGTATTTTCAGCTCATTCCCACCAGGAGTATTCCTTAACTGCCAGCCATTCTCTGTTGCCTTCTATTCCTATTTAGAGCCAGTAATAATCCTCCTCTTCCTCACGGCCCCTGAGTTTTTGCATCATGTCTTCATAGTGCTCTGTTAGTCTGAGCTCCAGCATCTCTTGCTGTGGTTCCAGGCAGTGTCTGTAAGCGTTGCTCCTTTCCTGTGTTCCTTCTCCTTTTCCCTGAATTGCCTCTGCAGGCAGAGGTGTCAGCAGAGATCTCCAGGTGACCCCATGCTCCTGGTGGCTGTCAAGGCCAGTATGTTTTCTCATTAACTCAGCAGTGATAGGATTGTACAGGTTGGGAGCCTCAAATACTTGTTTTAGGTAGACAACCTCTCAAACCTAGAGAGGATGCCATCAGCTGTGCACACCTTACTTCAGCACAGGATAGAGAGACCTAACCTCTGGAATCTCTGGAGATGTGTGCATATATATACACAGACAGGCACGTACATCATATAAATATAAGACGACTTGGTTCTCACTATACCATATTGGAAGTTTTCCAGCACTCAGTCACTCCACCAGCTTTTGGTAGAAGTAATCTTAAGCTCATGGATAGCTGAGGAAGCAGCTCTGTTCATAGCTATGTTCATATATCATAGTGTGTACTCTGGGAATAAAATGGGACAACATGCTATGGGCTTTCCACAGTCCCTCATGTGAGCTCAGAGCCTCTCCACTCAGATCTTCAGGTTATATGTATGGTTTGCTTTAGGGCAGAAACCTGTATAAGATAGTGAGACAAGAAAGAGGCAGGCCTTCTAGTAGTACAGTATGTAACATAGCTGAAGAACAATAAGGCTGTTATCAGTGCTTTATTCGTTAGCGTTTCATAGAGTTTTTGATGTTTGAATGTGCCTCTGGAGATCATTGAGTCCAAATACTTGCCTAGAGCAGGTCCAAGTAGATCAGGTTACCAGGACTGTGTTCTTTTGGGTTTTGAATATTTCCAAAGATGTAGAATCCATAATGCTATTTTTAATATTTTTTGGTGTATCACTAACAATAAAAAAATCTAAATTTATTTAATGTTTATCAATTCCCCTATGACCTACACCAGTCCATGACTCACTTGCTTTCCTTTCCATGAGCTTTTTATAAAAAATTATGTTTATATATATAAAAGATGTATTATATAAAAGAAGAGTATAAAAAGATAAATAATGGTGCTGTAATGAAAGCTCCCACAGAAATGATGAACATACCCATCCACAATTAAAGACAGTCTGGTTCTGAGCATTTCTATATTTTTACTGCAGTTTGTAAATGTAGAAATGGATAAACAGAGTTGTCTCTGTTTTATGAATAGCAACTAAAACTTTATGTCCATCCTGACTGTAAAGCTGTTTCATGCCATTTATCTTATTTTGTCTGATTTCTGTAATGTAAAAAAAAAAAAAAAAAAAAAAAAAAGTGTGTTCTATGTGTATCTGTAACTATGAGAACCATGCAGTGATTAAGAGGAGAACAGCTTCTGTGGCTCATCAAGGCAGCCAAATGTTCAAATAGATACATAAAACTTTTTAGTTTTTTTTTTTTTTTGAAGAAGGTTAGAAGAATACACAAAAATTATCTGTGAGATAATAATTTCTAGGGTAACTTAATGGTCTTTGAAAAATGGAGATTGATGTTACAGAAAATGTGACTAGCAATTCATGGCTACTATGTTATCAGAAGAAACCAAAGGAAATTCAGCCCGGAGAAATAAAGTTGAAAAAGTATCTAAGCTGTGAGGAAAGAGACCAAAGCTATAGTCTTTTCTTTAGAAGATCACACTGTAACTATGCCAATGCAGTTTTGGTGGTATTTTGTTAATACTAATTTCTTTGTGTAGCAGATTTAGAAAAGAACTTGCGGGGGAAGAATATTTAAATTAGTGTATGTAAATGTGCTGGTGTGAATTTTTAGATACAACTACCACCTTCACCACTAGTGATTTTGTTTTCTTCCTTGAACTCCAACGATATTCTCAGAGAAGTACATTGCTATAGTGTCTGGAACATGGCAGTGTGCTGTTTTAGAGGTGATATTTCATATTGTTACCTTATAGTTGCCTAAGTGTCTGAGTTCCAACACTCAGTTTGCTGCAGGATTATTCTAGTAATGTTTGATTTCTGGGAACGTTGTTGGCAGCTTTCTGAAAGATTGGCAGCAGTAGCTGACAGATTTTGGCAGAAGTGCATGTGAAGAAAGTCAGGTGTTTTTTCTTGTCTTTTTAAAATCTTAAAATGACTAGTAACATTGTTGCTAACAGCAATGGCAACAAAACTAGCCTGAAATGCCTTTTTGATGTTAACTCCTTGAATCACTGCTCCACTGCATCTCTTCCTTCTTCTACAGGCAGTTTTTAGCTGTGGATTTAGGAACCTAGGCCAGGAACATGATTAGGATCAGTACATGAACCTTGTGCCCAGTTGCCTAAAAGTAGGCATCCGATGCCATTTCTTATGCCCTGCGTACATAAGACACGTACATGTGACTGGCACATGGGACCTGACTCCTGTGGCAGTGAGCTGGGGTGTGCTGACTTACTGCTCCAGGCTCTAGGCACTCATTAGACATAGGATTTTATTTTATTTCACTGTTTCTACGTGAAAGTGAGTCGACTCCCTTTGGCTGGAGACCTAAATACCTGACATGCCTATAGTCATTTTAGTGCAGACAGAAACAATTTAGGGATCTTAATTCAATCCTTATTTGTACACATAGAATGTCATTTGAAAATGTAACATCTCAATAACTGAAAGGCAAGCAGAAAAAGTGTAGGAAAATTGTGCAAGTGGAAAATTCTGGTAAGGCAGACTTCTAAACATTCCTTCTGGAAGCTCTCAGTTAAGCTTGTAAATTGCACTATAGGCTTTAAGGCAACAGGTAGTTCTGTGAGCAGCCTCATTTCTTGTGAATGTGTCTTGTGGTTGAATTGCCATGTCAATTCTGTGACGCCAAAAGAGATTGCACCAATGAAATATTTATAGGAATTTTATAGAGCTGCATGTTTTATGTAATTTTTAAGAATATAATGACCTGAAAACTTCCATGCCTGTGCAATTTTTTATTGCCTTTGTCCAGTGGGGTAGCACATTATTGTAGGGTGTGGGCAGAAAATAGGGAAGAGCCCAATCAGCTGTCTGCAAAATCTTCCTTTTCTTGCCAAACTGGAATAAAAATATCTAGCTGAAAACCTAAGTTCTGAAGAAAATCTGTTCTGGAAGAAGCAGATTCCATAGGAATGGAAGAACAGAGTACTAAATTAAAATGGCTTATTGTCACTGTCCTGAAATGGCTGAGCCCTGTATGTCTGATGACCATCAGCATGGGCAAAGTGGTCCTTTCCCTGATTGGAGAGGTGGGCAGCAGAGAATTTGCGTAGTCCTGTTGAACACTTCAGTCTTGGGAGAGGCTTTAGAAAAATCAGAACCTAGACTCCTCAGTTGCTTCTATACTAATAAATTAAACATAATCTGGGACTATTCCCAAGTTTTAGAATACCAGTGTGAGTAAACTGACACAAGGCTACTTGGCACACTCTTGGTCTTCTGTCTTTAGCATTTTCTTATCAGCTTTTCCTGGGCAGTGGGGAGTTGGAGTGCTCTGTGGTGCCCCTCCAGGAAGCAACTTGTTTGAAGCCACCTTGCTTTGAAATAGAGCAGAGATCCTGGCCAGATACTGATTATTTTGTGTCATTTGGCTTCAGTGCTCAAAAATGTTTCTGTGCAAGTCTGGTGTGCTAGAATTGGTGTCATTTCAAGATGTAGTTTAATGGGAGATGCTGAGACAGGGCTGTAGGTAAACATACCCTTATCCCCATTTGCCTCTGTTTCTGGTCGCATGATTTCACTACTCATCATTCCCTCCATGAAAAAAAATAGATGTGACAGAGAATGAAACCAGTTTAAGAAAATACAGATAGGTTTCTGCAATGTTTTTAGATACAAGTGGCTCCTGGGAGAACCTGACCACCAAGAAACAGTATACAAGTGAGTGTGTGGCACAGGGAACCCTCCTGTGGGCAAGTAAGGGAGAGAACAAAGCCAGACAGGAAGAAAGGAGAACAAGAGAGGAGGGAGTTGGGGGGAATACCTTCCCTTTTGCTGAGCAGGAGCTATTGGATGCATCCAGCTGTCTGTACATTTTGAAAAATATATTTAATGTAAACTTGGACTCGTGAGCACACATTCATTAGGAAGGCAGAGTTATTTATTTATTAAGATTTTGGACTAATGTAAGTATTCAAGCAGATTTTCAGCTTTATTTATTTATATTTTAATAGAGTGAAGCGAGCGCGACATTTTAGCTAGGATTTTATTACAAAAATCATTTTGATATAGCAGAAGAGATAAATGCAATGCTGTATAATAATTTCATGGTTTGCTGCATGTTTTTATATTATCTCAGAAACATTAAGTGGTGCATAATTTAACTTAATTTTATGAGTGAAAATTTTGTAGCAAGTAATTGTTATAATTTCTTCTCTTTGACTTTCAAGAGATAAGTTGTAGGGTGATGGCAGAGCTTTGCTGAAGTTAATGGTGCCTCAGGCAGTGTAGAGGGTCTGCCTAATTAGGTCTGTCTGAAATAACTAGTGTCTTCCAAAAGTGCATAGAAGGAATGTAAATTAAATCAACAACCTGAAAAAATGTTGTGTGTACAACATTTATAATTAAAGTAGTGTGAAGGTTCAGTAAGGAATAGCTTGTGGCCTGCTCTGTTAGCACACTTGTTACCTAACTTGCTGCACAAGGATGAAGCAAGATGCATGGGAGACATCCTAACTGTGGGATTTCAATTTCTAAACTCAGGAAGCATAAACCTCCTTATGGACCCTCCTCAGAATCTGGGCTTGGGTGAAGGATTTGGGGAACTTGCTCTGACCTCAGTCTGAATTTTGCCTGGCATGTGTCACATAAATTTGGTATAGCTTTTGTGCCCCCCACAACATGACTTTAGCTTACCAGTGCATGTTTGGAAGTTTCCAAATTTGAATTTGGAAAAAAGCCTTTCTTCTGCATCTTAAAATGCAGGTTTGAAATACGTAATTATGTATAAATGTTCTTATTTTTGTAAATGAAAATGCTTTTTCTGTGTGTGTAGTTATATATATATATATATTCCTTACTATGGGCTCTTTCAAGTTGGAATTTCATGTTGTGTTAGTACAGGAATACTGTTCCTCCTCATTGTGGATCACATTCAGCAGTACCTGTAAGAGTAAGTTTGAGGAATATTTTTTCTGTGAATGAAATACTCTGTATTCCACATGAAGGCAAGCATGGGATCCTTCTAGCATGTTTTCACGCAGCCTGTCAAGTTTCCACATGAATCTGTGTGGGAACTGTTGACCCACGTGTGCTGAGTCCTGTGTGTGCCACTGGTCTTTTTTGTTATGCAGCAGTAAAGCCCAAAACCCTTTGCTATGCTGTGAAAATGCACCTTTTTCCAGAGCCATGCATATGAACCCTTTGAATGAAGAACCCCCTTTTACTGGCTCTTTTTAATAGCTTCACATGTGAATTTGCATTGACATGTGCAAGGATGCAATAAACCAGAAACAAACACAGAAACAAAAACCAGGCTCTAGATGTCTTGAATGACTTACTGTAGCACTTCATCAGAGCTCACTGTCCAGAGGAGAGTAAACAGAAACTATTTTTGGAGTGACAGGCCAGAGTAAAATTGTCTTACACTCTTCATTTTACTGATGCACCGCGTGGAGGTCCAGAAGCCACATTAGAGAGCTGTAATCCTTCATCAGAGCATTTGTTTGGTTGCCTAACATCTGTGGATTGTTAAGATAAGTTATTACATGGACCTGCTTTAGTTTAGATTAGTTTGGACCACATCCCAGTATATTCAATCAGGATATAATTCCTGCATGCTGCTGAATTGCTTGCTCCACATACTTCTCTAAAAATGTTTTTCAATATACAGTTTTGTCACTGAAACTCTTCTGTCACCTCAATTTTTGATTTTTTTTTCCTCTCAAAGAAGAGCTTTTATTATTTTTCCTTTTGGACTGAATAGCTCTCAAGGCGACGGTAGCATTTTTTAATTCCTGAAGAGATTCCTAAACATGGGTGGTAGTATAGCTTCTATGTGAGTATAATACAGATTTCCTATGTGTGTAATCTGTGGTGATTGCTATGTATTGTGTCCAAGATGCAGAGTTTAAAAATAGCTGTAAGAAAATGGGTTTGTATTTACTTGTCTAGTATTTCTTCTTTCAGTATTCTGTATTTTCCGAGTCTCTTTGTGCATTAGCTATTCTCATTTGTTTGCATCTCATAATATTTTGCATAAAATTAATTACAGTATCAAGGGTGATTATGCAAATTACAGTATTTTCTTGACGTTTATTACATAATTTATACATATTTAAAATTATTGAATACATTAAGTTGTAAAGGAAGTATGTTACTGGGCTTGCATATATACACATGTATACAATTTAATTAGGATAATTTACTTTTACTTAATTATTCCTTATCCTTTAAACAAACTCTAGTTGATTAATTTTTTTATTAACACTTTTTTCAGGTAATGACATTTTTTGTTAGTGACCCTGGTTTATAACATTGACATAGATTTTATACACAGACACATTTGCATGCACACTTTTGCTGTCTAGTGAACTAACAGCTGTGGCAGATCCCATAAAAGCATTTTAAAATATGTCTTTTTTCCTTTTAGTCTTGCTGGCTTTTTTGAATACCTGTTATAATAATCTGATAGTCTGTTCTATTTAGAACACATAGTCTAATAAACTGAATTGCTGGTTTTCAAGGTGTACTAGATGAAATCAATTAGACATTTTGGAATCGAGGGTTTTTTTTGTTTTTTAAAGGTCTAGAATTTCTCTTTGTCAAAATTGTCATTTCTATTATCCTACTGAGTGTTGTTTGTTTTTATCATGATATATGTTTATGCCCCTGTTGGAATAACTGTAGCTTTTGATTAAGGTTGGGTCTTTTTAAATTAAAGTATTAGCAGATACTTTATTATCCTTCTTAAAAAGAAGAAATATAACAGTCATCTTTTGATAAAGGTACAATCCTGACAGAGGGTAGAGAGTTGGATGTCTTCTCTGTGTGGTTTGGTCAAACAGTGCAGGACTGCACTTGGAAGTTCTGTTGTAGTTTTCAGACCTACAAAGATAGTCTATTCTAGAGTGTTTTAAATAAAGGTTTTAAATTTATTATTTTAAATATGTGAAATGCTTAAAGTTTTCATTGTGCCTTGTAAGCCATGCCCTACTTCCACAGGCCAGAAAGTAAAAGAGCTCAGTAACAGAACTTTGTCCTGTTTCAGTTTCTTCCATTAAGTCTTTTTTTCTTCTTCTTTTTAATTTTCAGCAGTGTACAATTTTGTGACTGTTGCATCATTCCTGTATTTACAAAATAATTCAAGCATATTTTTCCTTCCAACTTCTGCCATTCTTCTTAGCTTCATTGCAATTTTACCCATTCCTATATACCTTCCATATTAAATGAAGAGAGTTTCTTTACCATTTTCCTTAATAATAATCGGCTTTGTTTCCTCTCATCTCTATTTTTATTTTTGACAAAAAATCCTCTCTCTTCTACATCCTTCATACATTTTGCCTATTTTTTTTCCTTTCTGAAAACTGCTTTTTATTTTGTCTAAATTTTGTCTTAAATTTTCACATACTTCAGTCTTGATTAACTGTTTATTTTTCTCTGGTGAGTTGCTCCTGTACATAAGACAGTCTCTACAGTATACAGGCTGGAAACACAGAGTCTTTCTTTAATGTGTGTGCTCCTGTGTATGTGTGTGTAAGGAATTAAACCCCCCAATTTAAAAAAAAAAATCCTAGGCACCACAGTTTAGTTAAATTGTGATTTACAGGGGCACGTGTTTGTTAATTTATTATTTGCAGCTATCACTGAAAGAGATAATGATGATAATTTTCAAGTAGTACAAAATATGGTACTTTTGCATTCTTTTCATTGATGTATTTGGTTTTCTGTTAGTAGATGTCTTAAGGTTTTACTTTACACCTCTAAGTAGTTGCAGTAGGTGTAGCTAAAATCATTCATGGTAATGAATTTATTTGCAGGATAATGTTGAGTTATTTAATGTGAGAAAATTAATTCATAAGAAAATACCATGTCAATTTTCTGTGACCACAGAAGTTGGGAGTTAGCTGGGCAGGACACTGCTCCCTGAGGTACAAGTCCTGCTTACAGTCTGGTGGGCTTGTCTGTCCTGACAGCGATCCACACCAGTGGAAAAAACCCAACCCACTCCCCGCTGCATCAACCCCCCCAACAAGCACTGCTCATGGTGTCTGTTCAGAGGAGAACTAGGGCTGGGCTGAGGGAGGATTGCCACAGGTAGGACTGATGTATATTGACAACACATTTTGGAGAAGCTCGCATAGCATGTGCCTGTAGGATGCTTGGCTCTAGCCAGTGGAGCAGCATGTTCTGGGTCCTGTCATGGCACCAGCCTCGCTAGCTCAGAGAGGCAGAGGTCGTACCTGCTCGGCGGGAGTGAGCATGCATGCCGGGCTCTGGGAGACAGCTGCACTGACTCTTCTTGTTGTCTTCAACTAGGTTATGTGGGTATGCAATTTATGTCGAAAGCAACAAGAAATCCTAACGAAATCTGGAGCGTGGTTTTTTGGAAGCGGACCACAGCCGTCGCCCAGTCAGGACGGAACGCTGAGTGATACGGCGACGGGCGCGAGCTCGGATGCACCCAGAGAAAAGAAAGCAAGACTTCAAGAGCGATCGAGGTCACAGACTCCCCTAAGTACAGCAGCTGCCTCATCACAGGAAATCTCTTCTTCCAGTGTGCAGCCTGACCGTAGGAAAGGAGCAGAAGTGTCGCAGCCAGCTATGGGCCCGGACCAAAAGCAAGCTTCAAGGTCTAGAAGTGAACCTCCAAAGGAGAGGTAATGCTTTCTGTCTAGATAGAGCCTACAGCGCTAAATGCTAGTTCAGCTGGGCCTTCTGTATGTTTACTACTGTGCCAAACCAAAAAGTAAATTGATTTACTGACCAAGGAAGGATAAATTTTTGCTAGCAAATACATTGTCTATTTTGGTCTGTGCAACAAAAATGAGGGAAAAAAGTATTTTGTGGATATTCCTATATACTTCGATGCATTTTAATGTACGCTTTGAATATAGAATTGTAGGTTACTTTTAAATTTTAAATTTGACTGGTATTTCAATGTTATTAAGCAAAGAGCAAGCCTTTAGCGTTCTTGAGTTTTTAAAGCAACACTCTCCTGAAAAATCCACACCTAAGCAATCAGAAAACACCCTGTGGAATCCTTTTGGATAACTTTATGTTTTATCTTGTCATCAATAATATTTCCAGTTTTATTGTTAGAAACAATACAGTTAAAAGACCTCATTTACATGTGTGAAGTTAACATTCGTGTAGAACAGCAATAGTACCATCTTGAATGCATAGCAAGTTTGCAAGAATAAAGCAATCAGAAGCAAACTATTTTAAATGAGTTAAAGAGGTAATTCCTGAGCTGCATTCCGTGTGATGAATGGGTTGAGGAGTAGCAAATCAGGAGAGGCTAATGCGATGAAACAGTTGCTGTTCCTTTGGCTGCTGCCTGGCAGATGGCAGAGCAGTTGAGGAGGGAGCCTGTGACAGCAAAACAGGAGTCTGCCATAGAAGATTCTCCAGATTCTGGCCAGAATGGTTGATGATTTTTTTCCCCCTAACTACTGGAGCTGAAAATGGGTGATGAGCAGTGGCTAGTAACTTACTGTGTGTGTGAGATCTGTCTGGGTTTAACTGTATTAAATTCAGGTTAGTGTTACATATATGTATTGTGTAAGTGATGCTCTCCCATAATTCTGTTGACTTTTGTCCCTCAATGCACCTCGAGCAGCTGTAACTTCTAGGGCAGGAAAACACTTTAGATTTCTGCTTTGCTGTCCAAAATTGAGATGTTCATATTCATTATACAAAATTAGTGTTTTTTACTTGTCACTGAGAATTTCAAATGAATTCCAGGCATTCTGATTAAAGACTATCTATAGTAAGCTCAGGTCCCATTAATTACCAAAAATTCTGGAGGAACAGGAGATGGGCAAAAAAAAAAAAAGAGAAGGGAGCTTAATGTGGATGATGTCCAACTTTGTTCTTTGTGAGGGTCTTTGATATGTAATCCAAAGATGTGTCAGTTGTGGAAGGCAAGATTCAGTGCCACAGAACATAGTCCTAGTGACTTTGTCCTGGTGTGTATTCTTCTCAAATACATTGTATAGCTGTGTTCCTCCTTCTTCAAAATCAATGGATTCATATGTGAACTGCTAAATGAAAGGGCAGTTGGAATGATTAGAGAAATAAAAATATCCAGCATAAGGGAATTTTATGATTATTTGGCTTCCTTATTGGCTTGCAGAATATGAAAGAGAAAAAAAATCACGCAACTTCATTATTTACTGTTTTGTACTTATGTCTGCATAGAGAAATAATCTTCTCATCCTCTTTTATTATTGGAGAAAGGAATACCATTAATTTATCTCAAGCAATCAATTTGCTTTCCTTTGCATGCTTCCAAAACTTTTAAAGTTTCAAAGATAAACTTGTTTAAATATTATTTCTGGATATATTATCTTTTGAATTTTTTTATATCTATATTACTTCTTTCTGTGATATTATTGTGGTAGATACTCCATTTGGTGGTATTTTTATCTATGCTGTCAGGGCACTTGAAGTGAATTGTGTGGTTAGTCTGTAACTCTCATGACTGCTGCCATTAAAATGCAGAACATACTCCAGTACTCTGTCATAATGCTGCAGTTACTACAAAGACAGCTCTGGGTCTTCTTGCTTACGTGGGTAAATTATGCATGTCAATATTCTTTTTTGATTTTACTCATTAATTGGACCATTCATAATTTATGTTTTTGTGGACTTTGGAAGTTGTTTGCTATTGAAAAATAAAATTAAGATGGTAGGATTTATACATTTAATTTGTAGTAATGGATTCAGTATTTTCTGTTTTGCCATTGCTTACCCTTTTTATGGATTTGTTTTCCATAACTGTATGCAAATATTTCTATTTTCCAATCAATTCTTCATATTACTGTACTCCTTTTCGTTGTAGGAAGAAGGCAGTATTGGTTTCTGACCAGAATGGCAAAGGTGTAAAGAGTGAGCGTAAGCGTGTGCCAAAATCCTCACTTCAAAAAGAAGGACCAACAGATGACAGGGAGCGTAAAGAGCGGCATGAAGGTAGAAGGCTGGAGAAAGGCAAGTCACAGGATTACCCAGACTTGCCAGAGAAACGTGAGGAAGGCAAAGTGCCTGATGATGACAAACAAAGGAAGGAAGATGAATATCATACCCGTTACAAGAGTGACCCCAATCTGGCAAGATACCCTGTAAAACCACACCCTGAGGAGCAGCAGATGCGCATGCACGCCAAAGTTTCTAAAGCACGACACGAGAGAAGACACAGTGATGTAGCTTTGCCACACACAGAAATGGAGGAAGCGGAGGTACCTGAGAATAAATTAGGAAAACGCTCACAATTACAGGGAACTCAGGACAGAAAATCTCTTGTGGAAACTCAGAGGTCGTACTCTATAGACAGAACAGGTGATGTAAGAATTTCTGTTTCTAAACAATTAACTAATCATAGCCCACCAACTCCCAGGCATAGTCCAGTTCCTATAGAACACATAGAATACAAGAACCACGATTCCTTTATAAAACAGAGCCGCCTTGATCCTAGCTCTGCTATTCTCATGCGAAAAGCAAAGCGGGAGAAAATGGAGACCATGCTAAGGAATGATTCCCTTAGCTCTGACCAGTCGGAATCAGTGCGGCCATCCCCTCCAAAGCCTCATAGAGCAAAAAGAGGCGGAAAGAAAAGGCAGATGTCAGTTAGTAGCTCAGAGGAAGAAGGGGCATCAACACCAGAATATACTAGCTGTGAAGATGTGGAGATAGAAAGTGAAAGTGTCAGTGAAAAAGGTAAGGACTTTTCTGTATATTCTGCACATGGCCATGATTTGGGGAAAAAAAAAAAAATCTGTATTTTTCTCTCTCTTTTCCTCTTTTTAATCATACACTTTTTCCCCTTGCCTTTCTTTTTTTTGCCAACTGAGAAGTGTCTTATACCTGACTACATGTGCTTTACAATGTTTCCTTTTGCATTAGATGAGGTGGTTACAGGCAGCATCAGCTGATGAGTTTCCTTTTCATTCTCTTCCCTCTTTCACCTGGAAGTGACAGAATTCAAGGGTTCTGGTCTACTCTCTTGATTATATCTATACTCCTTTGGTCGTTACTTCATTCTTTTGTCTGTATGTAGAACAGTTTTTTGTGGATGGATTGAAATTAAAACTGACTTCTGTAACAATCAGAGGAGACCATTCTAAAGCATCATAAGATATGCAAATTTTTACCACATTTAATAAAATATCAAAAATCTGCCAGAGTTCATTGTTACTAAGGACAAGCAGATATGGGGCAAAGGGAGTAGAAAAGAAATGAGAATTGACAAAGTTGTTGTCTAGATGAATTTTCTCTTGATATCTCTAGATATGGGGCAAACTATGTAGAAAAGAAATGAGAATTGACAAAGTTGTTGTCTAGATGAATTTTCTCTTGATATCTCTAGATATGGGGCAAACTATGTAGAAAAGAAATGAGAATTGACAAAGTTGTTGTCTAGATGAATTTTCTCTTGATATCTCTAGATATGGGGCAAACTATGTAGAAAAGAAATGAGAATTGACAAAGTTGTTGTCTAGATGAATTTTCTCTTGAGCTAAGAAGTATGTTTAAAGTCTGTTATTTCGGTTTGTCTTCATCTGTTGATGGTAACACTCAGCAGCAAGGAGTAAGCTGTAGTACACTGTGTGCTTTTAAACAAAGTCTTTCTTCTGGCTGAAGAAGTTAATCAAATTTAGGAACTGTAAGCAGATAAAATAAGCATTGTCAGAAAAGACTGTGGCAGAATTTAGCGACAGTCTTAGAATCCTGCTTTGTCTTTCGGTGACAGTACAGTGAGCTGAAAGCTTTCCGTGTCTTTGGCTTTTAGCTCCTTAGTTTAACTATCTGTGTTTGTACCTTGGAAGTTTCTTGCTGGTATTTATACTGAAAATGGCAAAGGCTTGTCTGCATTGCCTTTTAGTTTCTGGCAGTTTCCTGATGTGTCTGTGATTCGTATATGCTAACCTGTCTGTCTGTCTTTATCTGTTGTGGTCTCCTAGCATCACCTAAAGCTCCAGGAGTACATAGCAAAGATAGCAGATTTCTCTCCTATCCCATCTGAATAACTGCTTGTTTTAACTTTCTAAGCATGAGCTTTTCCATTCAAAATATGGAAACTTGGTTTTCTGCTCATTTTTAAGGAGGAATCATATTCTGAAAGGTGGTGATCATATTCTAAGGAGGTGATCATATTCTAAAACTTTATTCCAGAGTCCACTCAAACACTAAAAAAAAAAAATATCACTTATTTGACTGACTTTTGTCAAATACTGGAATGTATTTCATTTGTACAGAGATTTGTACAGTCTCCATTCTTGGACATGCTCAAAACCCAAATGTCCCTGAGCAATCTGCTCTGCTGACACAACTTTTGAGGAAGGGTGTTTGAACTGGAGACGTAACAGATGTCCCTTCCAGTCTCAACTATTCTGTCTTTCTAAGACAATACATCTCTTTCCCTCATTTTGTGGCAATGTTTTAAGTTGACATTTGCATTTGTGTAATTTTCCCTGACTCCATTTGTTGGTAGTAGAAGTCAGTAATGTTGTGTTTCTTTTCATCTTTGTCTTTTGCTTTCATTATGCTTATCATTTTGAGGTTGCTTATGAAGTAGACAGAATTTCCCATAATTAGTGTAGGTTATTCTTATAAACTGAAAGGTTGTTATGTAAGTCAAGTCCAGGCTGAAAGGTACTATACTGATAGAATTACATTGATATAGTTGGTGTTGTAATAGTCTTTCATAAGTAAAATCTTTCAGTAGCTGCTTTCAGGCTCATGACACTGGTCTCAGCTTTTGACCAATTTCCCAGTGTATTGTTAAAACATTAAGGCTTGGATTTGTTTTCCTTTAGTGTTATGAATTCCAGAGAATTTTGAATGTTGCTAAAGGTTTATGTTCTCAATGACTGGATTGTGTTCTTGGTTACCCCCTAGGCACATGTTTAAGGTCCCCCTTTACAGAGTGGAGACCTTAGATAGTATCATATCAGAGTGCTACCTCACTGTATTTAGATAAAGATTATTGATAGGGGTATGTTAAGGACCTGTCTGACCACTGACTTCCACATACATGATTTATATTGTTGAGCATTCCTTGGGACTTTGTATCTAATTGTCAACATCAATATGTGTATATGTGTGTGGATGTGTGTATATGGAGACGTATTCAATGCACTAATTACAGAGGTATATTTATTAATTTAATAGCTATGATATTTAGCCATTAATTTTTTTGCCTGATTTTTGATATGACTTTTCCATAACAAGGGTTGTAAATGGAAAGCCTTAGAAGATGGGGGTGTATAGCCCATAAAAAAAGAGATAGGAAATATGAATAGAAATGAGAAAGCAGAAGCAATTTTGATAGTAAAGTATCCAATTATTTTTACAGTTATATTTTCATCAGTGCTTGAATTACTCTGGAGTATTTCATAAAAATAGATGGAAAGGCAGGAGATTTTATTACCTAAGAAAATATTTTAGAAATTTCCCAGTAGTCTTAAAAAATATGCTACAGTACAAGGATTTAAAGATGTATATATATAGAAATAATTTTAAAATGCTGCTATTATGACCCTGGTCATAATCCCATTCTTTGCAATTTAACAGCATTGTTCCAAACCAAATTTCACCAGAATTTCTTCAGTTCTTTGCTTGTAACTTGGGAGACATACTGCACAGGTTCAAAGTTGCAGTGCTTTACTTTATAAGCCCAGGAGGGTCTGGAATCCATCCTCTGTTATCTAAATGTCAGCTCAGTCAGAAACCTGGTGCCAAAGTAATATAGATGAAGCTAGAAACTTTGAATGGCCCTATAAAAAAACCCCAAGATCTTAAAAGTAATGTTTCCATTTGGTGAATGCCAATGTGAAATGATCTGCAACTAAGTAATAAAGATGTACTATTTTCAGTTCTCTGTTGAACAAATAAAATAGAAGTTTCTGTGAGAAACAGCTTACAGGGATGTTTAAAGGCAAATGATGCCCCAGAGAAAGATACAGGTACAGGTGGAGTGGATAAGACTGCATTGAAAATCAACAGCCAAAAATGTCATATAAAGCAGATACTATGCAAGAGTTATTTTTTAACATTTGCATTTCCTAGAAATCTCCCAGATTAATATTGCATTACCTTATCTTCTGAGCCCAAAAAACCTTCAAAAAAGCAACCTAATTTAGCTAGTAGATCCCCTGCTATTTACTGTCGTCATTTAATATGTATTTCTTCAAAATTGTCCAAAAAATTATGCACAAGCACTGGGAGATTTCTTTCCAAAAAATAAATGTCTTTTGAAATCTGCTGGGATTTTACTTCTTTGGTGGAAGATCCAAAGATTTGTGTCAAATTGTTTCCTTGTTGGAGTAAATCTAGAGACAGAGCTCTTTGCAGTGTCCAAAAAGAAAAATTGATGAGTGTCATCTCAAATTCTTATTAAATTATCTACACCCTTTACAGGACACTACAGAATGCTGATAATCATTTTCATTCTATTATTAACAGAGGCTGTAGAATCCGTTTTTCTGAAATCTCTAATAGTTGAAGAATAGGTGGGCTGTGTTTCCAGTGAAGTCCTTGCAAGGTGAAAGAGATCCTTGTAGAAGGCATAAATTGCATTCATACTTTCTTCAAAGGCAAGCTAGAATAACATAAACCAGACTATTAAAAATTCAATCCAGACCTCACTTTAAAAGTAACAGTTTCTGTCTACTGCGATCCAGTGAAGAATGCAAATTGTATTTGGCATAAGTTTGAGGAAACGTATTTTCTTTGAAGTTGAAAAATAAGAATTTCTGTAAAAATAATAGATTTATCTCCAGTTGCATAAACGTTGTTATATCCGTTGATGGATGCAAGAGATAGTTCAGAATTTGTCATGCAACCTTTAAACCTGGAAGATAAGATATTGTTGGAAATTGGAGAAGTGTGGAGGAGGTACTGCTCCAGTACTTTTAGGTAAATAAATGTACTAATGACTTTACATTTTGCATACATTGTTCATATTTGCCTACATGTGTAATTTGTTCACACACTTTAGGCTTGAAATTATGATTAATACTCACAAATTGCTAGTAAAATGTTGAAAACCTAAGTAAAACTCACTCTGTGTACTTGTTGATGGATTTATTTGGGAGTGAGGAGAGCATGATAGAATTGGCACCTTCTTTGAAAAACAAACTCCTGAAATGGCTTTTTGTTTCCTTTCAGTGAAGACATGACTGTTTCGTTCATAATGCCTTTCTCACGGTACTGTGAGGAACAGGGTGACACAATTTCATTTAATTTCATTCTTAAGACATTAATTTCTGGTTCGAAAATGTAATGGGCAGGGATCTTGGTGTTTTCTTGGTTTATTCCCAGGTGTGAGACGGGGTTGTGAGCAGGAGGAGAGGACATGGAGGCGAGGAGCAGAAAGGGATGCTGTGGTTTGCTGACAAATATGTCAGTGCTGGCTCAACTCCAGGAGGAAGGGATCTGGCCCCTTTCTCCATCCTTTTCTGGTGTTTTGAGAGGGTCCCTTTGGGTGCTTGTGCTTGGGGGTGCTCCCAGGGGAAGGAGAGAATAAATTATATCCTTGCCCCAAGGATCTGTTCCAAGTTCTGTAGGCATTGCTGACACAGGAGGTAGCTTGGGGGCTAAGAGAGAAACCACACACGTGCAGCAGGGCCTGTAAAGGAGCGAAAAGAAACTCAGGAAAGGGCTGTAGAGAAGAGGAGGCTGGGTTGAAATGTTGTTAAACCTTTTGACTGAGGTATTTTCAGTCTGGAGTGTAGGCAAGTCAAATTGTACTGTAACATCTGCTAGCATGTTTTAACATCTGTTTGTTTGGAGAGTTGGGCATAGAGTTTGAAAACTGGAGCAGAATTTGTTTAAAAGTGCAGCTGAGATTTAACTTAGTGTAAAATATAATGCCCTTCCTAGGAAAATTGCTGGTTTTTAAAAATTAGTTCAAATTTATCTTCTAGTCCTTGTGCAGTAATTTAGACCTACATCTGATTCAGATTTTAATGGAAATACAATTTAAAATGGCTCTAGTTTCAGAGTTTTGTTCATTGCTAACATTATTTAATGCTATCAGTATACAGTCTTTTTGAGCACCTGAAATTATGTATGGTGCTTGTGGAGCTGTAAATAAGTACTTGTTGAATTAGAGCGGGGCAGTAAAAAATCTGGTTTGTGTATAAGAAATTACTTAAAGTACGTGCATATACAAATGAGATGAACTGAACATGAGTGGGGGGAAAAAGTTAAATTGTTTCCAAGATATCCTGCATTACAAAGAAATATGTAACCTTATAAATGAGGATGTTGTGGAAGATATGTGGCTGAATTTTCCTCAAAAATCCTAATACAGCCCTTTTTCTAGTTTACCTTAAGAAGGCTGTGAGTTGTGAGCATGCTGGAGGAAGTTCAGAGGAAAGAGCAAAGTGTCACCTAGGTCTATAAAAGATGATAAATCAGGAAAGGTGGGATGTATTGTGGTTGAATAGTTTAGGAAAGAAGTGGGGGGCGGGGGGAAAAAGAAAACAGAAAGAAGTAGCTGGAGGGAGAGAGATTGAGTGAGTGCTCTCTTCCCCTGGAAGGCTGAGTTACTGCTGGGAAGGTTGAAGCTTGATGCCAGAAACTATGTTAACCCTGAGGGTAGATAAGTAAAGTTAAGAAAAACTGTAATCATAATTGCTTACTCAATTGAAATGGAGGATTCTTGAAAATGAAAATAATTTTCTTAAGAGCCTGCACTGAGATTCCTCTATGTTAGAAATGTTGCTGCTGTTCCTGTGGCAGGATCTGAGCTAAGCTGGGAACATCTGGAGCTAAATTCACAGTTCTGTGTCTTGTTCTTTTTTTGTCAGCCTGTGAGCCATTTCCAGTAAAAAAATTCTGTAATAATCTGATTTTGGAAAAGGAAAAAAGAAATGCACCTTTTGACTTATCAAGATGATGTCACAAACCATGAAGTCTAGATTTCTTTCATATCTTTCACAGTTGGCAAGACCTTATGTTTCATTACTATTAATATGCCCTGTCTTCTGGGTTGCTTGATTTTTCACAAGTTCATGATTTTATTAGTTGTTTGTTCTTTGTCACTTACTTCTGCACATCTAATTCATGAAAAACCTACAAATTGGTCCTGATAGTAATTTTCCCAGTAGTAAGATGATTATTTTCATTACAGGAGGGCAGATACTGAAGCATGGTTGGATTGAAGTCTTATGTTCAACAACAGTTAATGTTTGACATCAGGGTACCTTTACTTTCAGGAGCTATGAGAGTGTTTGAACATGTAGAGAAACCCAGGGGATCTGTAGGTTTCCCTGTGAAAGATCAATTCTCAAGAGCATTCATCAGTCAGTTTTTCAATAGAGAAGCCATGGCAGGTAGCAGGCATGAGAATGTGAGCATGAGCTCTGGGTCATGGAGCAATTTTTAAGGGTCTAAGAGAGAGAATGGAAAAGCTTTTGTAAAGCTTGCCCTAATTTTAGCTGCTGAGCAGTACTTTTCAAAGTACTGCTATGAAGTTAACTGGACTTAAAACTCAGTAACTTGATACATGGCATGGTGTTATAGCCAGAGGTTAATTCTTTCCTACACCTCTGCCATTCAGTATTTTTTATATGCATGTGTTTTTTGTATACCATAAAAGTTATGTGAACTCAATGTTTACTGTTACTCTTTTGACCTGAGAACACAGAGAAAAAGATGAAATGTGAAAGATGAACCAAAGTGAGTTTGGTAAGGCTGCATAACTGGATGGTCTGTACAGTGTATTGAAGGATGAGTTGTGGTCTTGGAACTGAAATCTAAACCTTCGCATTTTTCCACCTGTATCTGTCCCACTTTGGGTGCAAAATGAAAGCTTTTGAAAGAAAAAGGTAAACTAATTATTGGCTTCTAGATTAATATGTTCACTCTTATTGATTTTAATTTTAATGAGTTAACTAAGAACAAACAAACATCTGATTCTGTTATTTTCTGAAGATGTTCATTCTGTGTCCTTTTCTTAGTGTATTCCTTCTGATCACCCTATTGAACTCAAACATAGGGTTATACTGTGAGGTACTGAATATTATTGGCTAATATTTTTCTGATACCTTTCCATATAATTTTTAGTGTGCAATAACACACTTAATTACTGTAATACACAGGAACCATTCCAGTTTCTTTCTTTAAGCATTGATTTGAATAGATAGACTGGTCTATATGAGTTTTCTAAAATCAGTATACTGATAAACAGCTCTAGGAAAAACTTGATTGTGTCAGAAAGAAGGTTAATAATTATGAGATGCCTGTGCTTTCTTTGAATAAATATGCATGGTTTCATCCTGTACTGTCCATTTTGAATAACCCTCTGAAAACTGTTTTCCCATATCTGCTCATGTGTTTTTTTGTATTCTTCTGATGGTTTCTTTGTTCCTTCTTTCTCCTGTACAATATGTGAGCTTCAAAATCAGCTCAAGGGGCTTCAAAATCAGGGACTCCTGATCTACACTTTGTAATCTCTTAAGCTGGATGGAGCTTATCTCCATTTCTCCCATGATGATAAGCACAACATGTGCTATGGTTTCAAATATGCCCATCCCATTGGTGATATTTACTGACTAGCAAATGAAAGGGCTGTACTTTGAGTGGTTTGGCCAAGTAATGAATTGCATTCTGGAGCTCCTCAAGAGAGGAGTGTATGGAAGCTGCCTGTTAGGGTTTATTCTTGGCCTGTGTCCTGCCTAGTAGTAAACAGAGAGTGCGAGCTGGGCCAGGGCACAGCTGTTCCAGGGATTACTCTAAAGGCACAGTATGAATGACAACCCATTTGGCACTGGCTAACACAATGGTATAAGTTGTAGTCACTTGTTCCTTATCTATTTGTCTGCTGGTTTATTTCCTTGCATTTAAATGGTAAGTTCGGTGGAGTCCAGATTTTCTTTTTATGATTGCACATTGTCTAATTATGCGAGATTTCAGTAGGTGATTGAGACTCCAACTTGCCTTGATGATAATAAATTAGAATGCTTTATTTAGTGCAAGGATGTATTATTGCTAAGTACCTTTTTGGTCCATTTATCAGCAACCAGCAGAATTTCAGGTTACTTTCTAGTGTCCTCTGACATGCTTGTATTCTCTCATAGATAGCTGCAGGTTGCCTCCATGAGCCTAGATGCCTGTTTTCACTACATACTAATTTGCTGATAATCAGCTAAATTACCGTTTTATTTGCCTGTTTGGCTTTCTTATCAGGTATCAAAGTGATTAACATATGTATACTAAGTATATTTCTATGCTTATAAATGTAAAACTCTTTCATTCTTTCAGACCTTACAACCTTTTTCATTCTTTGGGTTGGTGTCTTTTCCATTTGTTTTTGGTTATTTTTGTTTTGTGAGCCATTAAAAAATGTGCTTGAGGGTTTTGTTTTGACTTTGTTGATTTGTTTGTTTTACTGATGGAGCCACCTCTAAAAGATAGGACAGTGTGATATTTGTATACATTGGACCTTTCTGCTCTTTTCATTTTCTACACCCCCACTCTGCAATTTTTAAGACCTTAAGATAATGATTCTGACAACTTATCATGTTTGTTTTCTGGTCCAAAAAAATGACTCTTTTAAGGTTTTAGTTCAAAGGCTTCAGCTTGAAGATACACACAAGGAGGGGGCAGAGTTTTGCAGTTCAATTTTCAGTTTGATAGGCATTTTTGTCTTTCCTGAGTAAGTTTGCTGTGAGAATAGAAAGTCTGCAAGCACGACATGTGCAAAGTGTAATTTTCAACAGTGATTATTGGTTGGCTAAAGCACAGTAGAGAGCCAGGACCTGGTCCCACATGCTGTTAGTCAGTTCACCATTACCTCTGTAGATATCCAGCTGCTGTAGATGTTAAGAGTTGAATTTGTTACTTTTTTAGGTATTCCAGCACTTTAAATCTCTGCATTTTTCATGTCTAATGTCTTAAAAATACCTCTCTCTTATGCATGAGCTCCTCAGCATATACCCTTGAGTGACTGCTAAAATTGTATTTAAAGAGCTTTTGAATTGTTAAACAAATTCAGCCTTTTTTTGTAGGAGAGTGGATGTCTTGGAAATACTGTGATGCTGTGCAGTAAATGCATGCTCACATCAGTATTGTTTTTGACCCTCAAAATTAAATATTTTGTTACACATTCTTTTAAGCCATGAGGGAACTGCTAATAAAACATTATATTTAGAATAATTTCTTCCTGCATTTTCTTCCTCTCTCTCGTGAACTTTTCTATTTCAAAAAAGAAAATATCAGCATTCATTACTTTATCACCTGTGTCTTTGCTGTACCTTACATGCAAACTGGACCAAGTCTAACTTGTTCCATTGAGCAAGTTGAGAAATGTGTATTGTATGGTTCATTTGGGCCATAATTAGCATGGGATTATTTTGCAGTTTTCAATACAGGTCTGCAGAGAATTTAAGGATGTATTTAAATACCATTGCACAGAGGTTTTGATGGCATATCGGGTCCTAGCTTAATATATATGATATTAGTGGGGGAAACTATGTGTGGTAAAGGAATAAGTAAAATGGTTCTATTCACAGACTGGCTTGGGTTGGAAGGGGCCTTAAAGATCATCTGCCATGGGCAGGGATCCACCCACTAGAGCAGGTTGCTCAATATCCCATCCAACCTGCCCTTGAACCTCAAGGGATGGGGGATCCACAGCTTCTCTGGGCAACTTGTTCCAGTGCCTCACTACCCACTGAGTAAAGAATTTCTTTTTAGCATCTAATCTAAATATCTTCTAGTTGGAAACTATTCCTCCTTTTCCTACCATTATCCGCCTGTGTAAAAATCACTCTCCCTCTATCTTATATTCCTTGACTGCCTCTCAGGCATGTGTAATTCAAGACAAAATGCTTTCAGACATGCAACAACAGATACACAATAATTTCTAGAATTTAAAGTTCCAGTATTTCTAACCTAATCCTCAATTTTGTAATTCTTTCCTCTGCAATATGGGCTTCAAGTCTAGTTAGCTATTCTCAAAATGATTGTTGGGAAAAAATGTTCTATTTAAAGCAACTTGTCATGTTATTTTACTAGTTTTCTAAAGAACCCAAGTCCTAGTATTTTTTAGAATTTTCATGGAATAGATTTTTGTGGGCTTAAGGGCACACACTTCTTTTTTCCTCTAAAATTCTGTGGGTACTCTAGATCTGCTTAGAAGTTGTCAGTCGCAAATAGAAGTCACTTGATGAATAAGATGTGAGCTTTGAAATTTACTTCTTGTAGTAACAAGTCAGTAGTGTATATATTTTAATGGTTGGCTTGTTATTAATTGTGTTGTTTTAGTGAGAACGTAAGTACCTTTTTCCTGGAAATGTAAGCTCAAATATAAAAGTAACTTGCTATAAATTCAAAGGAGCAATTTGTAAAACTTTGCTGGCTTTAATAAAGTTTACTAACTAAGTAGCATAAATCAGCTAATAAATAGAAATAATCTAAAAATATAAAAATAAGATTATATCAAAGTTTAATATAGTTATGTTCTAAAAGTAGGTAAATATTTCTACATTTTTTGTGCTATGCTATTAAAATAATTAGGTTGTAAGAATTTATTTTAAGAATTCCTCTGTTGCTCAAAGAAAACAAAAACTCCAGAGGTGGCCCTTTTTAAACTGTAAGGCCACATATTCTTAAACCATTAAAATTGTGCTTAATGAGCCACCAGATGGAGCAGTCAAATCTCACTCTTTTTGTCAGCCTCTGTGCAAGACAGTTTCTCTCTCAGCAGAGAGAGAATCCGCAAATGCAAGCACACTTTAGTATTCGAACCAGTAATTTGAAATCCTTTTTCAGATCTTCTTATCTGTATGTGCATTTTTTTCCATAGGCAATTTACATTGTCCTGCAGCTTTAATGTTGCAAATGATGTATGGGACATATTCTGCATGTGGAAATTACACTGACTCAAATAGCTCTATGGAAGCAGTTATTCATTTCTTGAATTAAGTCCTATCCTCAGGGAAGAAACACAAAACATAACAAGGAAAACATACTCATGTTTGTGGATCACAAACCAGATTTTCAAAATTTGGGAAGTTCAGAGTTATACATTTACACATGACTCTCTATGTTTGTGCTTAAGGAATCTTGTGAGGCTGCATCTTGTCTTTCTACTTACCCTAAGTATCCTTCCAACCTGATTTTCTAATTCATAAGAAACACTTGTTTAAGGAGACCACATTATCTGCTTCAGGAATGCTGCAGTCAAGTAGGGTCAGGAGCAAAAAGAAAATATTCAATAATGTATAGGCAGGAATGTTTTCATATTCTTTGTTTTGCTGCAGTTTCATAGCATTACTAAGACAAGATTTTTCTGGGAGCTGCACAAGTTTGTGAATATATATGTTTATATGAAATAGAATGTATGTGTGCTATTAGAAGGCACTCCAGTGAGTCTGTTCCAGTTAAATACTTCAAGGATCATTATATGTTATTAACAGGGCATTGTCCCAGAGGTAGGAAATAGAGCTATGCTTGAATATAAAATCCTGCACATTTTTGTTTTATGCTTTGCCTCTGTCATGTCTTTGAAAGTCAGAATGTTCTGCATTAGAGATCGTCAGCAGGTGTCACAAGAGAGGAAAGGTCTGAAGCATTCTGAAGCAGCTGGATACAGTCCTTGGAGTGCCTCAGCCCTGTTCCCACCTCTGAGGTGGGAATATCACGAGGCACTGGTGTCCTGTCAGCTTTGGGTAGGAGTGACACACCACATTGCAGAGCAGGAAGCTCATGCTTGCAAAGCAGTGCTCCCCAGCTGGCTCCCTTTAACCCACGTGCACTTCGTACAGTTCTCAGCTGAATTACGAGGTGAGCAAAAACTTCTGCTCTGGCAGTGAATCCTCACCAGTGTCATGAGCTCAGGCTAGTGATAGCCACGTTTCTTTCAACTCTGCCAAGCCCTGGGTCATGGAGCACTGTAATACCAGCTCTTGCCTGTCGTGTTCCAGAGCACTACCATAGCAAATTGGTATCAGTTTATATCAAAGTACATGGTATGCCTAGGAATTCTGTATTCTATACAGGCTCAGATTTTACTTAAAATATAGTATAACAGTGACCTGCACTTACAGATAAAATAGGACCTTACAAAGGAACCCAAAAATGCAATTTTAGATAGATGTAGGTTCTCAAAACTTTCTGGTGTTTGCTGTTTCTGCCAGTTTTTGTGCAACTGAACCTTATCAGTTTACCCAGGTAGGTTCAGTTATCTCCCATGGAAGAGGCATTACTGATTTGGCAGCAGGGGAGTTGTCATTCTCTTTAGGCAGACAATGTTTGGGGAAGGGCAAAACAGTTCCCTATGAATCGAACTGGAACTGAATGTTTGGGAATAAATCCAGTTGTGCTGCTGCTGGCTCTTTTCCCCAGAAAGGTTGCTCTGAATTCAGTTATAAAACAAGTTCGTTAATCTTTTCCTGTCACCAAGTTTTAAAGATCACTGCTAAGAAAGTCTTAGGGAATGACTATTCCTACAAGTCACTGAAACACTTAGGAAGACATTTAATTTTTCCAGTTTCCAGTTGTTTTATTCTTAAACAAATGTACCATTTACATTTTGACTTCTCTTCAGATATATCCTTAAAAATTCTAATATACCAGCATAGTTTCCCTTAAAAAAAAGCTGCAACAAATATTGATATGAATTTTAGGCATGTTGCCATCATAACATCAGTTATCTGTGCTATTGTGCACCTAATCTTTCTTTGCCCTAGAAATTTTTATAAGGATTAGGAGTGAATTTTCTGACAATGCTCAAACAACATGGTCACCGTTAAACCCTGCATTTAGATGTGTGGTTTAGCAATTATTTTTTGTTTGTCTGGATGATATATAACATTTAAGGTAATATAAAATTCTGCTTAATAGAGGTGCATTTTGGAATGGTCAGTACATATGGTACTGCTCCTTTAATTTCTAGACATTTTCTAGAATTAAAGGATCTGGGAGAAATCTGAATTGTAGAAGGATTTCAGAAATTAAACTATGTCTACATCCACTTAGTTAGTAAGGAAAATAACAGGAAATAATGTGAGTTAAATTGTCAAAATTATCCTGAAATACAGAAACAGAATTTGAAGGGGGAAAAAAATGTTGGTTTGAGGAATTTTTGTAAGGTTATGTGGCTGAATTAAATAAGTTGTAATGACATTGTCGCCTTAGGTTGATGCTCCTATTTTTGCTGTGGTTGGGTTTGAATGGAATGCGTTTTGCTCCACTTCTCTTTTGGCAGGAAAACTCAAGTGCAGGTGGATGCCTGCAGCCTCTTCCTACAGGCAGAATGGATTGCAGCAATTTGGTTCTGTCACTTCAAGCCTGTACTTGAGCATGGCTGTCAAAAGTGGTGCTGGCATACCAACCCTTCAAACCAGCTTATCCTGCATCAGGCAGGGAAGGGGCTTGGAATATGGATCTTCCACATCCACTGTGCTGTGGGGTGTGGAAGTTGGGGGATAGCTGGCTCTGTGCATACAGTAACACAACAACTAGAAACAGTAGTTTAGCTGGGAACAAAAATAATATTTTCATGCCATTGATCAGTAAATTGTAAAGTCAGTGCCTGCAGATTCATCACCATTTAAGTGAAAACATCTGGCTTTGGTTAGAAGTTGGATAGCTGAGAAAATTTCTTGAATTAGGTTTGTTTAAGATGACCTTTGGCTCTAAAAAATGCTCTCCAGAAGATCTTTTATGGATATTGTAAGTTAATATGTTACTTACTGCCCTTGTCATGAACAAAAATACTCCACAAAATCTCCTTACACACAGAGGTCAATTCATCATTCTTGAATGTCAGAAGAAGTCCAGAAATCTGTAAATCTGGCAGTGGCTGCACTGTTAGATTTGCACTGATATTCTCTCTTGGTTGTCTGTAGATTCTCCTCAGTCAAGGCCAGTTATCAAAATGATGTATCTGAGGAGTTGACTTTTTTTAGTAGATAAGGTAACTAAGATAAATGCATTGCAAAATTACTGAATCACAAAGGTTGGATAGCAAAGATCTCAGCCACTGCACCTGTGGGATTGAAGGCCCAGCCTAGCTTTTCTAGGGTGAGAGTTCATTTTGTCTCTTTCCAGTTTCACTGTCACGATCATCTTCCTCAGAGGAGTCAAGAGCAACCGAGTCCATCCCGGGTGGAGGAGGGGGAAATGGAGCATCAGTGGCAGTACAGTACTAAACCATTGACAGTGGAATTTGGAATGCTGGTTGCAAAAGCAATAAACAGCAGGGCGTTTCCTTACTGACTCTTTCAGACCTGTGCGCTTGAAGGGGTTCCTATCACTTGGTTGTGCAGAAATGCACTTCTGTCTTCCAGTCTGCTGCAAAACAGTGGGAGATGTTCTGTAAAACTCCCCCAGAGGACATCCAGAAACAATGTGGTCAAGCCCTTATTCTGGGATGCCAGTGGGAGGCACACCACAGCCTGCTCCCAATGGGTGCTTTTACATGGTGTTATTCAGATGGATGCCAAGTTACTTCGCTTTCACTTTGAATTGATTAGCTTGGACCAAGGTTTGAATTGAAAGCTGTGGAGCAACAACAGCGTGACATTGATTTAGCTCAAGCTAAATAAAAGATCAAACTTATTGGCTTCAGCATATTACTCTGTTGATTTGAAATCCTAATTTCTCCTTTGGTGCTTTTTAATTTTTTTTTTGTTACCTGGCTAGGAATATAAACAGAATATGCTCAGGCCTGAAAGAAGAGGAACTTTGATGATCTCTAAGAAGTTTGATGTGTGTTTAAAGGCAGACATTCCTTTAGGGAGCTATATGTCTTTTTCACCAGAGGTTCTTAACCTCTTGTTTTTTTCAGTAGTTATGAAAAAATTCACAATTGATCCTATGTCAATCCATAACGCCTTCTTCAGAAGTGTGTGAATTTATATATTTGTATATTTATGTATAGAAGTCTTTCTCTGGTAAATGGTCAAACATCTTCTTTGCAAAGTTGTAACTATTTTGCCAAAGAATCTCAAAAAAAGAATGAAAAACATTCACTCTCTTCACTGGGCAATACTTTACTGAAGAGAAGATGTACTTATGCTGGATTTTAATTAGCTCAGTCTTAGCTAAACACGTACTTAAGCCTATTAGAAGCAAGTATGTTTTTTCTAATGAGTTTAATTCTGGATGCAAAGCCAAAAACTACTTCAAGTTTTCTATGATCTCAGTGGAGCTTTTTGTGGTCTGGTGTGCTGCTAGCAGAGCAAAGGAAAGCCTTGTTTCTGCCCCATGCATCTTTGTTCTGGTCCTTTTTTATGTGTCTAACAATTTACACCAGTCAAACTCTAGTCCTTTGTCCATCACTTGAGTCAAGTGGTGAGGTCAGTTTTCCATCCACTTCACAGTTCACCAATCAATCCATAGATCTCTGATTTGGCTGGAAGGATATTGTGAGAGACTTGGTTGGAAGCTGTGCTACAGTTAAACAATATGTGCTGCTGCCTCTTTGCCTGCACATCCAGAAACCATACTAGTCAGGCAAGACTTGCCCTTGGTAAGGCTGTGCAGGTGGTTCCCAGCCACCTTCTTGGCCTTCACATGCTTGGGACTAGATTCCAGAAGGATTTGTTCTGTAACCATCTCAGTGTGTAGTTTCACAGGTCCTTTTCTTTCCCTGCTTGTAGAAGTGTGGAATGTGGTTTGTCTAGTCCCTGTTCATCTCCCACAATAGCCAGGACCTTTTGAAGCAGATCAGACAGGGCTAGAGTGCAAAATGTCACACACAGTACATAATATTGTTTCTGAGACTCCTGATATCTTCCCCACTGTAACTTGGCTTTGAGGTCTGGAGACTGCAACACATCTTTTTTGTTGCTTCTCTGATTTTCTAATTTAAATTCCAACTTTAAGCGTAGGGGTTTATTTACTTGAATTGGTCTTTTTGTGCTACAGAATTAAGCTTGGGGCCATTCTCTGACTTTCCTCTTTCCAAAAAAAATTGTAAAACTTTTGGTTTAGGGAACAGTTGCATTTTCACCCATGTATAAAGCTGAACAGTATCTTTAAAGCTTGAAAATTGTTCTCTTAAAACGTGAATAATGGTAGAGTTGTGTAAGATTGAACAATCTCATGCTTTTCTAATGGTCTTAGAAATTTTTATAACTGCAGGAGTACCATACACAGATTAAGATCTAGACCAGCTATTAGCAGGAAGATTATGAAGAGCTAAAATATGGTGGTCAATATCTATCAGATGTGTAGTGTAACATGCCTCAGAAGATAGTGGCAATAAAATCATTTGCAAGTGTAAAAACCTGCAGAGATTACAAAGGCAGTGCAAAGTTTGAAAGTGTGTTATAACATAATTATGTATTTTTACTAGGAAAATGGAATGATGTCCTGTTTTACAGTTAGTTTCCTATGCTTTGATGCTATTAATGGATGTAAAAGTAAATAGACCAATTATCAGCACTTTATTCTTAAGCCGTCAGATGAGCCTTTGGGGCAGCCAGAAAGACTCAATGTCTCTGGGGCTGGGAGGAATGAAATCCACCCTTATGGATGAGCAGTGCATGCTGGAATTGGTGGTAGTGTTCTTTTCTGCAAAATGCCTTTCTGACCTCAGAACATTTTTCTGTTGCTCCTCTCTTCCCATATTTTCAGCAAATACTTGCAGACACCTCTGCCATCTGAAGTTGTTAGGCTGGGCTACTTAGGCAGGGCTTGGGCAGAGCTCATGGCTAGGGATAGCAGTGGAGAAAATGGGCACAGAGTACTGCCTGCTGGAGGAGCAGGGAGAAGTTATCACAAAGGGGAGTGGGAGACAGTGAGAACTTTAACAACACCATGAGGCACAGACAATTTTTCTAAATGTGTTTGGGAAAAGAGCTCATTATTTTTTTCACAGACACATGTATGCCATGGGAATGACAGTAAAACTTGAAATAAGCCAGAAAACAAGCCCCACACAGTACAGTCTCATTTACAAATTCTGAGCTTGTAGCAATCAAGAATTTTTCATCTGTTGAGTTTTGTAATGACAAAATCCCCTGCCTTGTTTAGTACGTACAGGTGAGGAGAGGTGTGTGTTCAGGACAGAGGTATGCTGTGTTCTGAAAATGACACAAAGCCCTCAATCCTGCCCTGGCAGAAGAGGAGGTCATCCTTCAATGAGGAATGCAGAAGGGTCAGTGGATGTGCTGTGGAAGCATCAGGCTTTTGGCGTACACGGTCTTTTGTTTCTTTTGCAAGAAATGTTTCTGGCTTTAGGAGAAAGCTGGGTGTATGTTCCTTGGTCAGTAGCAGATGATCACTCTCTCTTGCAATATATAAAGATGGGAAACTGTTCTCCTCCAAAAAAACCATCTCCTAACAAGGGCATGTCTGTGAATAAAGCAGAGTTAGACAGCTGAATGTTCCTTCTGCTGATACAGTGCTACTGGGGACACTTAAAGTCAGCAGTGGCCAGGGGTATTCTGTGGCTTTTGTTGTTGACTGACATGTGGGAATGTGAAAGAGAGTGTTCAGTACCTTGGGTTTGGTCCAGAATTACAGGGAAACAACTTGATTAAAAGCTTATTTTAATTATTACTAATAGATCCATATATTGTTGAGTATGAAAGAGCTGTAAGCTCTCATTAGCTTTACTGTTTATATTTTATCCCTTCTAAGCTTCTCTTTATTTGCCTTCTCACATTTTAGTTTCTAAATAGCAGGTTTTTTGTATTTTGGATGTCCTGCATTGTATTTTGGGAGTCCTGCAGTATGTAGATAGGCTGCAGAAAACCATCTGTTTGTACAGAGGAAGTCTATCTCTACCACAGAAATAGTTTTATTGTTGTATCATTTGGATACGATTACAGTAGATTTAATACTTTAGTAAATTCTATTAGCCATAATTCTCTAATCATCTGGCTTTTGCAAATAGAAGTTCTGCTTTACTCTTTTATCTTGAACATGTAATTTGGAATACAAAATATTATTTCCTGGGGGTTTTTATTTGGAGTATATTTTTCTTATATAAAATTGTGTTCCCATGCACACATCTGTTACATACGAAAAGAATTAAATTATCCTATTAATTTGTAAAAAGTGGTACGTTTGTCTCAAGGGCCGTTTGTGTTTTCAGTGTGCTAGAAGTAAATTTGCAGCTTCGGATGTTTTACATAAATTTAAAAAGCAACATTTCCTAAACACAATTGCTTCGTCTATGCAGTTGATTAAACTTGTTCAGTGCACCACTGCTGAATATAAATAATAACTGCAGCAGTGGTATTGATTACTTAGGTGGCTGAGCTTGTGTCTCCTGTAGGCTTAAAAGCACTAAGAAACTTCTTTCCTGTTCTATCCAGAGAGGAAGGAGCTTTTTCCCCCTATCTTGTTTCCTGAGGACTCCTTGATTCCAGATTCCTAAAACCATTAACTGTTCCTAAAGGCTGAAGGTCCCTGTCATTGCAGGGAACTAATGCAGTAATCGATGCTTGCTCTACACTGCAGAGATTTGTTTTGCTGACAAGAGCTCTCGTTAGCCCTGTTTGGTGGCACTGGTGTTGAGTGTTTGACACTGCAGAACAATTTGGCTTAGAATCAGGACGCAAGGACCTCATGACTTCTTTTCCATCGTCTCCTTCACACTGAAGTGGATTTTTGCTGGCATTACGGTTTTGCTACAGTTGCAGGCTGGATTCAGCAACCTCCTAGATGCCAGCTGTGCTTTAAACATTCTCTTGCTGAAGCTGCTATGTTTGCTGGGTTTCTTCAGTTTCTGCTCCATACGTTGCATTCAGGGACAGGTAAATAAAGAGTTATATAGTGCTGAGGTTTTAATTATAATTTCATATTTCGTATTTTTAAACAAAATTATGTCCTTTTATGAAAAGATTTATTTAGCTGTTCAGTTTTACTGGAGATGTTGTATCCTCAGAATGTTAAAGTGTTAATTGTAGCATATATTCAGCTTAAAGAGGAAATAAAGAACCATTTTGCTTTTAAGTCCGTGTTTCAGTTATGTTTATATTTTGAAAGCTCTTGTGTTAAATATAATTTGACAGTAGCGATGCTATATGGAATGAGCTTTTAAACAAAAATCTGTATTTGGAAAGTGCACATCAAAATAGAAATGTGTTTCTGAAAAGTAGTAATAATAGTCCTATTGCATTATGACTTCTGCATTTTGGAGAAGTCAAGGACAAAGAATTTAGAAATTTACTTCAGGAAACAAATGGAAATTCCTGTGTATTATTTCTTTTCGGCAGAAGACAAATGACAAGTCCTCAGTGTCCTGAATTATTCATTTCTTAGGAGCTTTAAAAAGTTCAGAATGGAATGTGATTCTGTTACTTTTCTTTTTGCATATTATTTAGGGGGAAAAAATCATCAAACTGATGTACATAGAATACAAAAATACAAATATGTTTGTTTATCATAAGATGCAGTTATGGTTATAATAATATATGGGTTATAATAAATGTACAGTTCTGGTTATTTTGTACATTATTTCTGCATGATCATATTGATGCATTGTACTTTCTGCTCAGGGAAGGACATCAGCTTTTCCCTTTTGTATTTGAAATAAGGTCCTCAGCTAAATCACTGAAGGGTCACAGGGGAAAGTGAGAGGAAAGATTCACCATTGCAAGTTCCTTGGGGATTATGCAGTGTGTTGAGAATAACAAATACATTTAAAATCCTACATCTAAATAGTTGAAAACACTGTATAAAAATTGATTTTAAAAAGCAGTTTTTTCACTAGAATAATTAATCCTAAAGATGCATGATAGAATAAGTAATGAAAGAGGTTTTGCTCTTGAAAATAAAGTTTCAGGTACTATATTTTAAGATATATATGTTAGAAATCTATTTAATTTCAACAGAGTTTAGAGGAGAATTAGAGTTTACTGAGGGTAGAATATTGAGGGATGCATTGGAGAAGATGTGATTTAACAGCAATCAAAACAGAGATGGAACAGAAGCAGCAGCAGAAGTGTCAGGAAGACAGAATGCTGAGGTTGGGAGAGCCAATGGTCAGCCTTTGCTCTTCATGGAGTTTAAAGGATAAGGCTGAGAACACCTTTGGCTAAGGTCAAAGCCTTGCACTCTCTCACACTTAGTAAGTTGTTTATAGGTACGTAAAGTAGCTAAATCCCTGTTTCTTCTTCAAGCTGTTCACACTGTAGATGGCTGTAAACTGCATTCCAGAGGTCTCTTGCACATCCTGGCAAAGTAGATGAAGAGGGTGAAATAGGATTGGGATTGAGAAATAGAGAGCAGTGACAGCCTTTGCTGCCGTGATTCAAGGCTGTGCTGTGGGCAGTGGACAATCAGCAGCATGTCTCCAGCCTTTGGAAGAGCATGGACCTGGCAGATCTAAAAGATGCTTCAAAATCACACTGAGTCCCACACCCCCTGACTATAGCGTTATAATGGACTATTAAACCAGGCTATCTATAGCTCTCTGTCCATTAAATTTGTATCAGCTCTCCCCCATAATGACACAGTATCCTAAATATTCCTCTCTGAATACAGAACTGTGTGCTGGAAGGACAGAACCTGAGACAATGAGCTGTCATCAAGGTCAGCTCTTATGTCAGAGTATTGGTTAAGTACAAGGCTGCCCAAAAGACAAACCATGATGGACAATAAAACAAAACAAAGTCCCCAAAATGAACAACAAAACCTTCAGTTCTTCCCAGTCTGACCTTTGGAGGTATTTTTGTAGCAAAAGTAGGAAAGGACTGGACTCTTGGTCTCTGGCCAACCCAGTAACTCCCAAAAGGCAAGGATAGTGCTTTTCCAACAGCAGCCAGACTTGTATGCCATCCTCTCCTGTTACCATTGAGACCAATTATATCCACCTCATCCTCTTCTGCACTGCTGGTTCTCAACTGGTGGATTTCTCCCTGTTTCTACACTTGTTTATCCTGATCTGAGTGTGGAGCCATTTCCTTGGCTACTCTGAACCTGATCCTCTATTTCCAGATTGTTTTTTTTCCTGTTTGTCAGGATAGCTTTGAAGTCTGGTTCTCGCCTACTGTAAAAAGCCATTCCTTTGTCCTTGGGGTCAAGTCGCTTACAAGTCTAATATGTTTCTGTTTTATTACATGGAACAGTTGTGTGAGTGTTGACTATTACTATGTTCCAGACAAACACAACAGACCCTGCTTAATGAATACTTCAGGGGGTATTTGTTACCAATTTTAGCCAAATATGGTTAGAATATATTTAGAATATTATTTTCTAAATAGGTTTTCACCCTATGCTAGACACTTTCTGGTGTGGCTCTTAACATGGCATGCTCATAACAAAACTCCTGCTTAAATGAATGTATTTGACATCTGCTTATACAGCCAAATAGTAGCAGGTTCTTTACATAGTATTCTAGATTGGCAACTACTTGGTACCAAATACTAAGTAGTAGGGACTAAATAGTTGCAGAATTGTCTCAGTTGTTTTTGCATACATAGCTGTTTGCACTGTATTTTGTGTTTCTAATTATTTCCTGTGTGCTTCCTGGTACTCTGATCACTGTAAGGTACACACTCAAAGGGAACTTTCCATTGATATTTCCAGAAAATGAAATATTTGTGATTTAGTTGGTCAGTCTTTGACTGCATTTCTCCCTCTTCTGAACTGGCCTGATTCTAGTTCTAATGTTGATATTAATTCTTAAATGCTTCCATGATATTGGACTCCTTTTGCTGTTGTGGCTGCTTCCTATTTTTCTCTAAGGTTGGAATGTTTTTTTTGGTTATTTGGCAATAGGATTTTTTGGTTTGGGGGTTTTTTGTGTAGGAAGGTTTTTGGCTTTTTTTTCTTTTCAGCTTCGTTCTCTTTTTGAAGATCATGAGCTTATTCAAGATCACATTCTTAACTATTTCCTCTCTACTGGTGGGAAGCAAAGCTCCAAAGATCCTTTGCTCGTTGTTTTGCAAGTGTCAGTGATCCCTCAGAGTGCACTCCAAAGATTCTCCCTGCAGTATTCCCCTCTGAACTGAAGAAACAAAACCTCTTATTATCTTCTAATGCAGCATAACTGAGGATACTCATGAATGATGATTTAAAAACCCAAAACAGAAACAATAACAACAACAAAAAACGAAACAAAAAAACCCCACCCCCAAATCAACAAAAAACTAAACCAAAAAACCCCACAGTACTTGTAATGTGTGGGCTGCTGCTTTACAGCCTTACAGCCATTTTCTTTTGTGTTTTCTTCATCCTTGTTAAAATTTCTAGCTATTGGGAGTATAGAAACAGCCTGGAGTTTGAAGAGAGTTTATTTTTAGCTTTGATTTTATGACAATTTTTTTTAATAAATCAGTTTGTAACAAATACTGAAATAAAAAAAAAAAAAAACCTTAAGATTTTTTAAACTCTCAGAGGAAAAATACCAAAGGAGACTAAAATAGAAATATTACCTTTTTTGCAATCAAAACCTACTCAATTGTTTTAATGTGCACAGGAGATCAGGAAAAAAAAGCTAAACCAACCCACAGGGGAAAAAAAAATTGCATTATGCTGAAGAACAGCATGGTGTATTTGAAGTGCTGGGAATTCTTTCAAAACAGCAGAAAAAATAATAAGAACTTGTCAGGCCTTTAGTGTACTAGGTAGCTGTGTACATACGTATCCAAAATTATGAGACCATGTGACTTTTTGAGATGACTTGCTATACATTTTAAAAATTTCATTATCGGTTGAACAAAAATGCTATCAAAAAATCATACCAAAACTGAAAGTGTTAATTATATGAAACAGGAATTCAATTAAACTATTGACACAAGTTAGTGTCAATATTGAACTGGAATTAAACAGAAATAATGAATTTATTCAGAGAAGCTCTAAATTTCCAGAAGGACATCTTCTTCTATCCATCTGCAAAATTAGATTCCACTCAAAAGAGTGATCTCAGTCAGCAAAATCAGAGACAACAATTAGATAGCAAAATTTTCCTTAAATCTTTAAATTCCACAGTATCAAAATCAAAATGTTTTCCTGTTGATTTTAAATTCCTAATGCTAACCATTTTTTCTGGTATCCTCAAGAAAATATTTTTAATGAAACTTGTAAAATAGCTTTCAGATTAATAGAAGTTCATGCATTTTGCTTAGTATTTACATCTCTAATTCTGTCACACTTTGTCATAACCCTACAGAATATGCTTTTGAGGACCATCCCTCTGTGAATCATACACATTCTTGGACTCACATGCTTTCAATAAGACTCACACATCCTCAGAATAGCAGTTTAGATGGTCTCTGAAGTAAAAATAAGAATCTAGCTGGGAAGGGGTTGATGAACTTTTGAAGACTCTGGGTGTTTGAGTGAAGTTACTAAATGTTGGCTCAGAGAGTTCATGAGAAGATTCCCTAGACATTCAGGAAACTTAGAACAGCCTCCTTATGTCCCTTGTGTTCATGTTAAAAATTTTGGAAACATTCAAAACTCCTCAGTTTGTTTACTACTAGATAGGCTGTGATTTTTTGTTTTAAGCTTCCATTGGCAAGATTAGTAACCCTTGTTTTCAGTAATTTATAAAGCCTTAAAACAACACTGAAATAATTTAAGTGGGGAAGTCCATTTTGTGAAACATAGAAATGGGCCCAATTGTGTTTGTGTTGGAAGGTCTTTTGGGAATCTGTCTTTAGAGAAAGCTTCATTCATCAATGAACAAGTGCAGTATCAATATAGAAAAGTACATGTCTAACCTGTACATGTAGTTAAAAGCAAACCACAGTCTGTGACATAAAAATTCTTTGTTGAATAAATATCTGGATAAGAAACTCATTTTAAAGAGATCACAGAAAATTGTCCTTTATGCCCAGACAAAAAAAGAATACATTGAAAAACTTTTTCATAATCAGCCATGGGCAAATCATTCCTTCACAAAATAAAAAATAGTTATGGATTTGAAAACTCTTGTAAAGGATCAACTTTGCCATCGTAGCTAGGGGAAAAGTCAAATAGATTTTCCTTTTCACTAGCTTTTAGCTTAATATTAGTGCCCTTAAATATTTACATAATATTTCATAAGTTCACTACTTCCTTGCCTAACTATTTCTGTATTTCTTGTTTGAAAATATCAATAAGCATCACTTTGTTCACAATGTACTACCACTTTAAAAAAGATTTCTAAACTAAGGGATTTGTTTCAAAATAAAAAAGTGTTTATTTTGTATGAGAAAGTGTATGAAATGTCCTTATCTTCTAAATGCAAAAGTAAGCAACAACCATTTATTTTCAGTTTGTATTCAATAAACCCAAGTTGTCAGTTATCTAAATCTGAAAGCCTGGAGCTTGATAAAGCTGTGTACAGCCTTTTCCAATTGTTTGTTTGTTTTTTTTTTTTTTGTTACTCAGAAATTTAATTAAGATACAGAAAAGTAATTTTATATCTCATCATTAAATGAAAATATCTGAATTGAGGGAGCAATTTAAGAGGCTAGTTCTCGTTTTGAGGGCTGTGTGCCACATTTGTATCTAAAATAGGAGTATTATATATAAGAATTGACACTTCTAAGGAGTAGTAGTCTTTATTTTAACTTTGGAATCTTACAGTATGTTAATATTCAGTGCTTAGGACATTTGCCAGCAGGGAACGAAAGTCCAGTGCAATTATGTATTTTCACTACAAAAGAAAATCCTACATTTCACAGCCTTGTGGTGCATTCTTCCCACAAACTGCTATGAGCCAGCTTGTCCTTGAATCCTTGAACTATGAAGATAAAACACAGATCTTGTCCTGCAAGGATTTAAGTTCTTAACTGTACACATCTGAAGTGGGTTGATTTGAGACTAAGAGATAATGAGCATTTTTGTGAAGCTTTCTGTATTTCTACATAAATAGGCCGTAGGTAGCTTTTGAATTCTCTGCTTGCCATATTAGTGTGAGGGCTGTTTGCCAAGGCAGGGTGCTCACATATTCTCTTTATGGGGTTAGTTAGCAGCTTGACCTAGAATGATTTTAGTATATGTTGTTTATACACTGAATTATTTTTCTGATAAAATGATACCATGTTTTTTTCCTGGGTGTAGAGATATTTTCCTGCTTAACAATAGGATGTACCACATCTGTAACAGCAGCTCACCAGAGGGATTGTCCAAGCAGCCTGGGATCAGGTTAGGAAAGCTGAATTAAAGCTAGAATTAAATCTGGCTAGGGACATAAAGGGCAACAAAGAAAGTGGCTATAGTGTGTTATTAATAAAAAGAAGACTAGAGAACATGTAGTCTCTCTCCAGAAGGAAGGAGGAGACCTGACTGAAATATGGAGAAGGCTGAGGTACTAATTACTTTTTCCCTTAGTCTTCACTGAGAAGTGCTCCCGCCACACTGCCCAAGCTGCCACAGGCAAACACAGGAACTGGGAGATCAAGAAAGTGCCCACTCTAGCAGACCAGGTTTGAGATCGTCTAAGGAACATTAGGAAAAGACCATGGGGCCTGATGAGGTGCATCTGCTTCTCCTGAGAAACCGGTAATGAAATGGTTAAACCACTACCTATCATATTTCTGAAGTTGTGGCAGTCTGGTGAGGTTCCCACTGCCTGGAAAAGTGGAAACATAAGCCTCATTTTTAAAAAGAGAGCTGAAAAGGGAGATGTTGGGAACTACAGGCCAGCCTGACCTTTGTGCCCAGCAAGATCATAGAGCAGATCATCCTGGAAACTGGGCTGAGGAAACTGGAAAATAAGGAGGTGATTTGTGACAGTCAACAAGGCTTCACTAAAGGCAAATAGTGTGTGACCAATTTAGCTGCCTTCTACAGTGAGGTTACAGCATAAAGGAAGAGTGACATCAGCTACCTGGACTTGTGCAAGGAATTTGACATTGTCTCATATATGGCATCCCTGCCTCTAAACTGGGGAGAGGTGGATTAGATCAACAGACCCCATGTACAGACTGGGGGGGAATGGATTGAGAGCAGCCCTGAGGAGAAGGACTTGAGAGGTGTTTGTGGATGAAACGCTCAATTTGAGCTGGCAGCTTGTAGCCTGGAAAGCCAAATACATCCTGGACTGCCTCAAAGGCAGCATGGCCAGCAGGTTGAGGGAGGTGATTCTGTCCCTCTACTCCACTGTGATGAGATACCATGTGGAGTGCTGCATCCAGGTCTGGATGCAGCACTCCACATGCTCCTGACATACGCAGGACATGGACCTGCTGGAGTGAGTCCAGAGAAGCTATGGAGATGGTCAGAGAATGGAAGCATGTCTCCTATGAAGACAGGCTGAGAGAGTCAGGGTTGTTCATCCTGAAGAATAAGAGGCTCTGCAAGACCTTCTAGTAGCTCTTCACTCCTAAAGGAGGACTACAACAAACCTGCAGAAGAACTTTTTACAAGCAGTTGTAGTGATGGGACACAGGAGAATGGCTTCAAACTGAAAAAGGGCATATTTAGATAAGATTTTGACTGTGAATGAGATGAGGTGCTGGAATAGAACAGGTTGCCCAGAGAGGTTGTGGATGCCCCTTCCCTGGCAGTGTTCAGAGCCAGGTTGGATGGGGCTAGGAGCATCCTGGTCTAGTGGAAGATGTGGTTGAATGATTTAAATGATCTTTAAGAGCTTTTCCAACCCAAGCAATTCTGTTATTCTACTCTGCAAAGTGAACAGTCTGACTGTTCACTTTGCAGAGTAATTTTAGATGTAGCCTCTGAAAAATATTTGTCTAAGTTTCTTAGTTATCTGGTGGAACTGCTGCATTAATTAGCAGATACATGCTGCTAATGGTCAATTAAGTACCTAACATGGGCTGACTCTTATCGTTAGATTCTGCTTCTTGTCTTGCCCCTGCAAATCCAGCACACAGGGATTTGAGTAAATCACTGAAGGACATTCTTTGCTGATTATCAGTAGTCTCTGAATATGGTCTGGATGGATTTGGGAAAACATCTTGGGGTATTTTATCCCCAGTATTCAAGACTCTTTGGAAATCAGCATGACTGTTCATACACAATAACAGACCCTTTCATATTTTGTGCTTGTTTTGGCTTTGCGAGAGGGGCAAAGCTGTTTTTTCCAGAACTTCTCAGCTTTTCAGCATGTCACTTGAAATCACAGTATCCCAGCATTAGTTTTTGGTATGGAGAGTGCTGTTGAAGACAAAGTATTTTCGAGAAAATGGATTTTTGGTGGTATGAGTTAGCTTTCCCTTTATTTTGAAAGCACACTTATTGTGGATATAGAAACAATGAGATTTTATTAAAATTTTACTCCCCGTCTTGAATTTTGATGGTAGGCTGCAAAAGACTTATGGAAAAAGGTCAACACATTTGTGTCTTGTAAATTATTATTGCATCCATGTGCATCCAAGAGTAAAGTAATTGAGCAGCAGCATGTTAATAGGAGAAACATTTCCTTGCTGTTAGGATACAACTTCTTAATTCTTCCCTTAGGAAATTAGGTTTTACAAATATTTACAAATACTCTGTTTTACTCGGTTGGTGTTAAGGAAATCAAACATTAAAACTTCAAATGCATTTTTAATAATATATTTTAGAAATGCATCAGTAATGTATAAAAATAATGATACAGTATATGTATATTTTCGTGGGGGCTTATTATTTTTAAGTTGTTCATGTTTTTATAGAATGGTTTAAAAATATTGAAAAGCAGTTTAAGCCTATTATTTGCTCCTTATAAAAGTAGTTTTTCCCTCTCTTTAGTGTCTTAAATTTTTCTTGTTTTACTGGTTACTTTAATGACTTTTACCAATGGAGAGTGTTCTCTGTGTGTAGGGATTTTTGTTTTCAGTTTTAGTGGGGTTTTTTTTGAGAAAACCTGAAATTTTAAAACTATGCTCTTAGCAAGTGTTTGCATGTTATTTACCTATTCCTGGATCTTGGTAATGCTGCTGCAATGAAGATATTTTGCATAGTTAAACAAAGAGTGAGTTCTGGAGTATGGCAGTGCAAGCATGGCTTAAATAGACATTAGGCAAGGAAGCAGCGATGGCATAGGATGACCAAGGAGAAATTATTTTCAAAGATATAACAGAGTACTGAACTGCAGATGTCCCTAGTATCAGTGTTGCTGGCATAAAATATTTTTAATGCCCATTTGGGGAGTTTTTTCATTTGTGTCTTAACTTTTATGTTCTATTTGAAGAGTGTTTATGAATAGATTAACTGACATTTTCCATTGTATAATATTTTTTATAGTTGTAAATTGCCCCAGATGTTTGTGTGCCAGTGGTCTGTATCATACTGAATTTCAATGGTAATCTTAAAATTGAGTCATTTTTAAAGAATGTGTACTTTTCTCTCCCCAATTCACATATTCTTGCAGCTTTTAAAGTATTCACCAAATGGTAGACTTACCACTTTCAGTGACATTCAGTCAAGATGTTTGATTTGATGGCTGTCTTTATAGCTTCTGAGCATATCTTTCATGTTCCAGCTCAGCAGAGCTGCATTTGCAGTGCAGATCCTGCTCTCAGCTTTTGAAAGGAGAGGGTGAGGGAATTGCTGTTGTGGCCAGCTTCTGCAGACAGGGAAAGGGACAGACACCTAACGGTTTAGATGTGGGTAGGAGGGTGCAGGAATGTAGCTTAGCATCAAAGGATTTGAGGTTAAAGAGGGATTAAAATACAGAACCTTAAGAAAGGACACTAAAGCCTGAAGCAGAAGCAGATGTTGACAGAAAAAAATGGGCAGGGAAGAAAAGGCAGCAGAGGGTAGGTAGATGGTGAGAATAGGAAAATCAGCAGGTTAGACAAGACAGAAGATGTATGAGAGGATCTTGCTACAGCAGGGACTTGATGGAGAAGGATGTTAGGTGTGTGAATTAAATGGTCATGGATTTGCAGTAACCAGGAGGAAGACCAGCAAGGAAACTGAGAGCAAGAAGCTGAAACTAGGAAGGGAGGAAAAGAAAGCAGGGAGCAAGGAGGGTCAGCAGAAATGTATTTGAGGACTTGGATACATTCATCTGCATGTTGGAGCTGACATTTATTCCCTCCTGAACATTTCTCTATTGCTAAGCAAATAACTCTAAAACAAGAAAAAAAAGTGTGTTGTGTTTGGTATGTGGCAGGTCAGCCCACACAGGAGACTGTTGATTTTTGGTTACTGTTGAGTCCATTACTGAAACTTGGGTAGCTCTGTACCATAGACTTGAGCTTACTGCCAGCACTGCAGGCAGGTGTCAGGGTAGTTTGTGAGTTTGTTGTTGTTCTTGTAATTTTGAAGTTTATAGAGGCACAAGGAAGGATCCTAAAAATAAAACTGAAACATCATTAATGTGATTTAATGTGTTTTCCAAATCTGCAGAACTGCAGTAGCTAATGAAACCACAAACTGCCTCATGCACTTATGCATATGATAGTAATATGCTGTTTAAAAATAAACATGGGCATATGATCATGTAGATGGTAAGCTATTAAAGGTAGTATGAGTTATAGAGAATGTTGCAACTTGTATTTCATAATTTGCATCTAAGAATTTGTAGAGAAAGAATAAAAAAAATCTCTGCACATAAAGGTATCTTCTTCTCCCTTGCATGGTCTCTTTGGACTTCTATTAGATCACTGCTCTTACTAGAACACAGGCATCTAACAATAGTGTTATAGAGATCTGTTCTATAAAGTAAGATATTGAAGATATATTGCCAAAAGTACCCACCTTGTCCTGATAGACTTCCAGACCACTGTAATTCGTGGTCTTTTTCTTGAGGTACAGAGCATATAAGTTTGTCCCAAGTGAAAGAGGATTGCAGCTTTGTACCTGCAGTTTGTACTATTTGCTGTATTTGTGTGGCTGTTCCCTCTGGCACTCTATTTCCTGCTCCTGTGCCTCTCCCTCTTGTACAGTACCTGTTGTCACAACATTGATCTCTGCAGATTCTAGAGCGTGGTTGACTGTTCTGTCCTTAACTATAGCTGAGTGCCCATTTTGTGGAGTATTCCCTCTCGTGTCATCATTAGCTGTAGTCCTGTGTGTTTACTATGGAGATGGTGGGGAGGAGGAGGGCTGTGAATGTGATGCTTTGAGGTCCATTCTTGGACTGAGCAAAGGTAAAAATAGACAGCGTGCACAACCAATTCTAAGGTGCAATTCATGAAAAAGAAGAGGTCCAAATAAATGCATTGTTTTATATTAATACACTATATTGTTTTCAAATTGATATATTGATATATTGATTTGAACCATAGCAAAAGTTTTGTATTTGCTTCATCAAATGATTGCACTTTAAAATTCATGCATGCAGAAATAATCATTCGTACATATTTCTCTGTTTGAGAGATTACACATTTCTTTCTATTCATATTCTTCCAGGTGACTTGGATTATTACTGGCTGGATCCTGCCACGTGGCACAGCAGGGAGACGTCCCCTATTAGCTCGGTAAGAAATAGAAAAATAGGGATTCATAAGTATAAATTAAAATGTTTTCTAATTATTTCAGTTCAGCATAGATATTTGATTGTAAAAAATATTCTACACAAATCACATGAAAATTTGTTTTAGACTAACAAGGAAATGGAAATCAGAAAGAAAGTTTTATCAAAATGCATATTTGTAAAATTGCCTGAATTTTAACTTGACTTTAATTCCTTTATAAACATGGCACTTAATTTCACTATGAACCAAAAAAGAAAAGCAGTTATGAATGTGATGCTGCTCTGGGAAAGATTAGATTTTTTAAGACTTGGAGTTGGAAAGCATCATTTTGATTTTATTATATAATGAACCCTCATACAGTAGACCTGCGTACCATGTCTTATTATAAAGAACAGAATTTCTGAATGTGCTTTTCAGAGCTGTGAAATTGAAAAATAAATATTTAATTTTATTATCTAAGATGTTTTTAAAATGTTTAATTGTTTTGAAGTTTGAACTGGATTATAGTTCTATCTGTAGACTTAATGCAGAGATTTTCTTACAAGAGGCATAAATGTTTACTGTAGCCGGGGTCCAACTGCTATACTCATAGAAAATTCAGGTGCACTATGTAACACATCTGAAGGATGATTGTGTCAACTGTGACATGATGATACAGTAATTTTATTGGTTTATACATGTGCATGTAAATCCTGGAGGATGGTCACACTTTTTAAATTCCAATTCAATTTAATTGCTTGTCTTTTAACAGCATCCCGTAACGTGGCAGCCTTCCAAAGAGGGAGACCGCTTAATTGGGCGTGTTATTCTTAACAAGAGAACAACCATGCCCAAAGAATCAGGTGCATTACTGGGGCTAAAAGTAAGTATTACATGATTTATGTGCTAAATGAAAAAAGTGCCGCTGACCTTAGACTTACACATTAAATCAGAGGACTTTCCAATCATATGTTTTTTTTGACAAAAAATGTAATCCTCTCTTTTCCTAAATTTTGAAAGTTATACAGATAAATTATGACTATAAATACATTTACTCCTTCTGTACAGTCTTCAGTCACCCATGACAAAGGAGCTGAACCATTTTCATCAAAAAGGGTACCTTTATTTAGCTTCCTGTCTGCAAGACATGTAACTACACATGGCATTAATTGAGTCCTGCCTTTTCTAGCTCTGCTGTTTGCAATTTAGTCAAGTAATTAATCTTATAATCCACATACATAAATGTATCTGGATGCAAATTCGTACAAGGTCAGTTCTTAAAAGCCACACAGCCATTTGAAAACAGAAATTTTGTAGAAAGAAACCAAATATTTACACAAAAATCCTCTTAAATCATAGTAGAGGTTATATTAAATGTAATTCCAGTTAATCTAGTACCCCAGAATTGATATATTGGCAACATTGTCCAATTGATTTAAATCCCTGATTTACATTTTTAGCAGACTTTTAGGTTCATGTGTATAAATTGCCAGAACACTTAAAAGAGAGTTCTGTTTCTGAAGCTAGCGGGGAATACAGTGTACCGGTTCAAGGATTTCTCTCTCTGTGTATATTTTTAAATCTATGGGGCAACAAAGATGACTGATGGAATTTAATTTGGGTGCCTTCCCCTTTCCACTGAGAACAACAGAGAGAATGCAAGATCTGAAATATTCCCACCTTGGACTGAGATAATGTGGCATGGTAATACAAAAGATGAAAACAACTTCACTCTACTAAATGTTGAGTAGTCTATAGCACAAAGCTCATCTTTGCTGCCAGCAAACAATTTAATTTGAATATGTTAGAAAAAAAGGCTGGGCCAAGTAGGAAATGTAGATTGTAGAGTTGTTTCTCTTTGATTTTTCAAATCAAATGTAGGTTGTGGAGTTGTTTCTCTTTGATTTTTCAAGTTTCAGTTGTATGTAATATGGTCTAAGGCCCTCACTGATAAATTTTACACACTATCATGTGACAATATCGTTGGCAGATAGGCTTCTGGATACTTTTTTGGTATTAAAGCTCCTGCTAATTGTTGTGATTGCAACCTGAGGAACTAATACCTAATGAACCATCATCCTGCTCTTTCATTTTATTATAAAACTACTCTGGGATCTTCCTGACGAAAAATAAACCAGAACAAAAAAACCCTCACCTGACTGGAGAGAGTAAGATAGTTAAAGAGATACCAAGTCAGCAAGACTACATTTTCTTTGTATTTTATTTAAAATCTGGCCCTCTTGAGCGCACGTGTTTTTTTTCTGATCCTCATCTCTGTATCCTGTGGTCATCTTCAAAAACAGATCTTCAGTTTAGTTTCTCTTCTGTTCTACTAAAGCCAGAAGTTGCTGGTTTGTCCTGTCGTGTTCTTGGATGAGAGTGCCTATGTTTTAGCATCATCAGCATTCTTGTGAACTTGTTGCCCATATTTAATGGTAGTGTATTTGCTAAGTTTTCAATTGATGTGCCAGCTGCATTTTGGGATTTCATACGCTTGAAATGATGCACACTTGCAATTTAAATTTGAGTACATGACGGACAATTATTTGTAAAAAGTGCATTTGCCTGGTTATTTATTGAGAAGTGTTCTTTCTGCAACAAATGTAGGTACTTAGCAAACTGCATAAGATTGATTCATCAAACACAGTAAAAGGAATATTAATTTTATTCTGTGTCAGCTTTACTTCTTTTTGTCTTTAAGCCTCTCTAAAACTCAAATTGACAGTAGGTTTGCCTATGAACATTTCAGGTGTAATTTAAAAAATAATGTGAAAACTGATTAGTTTTCATACAAACTTATTTGTGCTCTATGTGACATCTGCTTGGTGGCTTGGAGACTCACAAATTTGTGATTAACTAGGTTGTTGGAGGAAAAATGACAGAATTAGGACGACTCGGTGCCTTCATTACCAAAGTGAAGAAAGGTAGCTTGGCTGATGTGGTGGGGCATCTCAGAGCAGGTAAATCAATCAGTTGCATATGAAATATACTGTCTTTTAGTAATGGCCTATTGCATGCAACCTTTCATTTATATAAACATTTTCCATGTGTTATGGTAATATTTTTTAAATATAGAACAATACTGTAATGTTAGTATGAAATGCCATGCATTTGTAATTTATTATGAACATTAATTGCTTGGATGTATGAGCAAAACAAAAGACACTCCTGAGGAATGCTGGTAGGACACTGAGTGACACTGGTAGATTATTGTTTGCTAGGTCAGGAGCTGCTTATTACATGCCACAGAAGCAATGCAAACTTTTTTTCTTTAACTGATTGTGGCAAACAAAATTCACATCACTGAAGGATGACACACTGCATACACAGTGGATTTTATTAGTGTTCCTTTCGGTGTTAACTGTTACAAATGAAAATGGAAAAGAAGCCAAAAAAAATGGTCCTAAAATATTTCATTTCTATTAGATGTATATATAGCACGTACAAATAAATAACTGTGCTAATGGCACTTTTCATGCTTCTAAAGGCAGTGAGAATTATGCACAGCATTTGGTTTTCATAGTCACTTCTTAATGGTTTATATTTTTACTATAGCTCTAAGCGACTACTTTCCAAATGTTGTCTTAGCAAACCAAAGTACCTATGTAGTGCCTTAATAACCCAGAAGCTCCAATGCCAATGTGGATGGCTTCAGGATAATTGCGTGAAGCAGATAGTAATAAGGAACCAGAAAGGATGATGAGTCTCTAACAATATTCTACTTTTTTTTGGCATTTTTAGTTCTTTCTTTCTTACCAAGCCAGCATCAACTGTTATAGTTGTTTATAGATTTTAAATGCAGATTATAGTTATATGAAATAAATTTGTCTCCACTAATCTTAAACCATTTGGGCTGAAATCCTAATTTTCTATTTCAGGTCTATGTTTTTTTTGGGGGGGGCTTTTTAAATGAAAGCTATTTTTCTAGTTTTCAAGTTTTAGAGCCATAATTATTTCCCAGAAAAAATATATTGTTTTGCATGTTTCCGATGAGTTAAAGTCTGTTCGTCCTATTGCATGGGACTAGAGCAAAAGGCAAAAAGGCACGGATGAATCCTTGCAGTTAGAAAAAACACTTTTTTCCTTATAAAAAACATCCAAAATTTGGGTAGTTGATAAAACTTGGAGTAATTGTACAAACTTCAATAATTTTAATAATTGCAAAAAGGAAGTCTTGCACGAGAAACAGAACATGCCTGTGCAAGAGTAAGCACTGGGAGTCAACCAGCTAAAAACCACCTTGGCAGGAAAGTGTCTGAAGGTTTCAGTACAGCTCTTTCATGATTTTAAATTATTTTTATGTTACTTGAGAATACAGATTTCATTCTTTGTGAAAGAATATGAAAGTGAGATAAACTTCTCTTTAAATTCAAGGGGATGAAGTTCTAGAATGGAATGGTAAACCCTTGCCTGGAGCTACAAATGAAGAAGTTTACAACATTATTTTAGAATCAAAATCAGAACCTCAAGTTGAAATCATTGTTTCAAGGCCTATTGGGTAAGGCTAAAGACTTGCTTCTTTAGCATAGTTATTGCTTCTGTTAACAGAAAACTTAAAGGGATTATTTGTGAGTTAATTATTTTTTATTGCTTAAAAATGGGATACAATTCTCCTTCTGTTACTGACATTCTGCATAGTCTGTTTTCTTCGCTACCATTTGTACCTTTGCAGTGGCATATAAGCATGAATATTGTTTTCTGTGTGGTCAAAGTACTATAAAGGCTTTTTCCAAGTGGATTAGGTACACTGTGCTTGACAAACATTTGGTTTTCAGGCTTTCAGTCTCCCAGATCAGAGTATAAATGTCTTCGTGAGTGGAGGGAAGCATTGCAGGACTGTAGTAAGCCAATACTAGTAGGATTTTAAACAGGCCTTCTTTAAAAAGCTAAAAAAAAGAAACACAAAACTCATAATTAAAAAAGACTGTATTTACCCTTAATTTTTTGTTGTTGAAGTCAAACATGGAAGCAAAAGATTCAATCAAAAATTAGCATAAATGTGTTATGTTTATAATCTCTATTTTTTAAATTATGAACCGAGGTTCAGAGTTTTGTGACAACAATTCTAATAGTCTCAGTTTCCCCGAATACACCTTAGAAGGAAAATAATATCTGTTCAAATTGATAAAATTAGGGGGATTGGCTCTGCATTAGTGATATCAGGAATGTTTTGAGCTAGGTCTTACAAAATTGAATATGAATAATTAATTGTAAATTCACATTTACCTTGTGAAGCAGTCACATGATTTACAATAAGAAGTGATTCTTTTAAAATTGCTATTTTCATCTTAATTATGATTTTTGCTTGTCTCAAACATGATATTTTTTAGTATTAGAAACAAAAAACAATTCAGTTTCTTTCTGACTGAAATATCCTTTTATCTTTTGATTATTGATTCTGTCTGTGCTATGAGAGTGTAGCTGTATTTTGCAAATAAATGTTGCCTTTTTAATGGAAATCTCTATTAAAAGTACTTAAAAAATTGACATTAATAGTAATTCTACCTATCAGTTTGACCTTCTAATGGAAAATGAAAATCTGATGCAATAATAGTGGCTGTTAAATGCTATAATTACCATTCCCAGCTGAAGACTCTGGGAAAGTAGAAGCTTTATTTTGCATTTTTTGAGATAAATTAGGAGATACTCTTAAAAGAAAATTGCAAATTCAGTTGTGCAGCATTGTTATTAAAAATAATACGCCTTAAGTAGATTTTAGGAAGTCTAGCTTTTATATTTAAATCAGCAAAAAAGAAATATGTTGATACTGGAAATGACTTGAATGCCACATTTCAGTTGAAGAAAGCATGGAAATGTATTTGTACAACTGTAGAACTGATGTAAAAGGAAAGAGCTAGATTAGCATTTTAAACAATAGACTAGACATGTTTATTGCTATCAATATTGCAAATTTTGCGTGCCCTTAAACTCCTAAGATAACTTTGGTATTAAACCAAATATATTCTTTAGTTTACAAATTTGATAGATCTATTAGTTTAGAAAAATTAAGTACAAGGTGACTGCATTCCGGTGCCACATTCCTGAAGGAAAACTGAAGAATTATCACCCTTTTTTTGAAGTTTGTTGAAAATCAAAGAATGTTTGTGAATCTGAACAGTGGATTTTACATTAGAACAGTGCAACCAGAAATAGGACCAATAAAATGGAAAGCTTTTCTTTGGATGACCCATACATATATTTTCATACGTAATATGTAGTCGAAAGTAGATCACACTAGATTTTGCTTTTGTTTTGAGATAAATGGAGTCTTGGCATGGAGTTTTTTTGCATATTAGAACAACATTTTTCTTGTAGAGTTATGTCTCTATAGATTTTTAATATTTTTGTTCTTTTGCTTGAGGATCAGGTTGTTTTTTGGGGATTTTATGAGAACAAATAAATATCTCTAGAGAACAGAACTTTAAAATTTAGACAGACCCCTTCTATCCTGCAGTAATGAGTTAAAGTCCAGTTGTTTTATGTTAGATTGGGATTTACCTGTCTGTCATCTGAAAATAGCCAAAAATTTCAGACATTGTACAACAGAGAAAATCCTAATAGTAGTTATCAAAAGAAAGAGCATGCTGCACAGAATTTTCTTTTTTCCCTTTTCATATTTCTTCTTAATAATTATGATTTATGTAATTGTGTTGCATAATGGAAAATGAATTGCTTGATTAACAAATTACTTTGATTTTGTCCCTAGCTCCACTTTGTCTTGTTTTCCAAACTGTGTGATGGTTTCAGATTCATGACAGGGAATTTTACTTCATCCCATCCAACACATCTAGTTTGTCAAAGTTTGGTGGGTACTTCTAGGTGCTGACTAAGCAAAATTTAAGTTGCTTGATACAGCATTAAATGATAATCCATTACAGCAAAAAATTCTTGTGAGGAAATAAGTTCCCAAAAGGCTTGAAAGTGGTGTTTCATCTAGATAATTGAAGTGTTTTCATCTCTCAGTATTAATAATGCAAATAATGTACCAGCACTTTTAATGGTCTTGATTTAAAAATTCCTAGCATATTAGGTCTAAAAAGCCCAAACATGACACAGTTTGCCTTAAGTGAATAATGGAAGGACTGTAAGTCCACAAATTAGACTGCCCACAAATTAGACTGCCAGTTACAAAACTGCGGTCTAAACAATTTGTTCAGTCTTGTAAATTTGGATTTCTCTCTCTGCCAGCAAATGTAATTTTAAGTAATGGATAATTGTAGGATGTTTATTAGAGAAAAATGTGAAGCACATAACACTATTAGCAGCTAAAGGCATAACAACAATAAACAGTATAACCGCAATAGTACCGGGGAAACTCCATAGAAACTAATTGACACTAATTCTAATGGCTGCAACACAAGGTAGATAAGAAACCTATAAAAAGTAGAATTAATGGGTTGGCTATCTCAGTATGAGGAGAAGAATTACCTATGAATATGCATACAATGTGAGAGGTGGTTAACGTAGGACAGTACAGAAAGTCCTCTGGCAGTATACTTTTCAGAGAAGAAGCGTGGCATGGTAACTAACTCACCATCTCTTGTGTGCTCTATGGGATAGTGCAGGTAAAACAAATGTTTTTTTCATTTGTCTCTGTTTTCTTTGTCAGATGCTAGCTATCTTTGCTTAGATTTCCACAGATAATGCTGCCAAAAGTGTTGTTTCTCTGATGTGATTCAGTTCCTCTGTGCAGGGTTGGTTACTGTGGTCTAGGTCCTGGCAAGGAGGTTGAACCTCTGTCATAAACCAGGCAGTGCTGAACTCCAGAGCTGCCCAAGTAATTAGTGCAAACTGCAGATTGATCGACAGGTTCTGATGGCAAGGAATGGTTTTGGAAATAGCAGGATGATAATCGGGGAGAGGTACTCAGAAACTCTTTAGAAGCTGTCTGTGGTGAAGAATGTGATACATCTCTTCCTAGAACATCTAAAAAAGTGTGGGTTACAAACACATTTGAATTTGGTTCTTCCTTAGTGAGCAACCTCTTAACTATATCCCTCAGAGAAATTATGGCTGTTCCTGTGCAAAATAGTGATTCTCACAAACCATATAGCTGCACAGAGGAGTTTCAACCTCAGGTACAGTTTTGTTAAATTTACATAGTCGTTGAGGCATGAAAGGCTCAGACATAAGATAACAATATGTAATATCATGTACGACCACACAAGGTAGAGATAGAAATACAGAGTTTGAAGTTGGCACCTCTTTGCTGGAGGTGTGTGTGACACTACTTTTCTCAAGTTCATATTGCTCCAAAAGGGGAGTAAAATTTTGTTACTGTATTAGATAAGCAGTTGTGCAACTTTTCGCTTTATTTTTCTTTGACTAGTCTAATTTTGAATATTTTAAGTAATGAGCTACTATTTCTTCTAAAGAGTTTTTTTTGTAAATCATATATCAGAATATTTTCTGCAGTGCAAAATTAAAAGCAGGCTAGATAAGACTAGTTTTCTTGCATGAAAAGTTTTAGATTATAATTTCCTTTTAGAATGTTCATTCTCTAATTAAAATGCTAACATTTAATCCTCTTTTAAACTATGTGGATCTGTTTCTCATGTTGATTTATTATTAAATTTTTCTATATTGGTTGTAACAGTGTGACTGTGCCTTAGCAGAAATTTGAATCAGTTATTAAGTTATTATTAATGTGTAATTAATTTTTGAAGATTATTTTTAGCCTTTTTTTCCCTACTGTATTGTTGACAATACAAGAAAAAAAAATCCAAACAGAATTAGTTTTAGTGTCTTTCTTTAATCACACCAGGACTATAGAACTTGGCACTGTGGCTGGCACTTTCCATGTTGAAACAGTCCTTGCACATGTGGACCTTTGTTTAGACATGCTAAAAGTGATGGTATTACAAACAGTGCTATACTGCAGATGGGAGTGTTCATATTCTAGCACAAGAAAATATTGCAAATTTAACATTGTATTGAACAGGAAAATCTGTTTGATTATGGTAAGTAAATACTTCAGACTGGTGAGAAATGCCCTGGAAAGTCTGACCTGAAAAAGAGAAAATGTCAAGAGGAAGAAGACTGCACAGCAGCCCTGCTGTGCCACAGGTCATTAATCTGTTCACGTGTTTGTAGAGTAGTACTGTGCCATGTCAAGAATGACTAATTCAGCTATAATTCCATGAGTTTGAGGAAACCACATTATTCTTGACTCATGAAGTCAAGACAGGGAGAAGCACGTTCTTGTTTAGTGATGTGAGGTTTAAGCTGATTTGAGACATTAAAGCAGAGCTGAAATAGTCTATTTTAAAACTCAGGCACCACAAGTTTAAATTTCAGGACACGAAAAGTGAGTTTAAGGCTCAGTGATTGGGCATTGTTGCATTCTTTTTCTGATACAAGTGTCTGTTTCTTTTTCATAAGTGACTTTTATATACCTAGGAGTCTTAGTTTTATTGAGTTCCAAGTTAGAAAGATTTCTGTGTTTCACTGAGCAGACTGCCTGAATAGCTTTAAAATTCTCAACTACAGACTTAAAATCTTGTAAATGTTCTTCAGAAATGTTATTACAGTTCCAATTTTGGATTAGTCTATGTGGATGAAAATACATTCAAGTAATTCACTGAAGAGTTTTGTTTTCATTTCCCTGCTCTGCTGCTTTGTTAAGATTTGTGCAGTACTAGATGATTGTTGCTCTTGTAATGTATTTTCAATGATGGCTGAGAATAGAAAGAGCCAGGAGCTAGCATCATCCAGATTTTGATGGAAGAACAAATTTATTAATGAGAAAACACTGATAGATGCGTGTGGATTTAATCAGTTTATCTTACTTATATCTGTATATGTGTTGGATATGTATGTGTTGAAAAATGTCCATACCCAGTTGTAATATGGTTTCATTTTCTTTTATCCTTTGGAGAAATGCATTATTCACTTGTTTGTTTAACATTACTAATGATCTTTGTTTTCCTTTTTTATTATTGTAAGACATTTTCATCAGTTTCATTCTCTGAACTCCTTGAGACGTTTATATAAATATTACTAGTGAGTTAATCTTTGTCTTGTTTTTTTGATTTTTTGTTCTTCCAAAAAATAATTGAACAACCATAGCTGTAATTCCTTTTGGCAAAGGAAGTACAGCTATGTACTGTATATTTTTCTCTTCCTATAATTTTTCTTTGTTTATTGTTCCAGTTGTAAAAGTATCCAGTAGTCCATCCACAATGTTAACATTGTGGTACTCATATTGCTCATATTGTTTAGTTCCTTAACTTGAATTGTGTAGTTTGTGTTAGTGTGATTTTCATGAATGGTAGTGGAAAGTATGTCTTTAGATATTTCCTCTTTCTTTCCTTGTAGCCTGTTAAAACAAAAACAGATCCATGTTTCTGAAAAACTGTCCAAGTGATGTATCTCTCACAGCCAAAAGTAGTCTGTGTTGTTTCTAATTACTATGTGTTCACATTTTAGTGATATTCCACGGATTCCTGAGACTTCCCACCCCCCATTAGAGTCTAGTGAGTACACACCTTGTTCTTTTCTTTAAACATGATCTTGTAACCCAGCAAAACTATTTCAGCTGTGACATTTCTGGAAGATGATCTGTGGAAATTGCATTGGCTCTGAGGTTTTTGTGTGACAAAATTCAATGGGTTTTGGCCTTGTGTGTTAAATTTGAAGCAATATGGATTTTATTAAACATATACAGATTTCAAATGCTAGCAGAACTCTTATTTTTTTCATTCTGTATCTTGTGTTGTTACTACCAAAATAATAATTTACTTCCCCTAACTTAAGAGAGAAAACAGATATAAGGGACTGCCAAAGGTACAAATGGTGTCAGGATATCACCTCCTGCACCAAGCAGAGTAAGTCCAGAGTTGTTTCTCTTTTTTTTTAAAAAAGAAAACCTTGGTTAGGTGACTTTTTTGCTGATACTTGAGAAGAGTGGTGTTCTTTTTAACTATGTCATTTGAATGGTTTCAGCCAGAGTATTTGAGGGCCATGGCTCCCAGTCCTTTCCCATCTGAGCCTTTCCTGAGATGCAACTAGAAACCTTCCCTGGGAGAGGGAAGCTGTGATCCCTTGTCACGAGCTCATATCATTAGTGAGGGCTCTGTTTCACTAGGGGAGAACTGAGGATGTCCAGCAGTTGCTGAAATATCCTCCATGCCAGATTCATGTCCTGCATTCTTCGTATTAAAATATCAGAGGCTACTGGGAGTAGAATCCATACAACAGATGTGGTGTATTCATCAAAAACTTAGGATCATAGAATCAGAGTACTTTGCATGGGGAGGGAGATGTGTAATTCAGTCAGAAAACAGTACTTTTTTATTTAAAACACCTGCTATAGGTTGTCATTGATGTATGAGGAACCCTCTTTTTGTATGTTTTTTCAAATAAACCAAAAATGACAGGCTTAATCGGGGATATAGGGGTAAAAAACCCAGTCTTTTCACTCTATTTTCAACATCAATTTTATACAATTCAAAGAAAAAACAGTTCACAATTTATCCAAATTTTGGATGGTAAGTTTATGTGTTTCTCATGTGGTTTTAGGTTCAAGTTCTTTTGAATCTCAGAAGATGGAAAGGCCTTCTATTTCTGTTATATCTCCAACTAGCCCTGGAGCCCTACGGGATGCACCTCAGGTCCTACCAGGGCAGCTTTCTGTGAGCATATTTTGCTTTTCTTGGGTTTTTAATGAAAATCTATGAGTGCTGGTCCCTCAGCCCTGCACATTCCCAAGGCCTGTTGGGAGGCCAAGAAAAATGTTCAGTGTTGGTAAAGATTAACATCTTTCAAAAGTTTTTTAACAGCCTCTGGATGCACTAACAAGCCATGACTGTAATCACAGCAGACATAAGAAATCATTGTCTTAGTACACCAAAGAGTGCAGGAATTTACATTGAGAAGAGCCCATAAAAGTGCCTTGAAACTTGTTATTTTGTAGCTTCTGCATTGAGAATAGTGACTTTGCTGTACATGTCCAGTAATCTGCAGATTCAAGCATAGTATCACTGTTTTCTTTATGGGAGCACTTAAAGGCCTGTATATTTATTAAGCATTACACTATTCAGTAATGCATTTTAATTTAGATACATCTTGAAACTTTCACGTAATATTAATTGAAGTCCTACTTATTAAATATACTCTTGGTACTTAAACTTTGTTTTCTACATTCTTTTATTTTTTATACTGATCATATTAATTCAGGAGCATACAGCAGGCTTAAAAATTTCTTAACATTATGATTCTCTTAAGAAATTATGTAGCTCTATATTATAGTTTTCATAAGCACTTTTGTAAAGGTCACAAATCTGAGTAGGTTTTAACTATGCCTTGAAATAAGATAGGCAAAGATTTCTATTTAATGTAGCTTTTAAGGTGCAGAGCTAAGACATGCTGGTTTAGGTGCACTTATAGTTCCAAGATTATGCAATGAGTACAATAAACAATGGAAGTATAATCAGGCACCATAATATTATTCAGCTGTGATAAATACAACAGGCTTTGGTATATACCATCATCTTTTCCATCTAACCTAATTAAATATTAAGGGATTTTAAATGCAATATATGTCATTGTCTCTGGGGAAAAAAAGAAAACAACAGTTACTTTTGCTTTGTGGTTATTTTTGATACAATCTGAAAATTCTGTTTCTTCTATATTTTCAGTAATGTTTTCTGGTAACTTGATTCCTATAGGTTAAACTCTGGTATGACAAAGTGGGACATCAGTTAATAGTAAATGTTCTGCAGGCAACAGATTTGCCACCAAGAGTAGATGGACGCCCCAGAAATCCCTATGTAAAAATGTATTTTCTTCCAGACAGAAGGTAACAGTATTCCAGTTTATAAAATTATGTTTTAATATACCATATATTGAATCAACTTTTAATGAATGCTTATGAAGAACTCCTTTTTACAATTTTTTATAGCTAGATTATTTATAACAAAAAATTACACTTGAATCATGCAAGTCAGTATCAATTTAACTTCGTGGTCTTTTGTAAGAATGTGAACCACTGTGCAGAAAATGCTTACTTCATTTAGGCATTATCACCTAAGAGAAAATGAAAACAGTTACATCCTGATGAATACATGGATTTTTGGATTTATCTCTATGAATAACTAACAAAAATATTTATGTTTCAGTGATAAAAGTAAAAGAAGGACCAAAACAGTAAAGAAAAGTCTAGAGCCAAAATGGAATCAAACTTTTCTCTACTCACATGTACATCGTAGAGATTTTAGAGAACGAATGCTTGAAATCACAGTATGGGATCAGCCAAGAGTACAAGAAGAAGAGAGTGAATTTCTTGGAGAGGTGATGCGTACAATCACATTTCTTCTGAGTTCATTGTTTGGTTTTGAGTATATTTGCATATTTTTTGTGCGTGTGTGTTTCTCTGTGTGACTTCAAAGTAAAATTGAAACCTGATGATTTTTCTGCTAGATTCTTATAGAGCTGGAGACAGCACTTTTAGATGATGAACCACATTGGTATAAGCTACAGACACATGATGAATCTTCACTACCTCTGCCTCAGCCATCACCATTCATGCCAAGAAGACATGTTCATGGTGGAGAGAGCACTAGCAAAAAATTACAAAGTAGGTCCAAATTCCATTAAGGTCGTTTAAATTTTAAATTAGAAGTTCTGGATATGGTGTAATGGTACATAAATTCTAAATAAAATAAAAAATATACTATTTCATAGTCTTTAAAAGTAATGAAAGTAATGAAAATGTGTGGCAGAAAGGCAATTTAAATTATGAGATTATGACATGTCAGCCTTACAAGTGTGACTTATTATTTCAAGTGCATGAAACCTGCTGGAATTGATTTGGCTTTCATTAGCAAAAAAAAATTGTTCAAAGATTTTTTTTTTTCATAAACTTCTTTTTAAATAGAAAGATGAAATTCATAATTATTGGATAATTTTAAAAAATTAAAAGCATTTTATTTTTTAAAAAGAAGTCCTTAAAGACTTACAAGGCTTAAAACCACTTTTCATCATAAAATTAGTCTTAACCTCCAATATGCTCATTAAAGTGTGCTTTTGCAAAAAAGAGAAATTTTATTAATGAATGTGTTTGGGAGGTACAGTTGTTTTCAAGAGTCTGATTTCAGGTTTGTATCAGGCACGTTAAAAGGAGATATTTCAACATTGTAGTTTTTCTCTGTCCATTTAAACTAAGATTTACTTAGAAATATGAAAGATGTAGGGAATTATTTTAAAATGCATTTCCAAGCTATTTTTCTGATTTTTCTAAAACGTGGAAGTCATTCACTCCAGCCAGTGTGTAGGGAAACAGTGCATATTCAGGAATGAACTGTAAATATGTGTTACTGCTGTAATTGCTGCATAGGTGCCCAAATGCAGGATGTGTATAAAGAGAGCAAATGAGAGGTTAGTTTTTGTGAGATACTTGAGCTTTTCTAAAAGCTGGCAGTGTTGTTTCCTCTTCCTCTCTCTCACCATATGCTGCCTCATCTCCTTTCCTGTTCAGCAAGCTGATTTAGCATATTCACTGAAGTAGAACAAAAATGGTTTTTTCCTTTACTTGAGTTTTGCTTTTGGAGGCTTACAGAGATAAACTATCCTAGTAGAGGATTACTGAGGACTGGAGAGGCAGAGAAAGGGAAAGGAGGCTGCAGCAGCTGTAAGATGTTAAATTGTCTCAGCTATCTTCTGAAGCATCAGTTTGTCACTGCAGTTGAGTTCTCCTTCGCTATTGTTTTGACTTAAAATCATCTTTTTGGTTTCATTATTATGTTGAATGAGCATATTCTTACATATTATAACATGACCAGATGTTCAGGTATTTGTTTACCTTACTGTTGTGCAGGATCTCGGCCAATCAGTGATAGTGACATCTCAGATTTTGATGTTGATGATGGTATTGGAGTTGTTCCTCCAGGTGCGTGGATGAACAGCATGGTCCTGCTTTCTTTTTCTTCTTTTTTGCTTGTTTAGTTTTATTTTTCTTTATAATATTTTGGAATATTGAGGATACTGGTTTTGGATAGTGCATTGTGGAAAAAACAGTTTTTCCTGATTATTCCATGGTACCTGTCCCATATCTGGCAAATTAAAAAGATTCTATTCATTCATTTATATTTATTTTGCATATCACTCTTCATATGGATGCACTGATTAATTTCTTACTGTGTAGTGCTCCAAGTATTATTTAAAATGCAAGTTAAATGTAAAAGACTCACACATTTTAAAATAGTTAAGATTTCAGTTTTTATTGAAAACATTTTTAAAATTATTTTGCTTTTTTGCTTGAAACTTAGATTTAATGCAGTCGTCCATGGACTTTATTGATAATGCATGGCTATAGATTAAGATGCATGTAGCATGGCTATATTTTTTATAGTTTTCATAAGCTTTCATGAACTATCATTACCCTAAATGTTCACAAATATTTACTTGTAGAGACTGTCATGGTTTGACTTTTAGTTCAGCATTCCTACTTACTGAAAATCTTGACGATTATCTTGGATACCACATTCTTCTAGTTCTCATTCACTGTTGCCACAAGTCAGATAAATATATTTCTCAATTGTCACAAGCTAACTGGAGAGTCACTATGTCACTGCCAGCACTAAATCAGTTTTTCTGTGGATCTTCCTGATGAAAACCACTGAATTAAATCGTGGTTGGATTCAGAAAGCTTTCTATCTTGACAATCTGTGCTTAAAATAATCTCACAATTTATTTATCCGTGATATAACTGTGCAAATAAATCACATATCTTATTAATGCTATATCATCTTGATGTTAACTGGGACAAATTGTCCTTCCTTTGATGCTGATTGGGTTCTTTTCTTATTTTATATACTTTGCACCTCAGTCGCTAAGAGAGAAATTAATTCATGTATGCCTAGTTATGATATTTGATATTTTTACATCAACAGAGAGAGTGAGAATTTAAAATTAAATATAAATAAAAGGCTCTAAATATTTTTCCTGGCTTTTTCTTTTTTTTGGTTTTGGGGTTTTTTTTGTAGTTGAAAATGTAGATACTGGTACATCTTTGTAGACTTACTTATGTTTGAAGTTTCAGTATATTCTTTCAAGAACTGGGACTTTTTTCCGCTGCCAGTCCTTTCTTGCATCCATTTGAAATATATTATTTTCCACCTCTCAGGATGCATTCAAAATGGTCCAGCTGCATGTGTTGGACTTTTGTTGATTGGGCCAGGATTTGAGTAACTGAGTCTTATTGACATTTCTTTGGACTTCATGCTCAGGTGTGCCTTTGATGAATGCACAAATCCAAACTTTTTCAGCAATCGCTGTAAAAATAGCAGGATTTAATTTTTAAAACAAGATTTACAATGATCTGAGAGTCTCCAAGTTAAAAATGGAACAGCATAGTGAGGAAGCTCCTTCTGAAGTCCGCCTAATCAGAAACATTCTGCTAGTTCACTTGACTATGCACAAGTTTGTCCATTGTGACTTTAATTGATGTGTTTGTTTGGCAGTTCTAAGTGGAGTTTGTCTGTTGGTGATTCCCGTGTGAAGTGAAAATACATATAAGTGTGTGGGGTTTGTTTGCATATACAACCTGAACTCTTTAAAGGGAGTTAGACTTTAGGCACAGGGATAAAGAAAATTTGAGCCATCAGCCACAAATCTCTGAAAGCCTGGACAGTGCATGGAAATGTGTTTTGCAATAAGACCTGGAAAAGGTTTCCACTCCCAATGTCTGTCAAATTGTTTGAGAACTGCAGGCAGAGATTCACAAATGTGACTGGAGATCAAGTTCATATGTATGCATTTCTACCCTCCTGTCCAACCTTGTTGACTTGCCTAATGGCTAAATGGTTAAGCCTTTGGACTGCTCCCTTTGTTTGCACTGAATGAGCACTGCAGTATCTCCTCCATGAAATAGACTCTGTTGTTAAAACTAAGCTCTATGCAAGCTCCTTCTTGTTCTGCACAGCCTTTACCCCTTTCCTCCTCCTGCCCTTCAGTACCATGGTCCTCACCAGAGTGCAGTCCAGCTCTTGTATGGTTCAGATTTCTCACTCATTCTCTTGCACAGCGTGCATGTGGGAAGGAGCAGAAAATATCCGTATTTCCTTTTAACGTAATATGGTGATGCGCCATTTTGGAATAGCCTTTATTGGCTTCAACCACATTAGTCTAGTTTTGAGATATTCCTCCTCAAGGGAAGTAAGAACACCAAAATTGAATTTACAACACTTGACACTTAAGAAAATATTTCCCTTTGATGACCTGTCCAAGCTGTAGGCTGCCAGCTTCTCCAGGAGAATCCTGGGGAAACAGTGTACAAGATTGTAATAATTTAAAGTAAACAACATCCACAGCCTTTCCCTCACCCACTAAGAAGGTGACCTTGTCATAGAAGATCAGGCTAGTCAGGCAGAATCTTCCTGAAAATTATTAATTTGCTCTTTTGCCTGAAGTATTGAGAAAAAAATGAAGTTATTTAGCCCCCTTAATATCTCAAGATTTTCACAAAGGTTGTTGCTCATTTTCTAATACATAAACGCATAACTACAAAATGTAAAACCAAAATTTTCACTTCATCTCCATACAAGCTAAAAATATGAAGGAAAATAGTTTTCCTAATTTAACTAACCTTGAAAATCCATAATACTATAGTTTCAAATGTTTTACCAATTGCTAAGGCAATTGCAGTATTAGAATTTAGAAATAATAAAGAAAACTATTTTCCTAGAAGTTTCAGCAGCTGTAAAGAATAACTTCTTGTCAGTGAAAGTAAAGATCATTGCATCAAAAATGCTACTTTAATGAATTCCAAAATATTTTTAAAAAAATGTATTTTTCCTTTGTCATATCACTAATTAATGAATCTTATCTTTCATGTAATTATACAATCCTCCCTTATTACTAGTACCTTGCAATGATATACATCTCATGTTTTTAATCAGCTCTTAGATATGTTCATAAAAGTTTATATCAACAGCTGAAAGTAACTTTATTTGAAGCTCAGATTTAAGAAAAATTATTTTGACAGTGTTTTTGTGGTATGCTGACATCCATTTACACAAAGAAAATATTCTTTTAAGTCTCTCAACCTCTGCATATATGAGAGATGCTCACGTTTCTTAAGTAAGTTTGTGGTCCTGAGCTGTTCTTACACCAGTCACTCTGTGTCTGTATTGTACTGGGCATCCCAGTACTCCATAAGGGTCAGTGAAGGTTTTAATAAAATCTGTACATATTTTAATACCAATCTGTTTAACAACAACTTCAGTAACTTCCTTAATTTAAAAAAAAAAAAAACAAAAACAAAACCAAATAAACCTCCTGATATACATCTGGCATTATCCCCAGTGCTATTTTTAACAAGCTGCATTGTTTATTCTGTGGGTAACTCTTCAGAGCAGTTTATTTTTCTGGTCACATGTAACCTGTATAAATGTATAAACCTGTATTTGCCTTCCTCCTGTAGCAGCAGGGTGGCATCAATACACTACCTTTTCCTTGTCTGTATTGTCTTTAAGAAAAAATAATATAATTCTGGTATCGAACATTTGCTAGATCCATTTTCATCATCTGTCCTCTCTTCATTTCCCATCACACCTGACAGTTTCCCATGAGCAAGTGAGAAACTTCTGCATAAATTACCATCATCTTGGTTGCTGCTATCATGCTGGTCCATGCAAAATTTTTCTCTCATCACTCTGAAGAGAGCAGAGCCTTTGTATTTGAGGATATGAGGAAAGGTTACTGTTGCTGTCACTGTCATGGTCACTGAAAGTATGGGTGTGATGTGACCAGTTTGACAATTCTTGAAATAATACTTGGGATAAGTATGAATTACTGTCTCTGTTCTGTAAGCTTTGTGTGCACACACTGCATAAGTATCAGGTATTGTTCCCGAGATAGCTTGACTGTGCAAAGTATATAACATAAAATCATCTTTCTATACTAGGTTTCTGGGTTTACAGAATAATCCTATGTACAGTTTTTTTAAGGAGACTAGAAATGCTCTATAAATATATTTTAAATCTAAATTTGTATTTCATTTTTTAAAATTAAGTTGTATGTGTTTTAGTAGAATTGCCTAAAGATTGAAAAGATGTTTAGGATTTCTTTGGTTTTAGTGTTTATTGTATGTAAACTGCTCTTCCTACTCATAGAGATGACAGGATTTTTTCTAGTACAAGCTTATTTGGAAAATGAATTATCTTTTTTGCAAATACAGCTTAGATTTAGTTATCCTGGGAAAGGGAATACACCCACCTTTTGTCATATTTTCTTCCTCTCACAAAAGACCCAGACAATTTCTGGTTTGTGAATCTCTATTGAAGTCCTGAGGGAGCCCCCCTTTTGCTTCAAAATTTGCACCCAATCCTTGTCCTGAGATCAGGGAAATCCTCATGTTTCTTTATAATTTTATTACAGAACTCTGAAACACTTTTTTGGCAGGTAAGGTACTCTAGCATCACAACATATCAAAACCTGCAGAACACTGGAGTCCTAATTTGTTAAATGGTTGACAAACCCCAGTAGATAGTTTCATGCATGTTGTCAACTTCTAGAGGCCATTCAGATGCATTGATAAACATTTACACTTTTTGGGAAAAAAATGTGAATGCTACTTTGATGTTTGTGGTCAGGGTTCAAACTTGCAGCTAAAGAGGTTATTAAATGTCATTGAATACATGATCAAGCCTCATGCAGACTCTGCATAGAGGGCACACTTTTTTAAAAGAGGGACTGTTTGTAATTTGGTAGAAGACCAGAGAAGAACTAGAAGAATTACACAAATTATATAAAATATGAAAAAGACCCCAACGTTAAAACCCTGTAATGAGATACATAAAAAGTGCAATTTATTTAATTTATTAAACTTCTCCAATTGATAGCTGGGTGGCAAAATCGTAGTCTTTTCCTGCATGAAAAGAACATTTCTGATAGAAGCTGGTTTTTTAGCTGAACAAAATCACACATTACAGTAACTTTAATTCTGGACAAATTCAGCGAAGAAGAAAAATTATTATTTCAATAGCTAAGCAAGAATTTGTAAAGTGATTAAAGGATGATTAAAGGTATGACTTTCTGTATCATTAAGGGATTTTCTGTCAAGGGATTCTTGTAATCTCATTTAAATGTCTAGAAATGAGCAAGTGAAGACTGAGCAGATCTCCTTAAGTTCTTTTGGAAAATTAACAGGTACATTTTGAAAGCTGTTATCTTACTGATCTTCATTGTCTTTTTTAGGATGGGAGTCAAAATGTATAACAAGGCAAAGAATGTGCTACCTAGAAACAGTCACAACAATGTTGAAATATTGAAAATGTGCTAACATTCTACTGTTTTTTAATCCTATTTAAAAATACTGTGAGAAATTTTTCTGCTTAATCACAATGTTTGGAAAATAACATTCTGCACAGTATGCAACACCCACTATTCAGTACAATATACTCTAAATCCTGGTAGTTTTTTAAAGTAGGTGGCTTTGGCCAGCTTCAGTCTTTAATTAAAACAAGAGGCAGAAAAATCCTTTATATATGAGCAGCCCTGTGTGAGTCTGTGCTGTTGTATGCAAGTGTGGTTTCTCCATTTTTTAGATGAGGTAAACCTGCACTGTTTAGGTTCTTTTCAATTATTTTTTATATACACAAAATACCAAGAATATTCTTCCCCAAATAAGAAAACCGCTCCACATCTTCCAGTACATCAAGAAGTCTCATTTTTTCAGTCTCTGTACATGTAGACATTTAATGGTAATGCTAGTGATTTATTCTGCATGATACATCGGGATGTACAACAGCTGAGTGATGACCTGAAAGCTGTGTAAGTGTTTGGATAGCTGCTCCTGGAAGACTGGTCATCTGAATTCTCTCTAAAGCCAGACCTTTATTCTCTAATTGCCTTTTGTTACCCTCTTGCCAGTAGGTTATAGGTCTAGTACTAGAGAAAGTAAATCCACAACGCTAACTGTGCCAGAGCAGCAAAGAACAACGACGCATCATCGTTCACGTTCCGTGTCTCCTCACCGTGGTGACGATCAGGGCAGGCCCCGTTCACGTTTACCAAATGTGCCATTACAGAGGTAGGCACCTCAAGGGGAACTCAACGTGCTTTCATGTTTGTATAATTGTTTCTGTAATTTTTAACTTTTCTCTTGTTCCGGAATTTTCCCAATTTTATAGCTTGGTTTTTCTATCGGAATTTATTAGTATTTGAACTTGATATATGCTTTCGTTATTCACTCAAGAGCACTCATGGGATAAATCATAACTTTGTGAGACTTACCTCTTTTTACTCGTATTTTATCTGTGGTTCATCATCTGTGTACTATAACTGATACATAGGTTTGGAAATTTTTTCACTCAGTGTCAGAATCTTGTATGAAGCCACTAAAGAATATTTCTAGGATAATAGTGGCATGTATAAATTGTGTAGTTTTTAATGGCATTCTTTCAGAAATCATGAATTAATAATTTATGATTAAAGAATTCCTTCAACCAACTTGTACTGTGTTATTCCATTGTTATTCATGAGAAAACATACTTCTGCTTTTCAGGAGTTTAGATGAAATTCATCAGATGAGAAGATCACGTTCTCCAACTAGACACCATGATGCCTCCAGAACTGCAGTTGATTACAGATCCAGAGAGATGGATAGTCAGTATTTGTCTGATCAAGAAAGGTACATTGTCAGCCTGAACATGGAAAAAAGTTTAGAAATGTTGTCAGTTTGCCTAATTTTCAAATTTTCATTAGAAATGTGACTGATAGCAATGGGGAAGGGAGAGAATTCATCATAACTGATAGATCTAGTGCCACGGTTAAATTATCTATACCTTTTTTTTGGTAAAACTCTGTACTGGATTGACAGTAATTGCAGGTATCTAGACAAATTAATCTTGTCTGTTTTTTCTAGATATTCTTCTGCTTTTTCCCAAATGAAGCCCAGAGATTTTTGCTAGAAACCCATGCATCTTCATGTATGCTCTAGCTCTTCTTTGTGCTGGCGAGCAAAACACCAGACATTAATTCCTCCTAGCTGGGAGTTGGAGGCATGCTAGTTTGGATTCATATGCTTATACATTTTGTACACCTATGAGTGCAGTCTCCCTGCATCTTATGTAACATTCTGGTGAATTTTGTACATTACCCAGACATAGCAAGGATAGTTGCAGTACTAGTTGTAGTGTGTAAAAATTTCCAGTCTTAGATGTGTGACACATACACATCTTTCCCTGAAATACACAGAGTGGCTACACCCAAAGAACGCTTGGCCTACCCTCGTAGGCACTGTTTTCAGGTGTCTGTCTTCTGATAAAATTGAAGAAATTAGGATTTCTTTTTAGTTTATACCTGAAAAAAAAAAGCTTAGAAAGGTATTTCAGCTCAGCAGTTGTGAAAAATAATGACAGTCACGTAGATTATCAATCTTTATGGGATGTTGTTTACTTTTAAAAAAATCATATCTAGACTATAATAGCAAACTTACCATTCAGATAAGATCAATTGTCACAGTAATGTCTTTGATTTTTTTTCTTGGTAGTAAGTAACTACTTTTAGAACTAAGTATAACAAAATCTTTCCCTATAATCCAGTAAACTCCATATGGAACATACATTATAAAACATAATGTTTAATGTAAACATTAAATCATAAAAATTTCTGGAAATCATTGGCCAGATTTGAAGCAACAGAAAGACTGAATAATAGATGGCTCTTGTAGTTCAGCTAGTTCAGTTTTGTATATGATTTTTCCTGTTTTACCTTTGTAGTTGCAACATAGCTGTGGGAATTACTGAGTTATCTGGTACATTAAAAATTCAAATAGGCAAGAAGTGTGTATAGAATTGACTAAATTGGATTTTTGCACTGAGTTTTCTTTCAGAAGTGAATTAAAATTGTTTTTAAATATAGTAGTCAGATTTATAGTTAGGCTAATTCAAGTAAGATCCACTTGTTGTAATTTTTTTCTGTTATTATTTATTTTGGGCAGTGATATATTCAAAAGATTCCGGAAGATATTTATTGAATTTATTTCATATTCATCAGATTTGAAGAGAAAAAGGCTTTTAAAAGTAGCCTTTTGTCAGTATAAATATAGACAGTTATCTGTCTAGAAATTTCTCTTTTAGTAAAGCCTCAAACCTGGAGGCTTCTGGTGATATATGCATGGATTATGGTTGGAGAGGAGCTGGGTTTACACTGAACCTTTCTTGGGAATGAGCAATGAGCTGCTGGATTTGTTCAGAGTCTTCAGTTCTTTTCAGTGTTCACAAAGCTTTTTTGGAAGTTTAGAGACCAGACATGAGGGATGTACATGGCTTATTTGCAGGATTTAAAGATGGGTCCATGTCCTTATGTCCTTGGATAATGCTGTCTGCAGTGGTCTCCTTTTCCCCATTTCCCTTTTCATCTTTTCCTCCAGATTTCACCAGTTGTGAAGTCTGTTTAATTCTGGCAGGTTTTGCCAGCTTTCAGTAGAAAAGAATAGCATCATATGAAAGATCCAAACCAGGTTTTGTTAAGAAAGATCCTCTGTCACATCCAAGAATTGAAAAAATCCAACTTCATCAAATATTATGGATTAGTATCAAGAGTAGTGTAGATATTGTGTGTTGTGCATTTACTGAACCCTTCACCTAAACAAGTACATTCACATAAATATCTAATGTAAACTTGGCTTGAAAGCTGAGGAATTACCCAATAATTGCATGCCAGAGATTATGGCTGCTGCTTAGTTTCAATAATTTTCTCAATGATCTGTTAATGGTTCAAAATCAATATTAAATCATAATATAGGTCTTTGTAAAAATAGTTACTACCACTCTTTTACAGAAGCATCTGTTGCAATAAGTTTCCAGTGGAACTTATTTGTCCACTTCAACAGTGTTATATATATTTATATACATAGACACACACATATATGAATATATATAAACTGTTAGGAAAAGCTTTTTATTAGTAAACCATTGTCCAATTTTCAAGAGCATGACACTTCTTTTTTCCCTTTTTTTTTTTTTTTTTTTTTTTTTTTGTGTTTCTTTTATTCCTAAAAGTAAAGATTTTATTCCTAAGTAAAATCTCTTAATTATGAGTATAGAAAACATTTGTTTGGGAATAGTAATCTCTACTTTAAATGTCTCCCAAAACAGACTTAATTTACCAGAGAACTGCATATTCTCACAATACTGGTAATCTTCTTGTTGGATTCTTTTACTTTTTTTTTTTTTTAAACTTTTTTTTTTTTTTTTAACTAGAAGATTTCATGGTGGATTTGTTATTTTATATCACTTTTCAGGATGACTTTTTTATTAGTGTTTGCTCTGGGCCGATTACAATAGATACTCTTTGGCTTAGGAAAGGTAAATGTTAACAAAGTACCCAATGATTTAATGTTGACTTTGCATATATTTTGCAACTCTAAAGAAAATAGTAACTTTTTTCCTATAATCCATGGTTGTTTCTAATTTGGAAAGATGCATATAAATTCTGCCAGTCCTCTGAGCTTATGAATAGAAATTTGGCTTAGAAAGAAAATTGAAAAATTCAGTTCAACTCTAGTATTGTTGCATCAATCTAGTGGCTCCAGATGTAATTAAATCTTATATGACTCACAAGGCATTATTTCAATCTGACCTGTTTAGAATTTTAGATTTGAGGTAAATAATGCCTATTGTGTATCAATGAAATGCATTATTTTATAATGACATGAAGTGTGAAACACGTTGAACAAGTGCTGCTTTATCTGTTTTGTAATATTTTCTCTCTTTTTTTTTTTTTTTTTTTTTTTTTTTTTGCCATAGTACTTCATGGGATTCCCTGCTTCTTTTAAAATTAGCATGTTTCCATGAAGCTTATCTTTAATTTCATATTTACAGTGATAGGAGTTTTGGAGCTTGGTCTTTCTGATTGTGTTGAAGTGCATAAAACTACAGGCTTAATTCAAGGAATATTTCATGTCATAGTCATATTTACCATAGGCATAAATATACATTAATTTTATCATCTTGCTGGCTATAGTATGTGTTTGCTTCCAGTATAATTACAGTAGAATAGATGACTGATTTTCCTCAATTTGAAAGAACAAGAAACAAAAAGTCTGATGGCTGATTAGCTTTTTTGTTTGTTTCAATAGGATTGTCATTACAAAATACCTCTTGAGAGAAACGAGTCAGAATTTATATTTGGCGAAACACAATGTTTCAAATGAATATATATTTTTGATTTTCCCTAAAGGGTGACTGGTTATTCTTCCCATAAACCAACCTGCACTAAATCATTATCAAACCTTCACTGCTTTTACATGTATGGTTTTGCAGCGTAGGAAGCCACAAAACCCAACACAAAACAAACAACAGGCATTTTTTTTTTTTTTTCTTAAAGCAGTTCTCCATTAATTAATTCATGAGACAGGAGGTTATTAGAAAACTGCAGCCATTTTATTTACTTGTTTCATCATGAAGAGCTCTGAAAAAGTAATTCTGAATTTAAAAGAAAAATATTGCAGAAGGAGGTGCCACACTAAAATGTTGTTATTGAAAATGTAGTTATTTTATGCATTTTTTGACTCATTTTTTGAGACATGCAGTCTTATCAGACTATCTATCTGGGTGAATGCTTGTCATTTCTTTTGATGTTTTCATTTGCTTATCATTGGCATAACCCATGTCATCTAATGCTTCATAACTATATCTGTTTCACTCACCACCCATCCTGTCTGTGCAGTGAGCTTCTTATGCTGCCCAGAGCAAAGCGAGGAAGAAGTGCAGAGTGCCTACACACCATCAGGTAAATACAGGAGTGTGGGAATCACAAACACATCTGGGTAGTTGTGCGTACTTCGTGTGCCCAGCGTTTTTTCCATGGTGCTGTTTAGTCCCAGTACATAAAGAACTTCCAAGTACATTGTGATCTAGATGTCAGTCATTCTTTTGTCTTTGTTTTAATTCAGATTCAGATGTGTGTATCTGTTTTTGAACCTCAGTAAGTAAGGACTAAAGGAGCTGAAGAGACTTTGGTTTTGCAGTTGTGTTTTGTGGTAGATTTTCTGTCTAGTCACAAAAGCCCTGATCTCCCAATGCATGACAGCACTGTAATAATTTCAAACATTGCTTTTTAGTTGGTTTTGTTTTCTTTTATTTGAATTTTTATGTTTATATACAGCCATGCACAATTAATCAATCTTTATTGTGTGACACCTAATCTCATGCTGATTTAGTCACTTGCAGAGGAATACTGAGTACAAGGGCTTACTGGAAGTCCCAGATTTGAGAGGTTTTGTATAATTTTTTTTACATCTAAAAATTGTTCCATAAATTGGATCCACCTGTAAACTTTGTCGTTTGGGCCCATTAATCTCTTGTTTCAAAGCTAGGAGCTCCCTGTTTTACTACTTTACAGAGTTGTGAAACTAAACAGGACTGAAATATCTTTACCTAAAAAATCAAAGTCTGCTCTCCCACCTTTTTTTTCACCATGTCTGTTAACTATGTTAAAAATCCATGACATTGTGTAGAACGTCTTTCATTTACAATAAGTAAAAATGTTGGTTGAAGTTAGAGTAGTTAACCATTCAACTGATTCAATCAGGTAGTTGTCCTCTGTTCCTTTAGGATCTGGGTGTTGATGAGAGTTTTGTGTCAGTACTAAATGTTTAAAATCATCAAATGTTAAACCATGTTGTCTAGTGCTACTATTCCTTTATTTAATGTAGGATTTTCTCCTACAGAGTACTGTTTCTTTTCTAAAATGTCTTGGCTTGCTTTAATTTTCATCATCAAATTTGAAGCAGTATTGAAGATGCTGTGATAGGGTTTTGTTATAAAGCAGAGTAGTATAAAACCAAAATAATAAATATGTAAGCTTTCAAAAAAATCTGCACCAGTGAAGCTGCTAAATTAAGTTTTTTTTAAGTTATAAGTAGAAATATTTTCATTCTTGTACTTCAGCTAAAAAGGCTATTTCCTCAAGATTTTAGGGTTTAATAATTTATTTAAATTCTTGTTATTTTATGTCTGTTTATAGTCAGATAATAGCAATTCTTCCTGCCTCCTTTCCATGTCCTTTTTGCTCCATCTTCTGTAGTTTCATTCTCTTCCTGTCCCCAGCCCTGTGCTTTCTCCTTTCACTCTTAAAGTTTATAATTGTTAATACAGTTTTTCAATGACATTGCTTAAAGTCTTGATTAATGAAGTAAATACAGCATTATAAACTTCTGGTGCACTTTGCCCAACCTTTAGCTTTCCAATAGTTTTACAAATCTACCAAACCAGTCTGGTCAGAGCAAACAGTTATGCACAACTTTTCACAAGCTGTGTCCTTTTTGCAAGGACAGCAATAGAGTTAGGTAATAGCTACACTGAATTCAGAGCCTACAGCGTTTCCTTGCCTTTTTCTTTATTCCATTTATTGTTACAGCATTTTTGTGATCAAAAAACCCAAAAATTTCACCCTTTAAAAGTAATAGTAGTGGTATAGTATAAAACAGAATGGTACTTATAATAATGTATTGAAGATGAATATAAAAGCCATAGAGGACAATAGACTAATTCTTTGAAATGTAACTCTGATGCTTATACACCCCAATTCCAAATAATACCCCGAGACTGGCAATATACATTCTCAAAAAATAGTTTTGAAAAGAGTTTCAGCAAAAATTTGTTCTATGCCATCTTCTGTCCTTTCTTATTTCTAGTGACTCGACATTTATTAATGGTAGAAATTTTATAAGGCTTTATCCTTGTTTTCTAGGCAGCTTGCTAATTAATTAGTCCTTGAGACAACTTCAGCTTAGAATGGGAAAGAAATTTTAATGGTTTCATGTTAAATGAAAGAAATTGGGTAGTACAAGCTACAGAGTTAAGATAAATGGTGAGTTTAATGCACTAGTTTGGAATACTAGTCCTAGCTATCCATCCTGTTGCTCTGTATGCAATTATTAACTAATAGAAATGGTGGCAAGGTGTGTACCTATGCTATAGATCATGGTTGCCACATTCCATGTCTTAGATCACCCCTACTTTGATTGGTAATATGTGCTTATGTGCCAGGATTGGCCTGATGACAGCCATTCCTTTATTCCTCCTGGGCAATGTTACAGTGACCTCTGATAGAGAATTCACCAGTGGTGACCACTAAACCCATACAAGAAGGGTCAAAGTTCCTCTGTTAAATCCCTCAGGGTTTTACCAACACTGATATTTCCAGGCAGAGAGTTGATTCACCTGTCTGTGGCACAGCCAGGTTTCTAATGTTGATCCTGCTGTGCTTTAGTCCAAGGCTTAACAGGAATCAAATGTCCTATCAGGACAGACTGCTGCAAAATCCTCAAGCCTGCTGGTTCTTCTCCTAGTAGTTCCATAGTTGTGCCCTAGTAGGGTATGTGGAAAATTGTTAGAATGTTGTTACTAACCCTTAGCCATTAAATGGCCATAATTCCCATTCAGCAGCTGCTGTCTTTAAATTTCTCTCTTGTTCAATGGGTAGAGCTGGCTGATAAAATAAACATTTCCTTCTCTAAAATCTGTGATGATATTAAACAGTTGTCATGTGACAACTTAGTACTGCTGTATTAGCTGATGTAGTACTTCTCCTCAGTTTTTTAATCAGCTTATAATTAATAATATTTATTACTGGTAAATTTTGAAGCTGATACGCCATTTTCAAAAGACTTCCACATTCAAAAAAGCCAACTGCTAATACATATGTAATTAAACTTTTGATACTATATATCCCTATTTTAGTGAGACTTTCATGCTTAGCTATGGAAGAGGTAAAAATCTCTGCAGGTCTAAGTAATGCATCACTAAGAGAAATAAAGAGGAAATTTAATATCAACTTAAAACAGTCTGTACATTTTAATTAAAAGTATCTATAAATGGAATATATATTACTTCCATTTCAAGAAAACATCTGAGCTGTACTAGCATTGGCCTAAGTTTATGAACTTTAATAAGAAAAGGGTTAATACTAAATTTTGTCCCCTAATAGCTGTCACGCTACTTGAGAAAAATGTAGATGAGATATCTACTCCTACAGCTATACAATATAATACAATATTATGCATTTATTTTATGTTCTGGTCAGTCTTGGTTTGCCTTTACCTGTCTTTTTATTTCTGGCATTTTTTTTTGTTGTCCTGTGTTCTTTTCTGACCCACCACATTCCAGAAGTTCTGTTAGGCACTATAAAACATTACCACCCAAGATGCCTTTACTAGAAAATGGTACTCATTGGAACCTATACAGGTAAGAAGTGTTTAGAGTCCCCTTTAAGTAGTTAGCTTCTTTTAAAAAAAAAAATAAATAGACTTCCCTTGCTAAGAAAAAAAACCCCAAAATGTTTAATATATTTTTGTCACTGAGAGATAAGGAATAAAATCCTGAAGTAACTTCATGTAGTTATTTAAATTAACACCTATGTTACAAAAAAAACTAAACCAAACTACTTTGTATTGGTTGGAGTTGTCTGCACTGTTAAAATTATATGTTGCATTTTTTTCTCTATTACATTCTTTTGTTTATGTATGAGATTTCTGTTACATGTTAAATTTATTTTCGTTTTGTTTAAATAATTTTAATTTACAAAGCTCAACTCTTCCTGCATGTGCTAAGACCAAACCCGTGATTAGACAGGATATTTCACTCCTTCATGATTGCCTTAACTTACGAATATCGAAATTTGGAGATGATCTACTGGTTAGGTAAGACACTGAGGATTAATCCCCCAACTTGTTTGGTATCTAATATGGATTTTGCAGAATAAATGAGCTTCACTGTAAAGGGATTTCACATGACATATAGTGGATCACATTATTTTATGTTGGCTTAAAATTTACTGCTGTTAATAAGGATATAACTTTATTGTTTGGTATTTCTCATTCCACTTTTCTTACAAGTGGATGCTGTTCTGTCTCATTCAGTTTTAAACATTTCAATAATATTTGCAAAAAATTTCTCGCAGCCTTTTGTTTGCTTTTATTTTCTAAACAAATCTTGACACTCTCATCCAGTCAACCCTTTTACGTTTTCCTTAATTAAATCATTGTGGTTCTACATTTTCTGTAAAGAGAGCATTATTTTATGAGTTAATATCTAACATTGTATTCCTTTCTTTGTTTTCTTTTTCTTTCTCTTCTACCATTGGATGCAATGCACTGGCACTAGTGAACTGCAGCCCTCCCTTGACAGGGCTAGGAGTGCTAGTACCAACTGCTTGAGACCAGATACTAGTTTGCATTCACCAGAACGAGAAAGGTATAAAATAAAAACTTATGAATTTCTTGTCATCTGTGCTGGTGATCTTTATAAGTTTTGTTTTTCTTCATATGAGTATTCCACATTCTTGTACATTCTTGTCTGCTTTGGTATTTGTAGACATTTTTGCTCCTGTATTCATGTATGTCATGTAAACTGTGTCTTGGAGTTTATGACTGCTTCTGGCTACTTCCTTTGTTTTGGTTCAAGCTGATGTTCATTGTTTACAAAAGTCCTCAGTATGCTGATAATAGCATTGCAGTGTTAAGTATTTCGAAACTACCACTTGGTTGTGAATCTTCATCATCATTTGCCAAAAAGCATTACATCTGTTCCTTGCTTGTTCTGTGGACTGCTAATAAAGCGGTGGCATAAATTAGGAAATACAACAAAGCTTTCACATTTTAAACCAGAACTGTATCAATACTGATATATTTTTTACAAAACAGCCAAACATCATTGCTTTCTTTAATCTGCTGCATCTGCTTTTGCAAGGTGGATAACTGCATTAAGGTTTTTTTGCTCTGATATTATATTAAGGTGCACATAAGTCTTATGACATGTTTACAATTTAAATGAAATATTATTGTGTCACATACGTTGTGCAGGCATGCTATGGATGCTTTCTGTACTTTCACAATTACAATAGCTTGATTCAAAATTTTAGGTGAATCAAATACTATTGGTGTAAAAAAGGTGATTCCACAAGAGAATTTTTCATCACTATCCATATTTTTGGCTAAGAATTGTACCACTTTAGAGTGAGATTTTAGGCTCACTAAGGGCAGTAATAGGCTCCCTTTGAGTGGGAATAGGACAGAATTAAATTTTAGTCTGTCCAGTACATGTTTAACTAGTATGGAAGTTAATAGTGCTTTTTTAGTCAATACTGGTGGTTTTAACAGTTGTGTTATTTTCTTTATTGTGGGGCAGGATGCCTGAAGAAAAGCACTAAGAATGCACTTTCCTCTTTGAGATAGGGTTTCACCTGAGTTTTTTGTTTATAATTTCCCTTTCCTTTCTCCCCACTTCCTGCTGCTCCTTGGCTGGAACTGTGCTTTTTCTTAAGTTGTGCTCCAGTTACAGAGAAGTGACTAATGTTCTGCTGAGGTATCCCTGATAGATCTACAGTAGTTTATGCCTATTTAAGTCTGAGCTCAAGACGTTACAGACACTATGAACATGGTTATTAAAAAACAAACAAACAAAAAAATCAGCTGATATAGAATGAATGAAATACAGGTATTTTTCTAGATCTTTTTAAAAAATATTGTATCATCATATTAATAACTGAATGTGTACATACATACAGCTGCCTTCATCTACAAGCAGTTACTTAATGTAATTGCACGTAAATGTGAGCAGTGTGTTCTGTACTTGCTTCAAGATGCCACCCATCAAGTTGAATATTCAATCAAACACTAACTGGTAATTATAAACTATCTATTAAAAAATTTGTACTCAAAACTACATCTGTCCTGATGTGAAGTAGTTCTAGTATGCCTTGAGAATTCATGTCCACCTCTGTCCACTGGGCACTGGGCAGAATATTCATAATTTTGCACAAGCTCCTCATAAAGTAAAGTGGCCTCTGTTGCTACTGAACGTGTGGTTTTGCCAAATCATCAGTGGGTCTGATGAAGAAAAAATTCCCCATCACTGTGAAAGTTTTTCTTAGCTTTTAGAAGTCCTAAATAGGAGGTTTTGACTTGGTATCCTTTATAGAGCAGAAAAGCTCTTGTTAAGGACGTTGATATTCAATTTTTTCTTGATCATTTAATTGAAAATAATAAGGTATGTGTGGCTTTGGCAGAGGATTTTTTTTCATTTCTTGTGACATAGGAGATTTTCCTATGCAGCCCAAATTTGGGAGGAGGATATTATATTTAATATATAAACCCCACCAAATTAATACTTTTGTTTTGGGGAACATAAATTTTAGATTATTTAATTCTCCTCTGTTGAATGTGGAACTGCTTACACTTGAACGTGAAGTTAGTCCTCAGTTGCATGTGATGATAGAGTCATCTTCAGTCTGAAGAACACAGAATTAAATTCAGGGTCTGTAGAAAGCATTTTGGTTCTGTGCTGGACAATATAAGAAAAGAAGATTTAAAATACAGTAAGACAAGTTTACCTTAAACGGTAAAAATCTCTTTTGAAAGTAATTACAATGTAATACTAAACACAATAAAAATTGGAATGTAATAGACAAGATGGAAAAGGCTGTTCATTACTGGACACTTAGAGGAGATGGAAAAGGCTATTTCATTACTGGACACTTAGAGGAGATGATACATTTGTCAGGTCTAGTATTGGTCCATCAAAGAGAAGCACTCTAAGGTTTTGTGAAGTCCAATCTACAGCCCATTATCAGTATTTGAGACACTTGTGTTGAAGATGTTGTTAGTTGTTTTCATGTTGTTTCTTCTTCCTTCTCCCCTCCCTGAATGACAGCATTGTAGGTATTATTTAAAAGTCTAGACTTCTGTGCCTCTAAATAAAGACTTCTAAATACACATGTGTATATTTTCTTTAACAAAATTAGGAATATACTTACCTATGTAAAGTTACTTCTGCTTATTCCCTGTAAACTTAAGAGAGTGTGAATTAGATTATATTTGAGAACAAGAGCTAAAATAATCCACATTTTAACTAAATGGTAGTGTTATAACAGATGGACAGTAGAGCCCTATTTCTCTCTCTCACAGATTTTCTGGAAACAGTTTTGATCCTTGAAGTTTATACAATATAATTCATGTCATTTGGAATGGTCAGAATAGTTACTGGTTTTTAATACACTGCTTTGCCAGTAAAAGTGATTCTATTGACTTGCTTATACCAGCAGAAAACTACTTTAAGCTCTATATTTGAATTTGTGATATGAAAGTCTAGTTAGTTTCAGTATAGCAGAACCAAAACAACAAGGGCAGAAATCCTTTTATCCTCCTAAAAGTTCCATCATTTGACCAAGTCCATATAACTTGACTGGCAAACTAACCTTGCCTTGACACAGGCCTGATAAAGTTTTTTGTTAAATGGACTTATTTTGTACAGAGTTTAATCCTTCATGTACTTTTCTTTTGCACAGTATACTCCAGGACACTCAAAAATATTGATCCCCTACTAATACCTCTATGCAGTTGCACCATGCCTGCCTTTTTTTTTTTCTCTCTTCCGACCATCTACCCTCTATTTATTCCAAGCTGGTTTCTTAATTTGTATTTTTTCCAAAATGATTTGTGGTTGAAGTTCCTTTGATGATCTGCAAGGCATCTTTAAGTTTATAATATTGCCATTGAAAGTGTTTTTCCTGCTACTACTTCATTATGCTTTGGGTTTTTTTCATTATTATCCTTTTCTCTGCATCTCAAAATTTCTGCTTTTTTTTCTTGTAAATTGAGTGCTATTTCTTTAGAATGGAGAAATTTCTTTTCAACACCCAGTCTCTGCTCAGGAGAACGCTTAGACCTGAGGTTCAAGGGCAGACTCTGAACTGATTTAGGAATGGTTTCTCATCATAATAACATGTTCCCCACACTGATTTAAGATTGCATCAGTGATAGTTAATAATATGTAGTGTGGCTATTATTTACCCTCTAAATTTCTGCTGTTGCAAGCAGTTGTATGTGTGTTAGCACAAGAAAGTTGCACTGATTTGTACTTCTAGCGTGCTTTTGGCCTGAGACATCACTTAGTGGAGGTCTGAGCAAATAAAACTGAGGAGCACAGCCCAGAGATTAGGTCATGTACAAGGGTCAGCAAACCTGCAAAATATGGCCCCACAGCTGTGTTAGATTTATTCTGAGGTGCTTCACTGCAGTGGGAATCAAAACAGGATGTTTGCCATCAGCTGGCCACTACTATCTAAACAAGAGACAAAGCTCAGCAGTTGCCTGTTACCTAATCATAAACAGATATCAGGGAGCTTGATCCAATTAAACTTGTCCTGATTTCATGTTGATTTTAATATTGCATGCCCTTAACAGTTATGTCGAATACCCCCATTTCCATTTAAAATAATTACAGTGAAATAACTGTTTGCATTAGGTCTGTGACATGCTGTCTTTCTGCTTCTTTCCAACCATGTAAAGAAGTAGGCAGTTACGTGTTGGTGTTGTACTGTGGCTCACAGTCATTCAGCATTCAAGGAAAAAGAGCATATTCTGAAATTTCCTACTGAATTACCTAGTTAATTCTTTCAAATGCTCTTTAATATCTGTGGTGGATATCAGCATATTAAGGGCTTTGACTGAGTGCACTGATGCATTAACATTTTCTTTAGCTCTTGCTTTGGAGAGAAAAAGAAACTAACTACTAACAACCTATTTGCTCTTAAAACATCTGAAAGACCTACCTAAATGTTCAAATAATGTTCATGTCCCTGAAACCTTTGTTATTTGCATGTTCCATAAATAAAACCCTTTTCCTTATTCCATGGACTGGAAGAATGCCTCAGAAAGGGAAATATTAGACACTTGTGCTGAATTTATGCAAACATTTTTTTATTTGTCAATGATTCAGTTTGTTTTGTTATTGTAAATCGTTATGCATAGACTTCTTGCATTACAAACACGACATCCCAAAAAAATAAGCATGTCTATAATATAGTATATATAATTCTGAATTGAGTGAGCTTTTTTGAGAAAAAAAATCTCATAATACATCCGTTTTCATTCTCAATTTAGGTCCTTTTTGTTGACTTTAGTTGTGTAACATAATGTCCTTGCATGTACTTCACGGATGAAGAGAAATGAGCAGAAGAGGAAGCTGGCTGCACACACTTTCAGTATATGTTTACAAAAGATAAAAAATTACCCCCGTACTTGTACACAAGTGTGTGTAGCTTACTTTTAGCTAAATAATTTACCTGTATTCTTTCACTGCATTCCAGAAAAAGGTGACTTTATGCCCTAGAACTTTTATAATAATTAATAGTCCTACATTTTTACTGAGATTACATTTTCCTGTGTAAATAGGTAGGAGAGATGGGATTAGCAAAATACCAGGATCATGATCATCATACAGTCTTTAAAAGTATTTGCTAATTTGGAATTGCAACTTCTTACACAAATGACACACTTTTAGGTAGTCAAGTATTTGAGACTATTTGAAAACTTAATGGTACACCCTATAGAAGATTTATATTGGTGTAAATTCTGCATCTTTGGGCACGCCTTCTCTTAATTTCAAATGTGATGTGTCTGCATTAAGCAGCCTTAAGTAAAGTGTACTTGGGTATTAGAAAGCTGTTAGAAAAAATAATTAAATGACACACTTCCATTACTTTTTTGGGGTATTTTTCCAGTCCCAAATCCCATATATTTAATTTTACCACAAACTAAATACCGTATTTTTTTCCTGTTTTATTGAACGGGCAAACAGGGGTAGATGGTCCCCCTCCCTAGAGAGGAGACGACCTACTAGTCCCAGGATTCATATCCAGCATGCATCTCCGGAGGATGACAGGTACTAGTCAACTCCTCCCAGTTGAAAAATGGCTTACTGCATCTTGCACTCTCAGTGGAGTACACTGACATTTAGAAGTGTGCATTTGTGTGGAGACTTACAACCTCCAGAAGCCCAAAATAAAACAACAGTTTAGGTATCATCTATGCGTTTTGTTGAACTGTTATAAAGCACAGAAGAATGAACATCTTTCCAAGTTTTCTGTTTGTCTTAATAGTCACAAGACATGAAATATGATGTCTGATGCAACAGAACATCATCTGTGTTAATGTTCTTCAGTCTGTTTTTACCTGCTTCTGTAAATTGTGCTGGTGCTTTCACTGTGGTGCTTTATAATGTGATAAATACTTGTTGCTAGAGCATATTCTTGTATTTATGTTTGTTTTCATTGGTTTTGGTTTTCCTTTTTTCAAACTGTTCCTAATGGGAGAAAAACCCCACAGGCTGATATGTTGGAGGTCTTGTTAACACTTTCTAGTTGATGTATGTAAAAATTGGCACTGTTTGTAAATTCTGTCCAAATCAGGATGGCCTCCATGGAGCAGGGTTCCCTAATAAGGTAGGTTTTGATTAAGAACATCAGGGCTCTAAATAAATTCTTATGCTTAATATCACCTGTGATTAACAGAAGCACCTTTGTTTTTTACTTTTCACAAGCTTTCTAATCACTTGAGTTTTGATGTCCCATTGCTTTGGCAGCAGTAATTTTTTCTTTGTTATTTTATTTCCAGATAGATCTGGCTTTATTTTAAGCAGAAATTTTAATTTCTATTTAAGTGCAATTTCAAAAATTTTCTTAAGTATTTTATATTCCAGTAAGTGACAGGACACAGATTTATGTAAATACAGGTGAATGTAAATAATCTGTACATGAGTTTATGGAGTTGCATTTAAAACTGTAAGACTGAAATACCAGTGGTGCCAGTCCTGACCTTCTGCTAAAGTCTGCCCACAGTACTGATATTTGTACTGTGATTCATCTTGTTTACTTGACACTGGAAATATTCCACTCAGACCAGGTGGGAAGAGTGTAACTGTGTGTGGGTAGTATTTATTTTTTTTAATTTGAGTTAAACAGCATTACAAATTACAGAATTAAAGTAGTGAAACATGGTTTTAAAGCTGTCCTCCCTTGCAGATACTGCATTTCCAGAAATTTTGCCAACACATCCCTTTGATGGGACAGTTATTAAGAGTTTGGAAATGTACTTTATGTCTTTTAGGCATTTTTAAGTAATTTTGGTTCTCATTTTTTGAGTCAATTGAAGGATTGCCTTTGACTTCAGGGTATCAGACTTGAAAAAATCAGTGAAATAAGGTTTTCATCTAAATGCTGCCATTCTCAATGCCAAATAGTAAGCCTTTTTACATCAGCTGAAATTTTGTGCAGAAAGGCTGAAATCATCTAACACCCACCAGCAAACATTTTACAGTGAAACATCTGTAGGATATGGAATCTGTAAATGGCAAGGTTTTTGAGATGGATAGACAGCAGTCTAATTTTCTATGTGAAATCAGTGCCTAGCTGTGTTTGCAAGTCTTGCATGCAATCTGGTCACCAAAATCCAGTGTTGAGCAGTCAGGCACTGATGAGCACAGAAGGAATTTAAGCTACCCTCAATGCTGATGAGTGTTTGCAGCCTGTGAGTTCCAGGATTTTCTCCGACATTAAGAGATGTTCTGAGAACATTGAGTTTTTTGCATATCTGTAGAGAGAACATCAGTGGGGGAATCGAAGGTGCTTTAACTTTGTTCTCTACTCTGTAAGTTTACATTTGTTCTGATTAATTCACATAGTAATTGCAGTGGGCCAATACTGCTCAGTTCATTAATCTAAGTTTTTTCAAAATATGCTTATATCAATTTGACAACTGAAGTGTAGTGGCTGTTGGGGGATGACTGATGGATCAGCAGGGGTAACAAACTAACTGCTTATCACAGCTTTTGAATTACATTTCACAGATTAATTTACTTTGGCAGACTTCATCTTACTCTTCATTTGAGTACCTTACAGATTTATATTACAAATAGGTCTAATTTGCATATAGAGTGGAATCAAGATCTGTTTCTGAACACATTTCTTAAATCTATGACTTATGCATTATTTCTAATTTTGATAAATTAATTTTTTGCAACATTGTATTTATTTCTAATAGTTATTTATTTCTAATAGTTATGAACATAAGTTTTGCTAAAAGTTTTGGCAAGATTGTTCTTCTGAAATTCGCTCACTTGCCATATCAGGAAGTGACTCCTTGATACACTGATGAGAAGAAGACATGAGTTATGTGTTATTTCAGTGTTAAAAATTTACAAATGTTTGGTATAATTTATTTCTATAAAATATTTTGAAGGATAGCTTTTTCTATTGGATTTGATAGCATAATTCCTTGAAAGTTTTTTGGTTTTTTTATATTAGAAATTAGGAAGTCTAAATGTCTAATGTCTACAGTGTAGACAGATGGGTATCTGGAGTCTGTGAAATTTAAGTGATGATAAAAACAAGGTGAATGAAAGCATTTAATGGTAGGTAAAATTTTTTTTCAGACTGTTTGTTTGGAAAAATCTGCATATAATATCAACATATAACCAAGACTGGATAAAATAAGCTTTTTTAAAAAGGAATTCTCATATATTTTCATTTAGGAGAAGTAGCTTTTGTCAGTCATGCATGTATGTGTAAGAATGCTTGTCCCAGAGTTCCTGAAGCCAGCTGCAGAGCAAGTGCCCTCCTGGTACTTGCAGGTACCATGCAGATCCAGCCTTTAAGAAAACCTCAGTAAAAGTCAGGAAGTGTTGAACATGACATTCCTCGTGGCTTCAAGGCTACATAATGTAACACTCACTGCAAACCACTGAGGGTTCTGCCAATTACAATACAGAAATAAATAATTTAAAAATACTGGACACTGAATTGTATAAAAATGTTATCTTTTCATTTCACAAGTACTAATTTTTCATTTCAGTAGGAATATTGTCAAATTTCTCTGTGTAGATTTGTTAACACAGATCTGGTAAATACACTGAGGCACATAGAACTTTGGAACATGAACTATAAATAGCTTGTGTGTATATAAAACAATATGTAGTGCTTGCCTAAATATGATACATATTGTTTAGTGATTTTGTGTGACAGTTGGAGGATTTATGATCTTAGAGAGAAATTTTAGCCTTTCCTGACTCTAATGGAGGTATAGATGCAAATATATTACAAAACTTCGATTATTAGTGAACCACAAATATTGCTGAGTTTTCTCATTAAAATCCAAATTTGGTATTTGAAAAAAAAATAATTTCCTTCATAGATCTTATAATATACTTCATTAAAAAGCAATAATAAACCATCAGGATAATAGTATTTTTTGCCAGATTGAAAGCTGTGAAATTCTGTGGCTTCAGCAGAAATTAAAATTCCATGTAAATTCAGAAATATTCCTATACAGTTTTTATTAGAAGAAAATCTGATTCAGTTATTCTACTTTGCTCTTGAGTCACTGAAAAGTTACTGTAGCAGACTGTGTGGCAATAGAACATGAAGGTGTCATCAAAATGCATGAAATTAGGAAATATACTTGCATTTTCAGGAGAATTTCACAATATAATGACAAAATATGCATTGTCTTAAGCAAAGAGGTTTTTTATATGTTTATATATTCTCAAGAAGGTTAATAGCACCTATTAAATAACAGTGCTGCCATTCAGCATGTAGAGCATAAAGGTTTCTAAAAATAATACTGTCATGGCTTTCATTCTATACTTCATTACACCTTAGAGTGCTGATCTTACATCTAAAATGTTATAGTGTTTGGAATAGGAAAATGAAAAATACAGCTTTTTTCAGTAGATAGTGACTTAATGCTTTTTTGTTTATATATTTGCCTGCATGTCTCCACCTTCACTGCATGTGACCATCTCTCTGTTTCTGCTCATTCCGTCCAAATTCACATCCATGTTTCCAAATGTTGTGAAGAACAAGGACGCTGGAGTCTTGCATTCCAAAACAGGACAGTGTAGACCACCTAAGTGCTAAACCTGGAGCAGCACAGAGGTATCCTTATTTGCTCAAATCATAGATCAAAGTAAAAGAGGTATTGATTATAGTATATTCTTCATATGTTCTGCATACTTTCACGCATTTTCTTTTTTTTTTTTTCCCCTGGTTTTATGTACTAGTACATATGTGCATGTGTCATTCATGGATAATATTTTTTCTCCTATGAAGTATGTTTAGGAAGTAAGTCAGAGCATGCTGAGCTTATTGGAAATGTACACAGCATCATCTTAGACAGAGGGAGGAACCAAAAAGGAAACTGATTTTCAATAATTTCTAGTATGTGCTGCTCTCAAGGCAGTCCTGAGAGCAGAGAAATAAATGTACTCAGCTTCATTGGTGCTGTGTATTACTGTGTTACTTGTCACAGCAAAGCACATCCTGCTCTTGGCTTTTCCATCCACCTGAAACCACTCACTATGAGCTCTTTCTCCATTGTATGCAATGTCACAATCTAGGCGAGCAACATAAGGAGTAAGGGAAAAATAAGCCCCAAACAGAACCAACTGAACAGAAAATGAAGAGGGTGACAAAATTTGAATGGTAATGCTGATGCATACAGTGGATCTAGCCATAAGTTTTAGGGCTTTGCTAACTATAGGCTTTAAGTAAAGCTGCAGCATTTATTATGTGCATTTTCCTCTGTATCCACTTTATATTTGTCCTTGTAAAGAAAAAAAATTGAAAAACAATGAGAATATACAAAAAATAAAATAGATTGAGGATAAAAGGAATTTCTGGTTTTAATCTGACATACTATTTTTTGTCTGAAAATACATTTTTAAAATCCCAAAAGCATCAGGTAGTGACCTCTGCTCATGCAGAAAGTATTTTGTATTTTGATGCAGTGTTTTCTTTTTTGTAGAATATACTGCATCACAATAAAATGCTCATCAAATACTGCAGTGGGTAAAAATAATGAAAATACAATGTGATTATGTTCTTTGGACATAGTTTGTTGTCACAGCTGTTTAGGTCTCTTCCCCTTCAGGCACTGGATTACTCTTTATAGCCACAAAGATTTAAAAGGAAAACATACTATTTTAAATATTATTTTTGTCTCTCTGTTTTGCCCACAGTAATTTATTTAGCCTAATACATGACATTGATTGTATCATTACAAGATCTTGTATGTATTAAAGTTTGTCAGCATTTCTGGTCTAGGATTGAATAATCATCACTCCCTGGTTTTACCGCCCCTGAAACACTGTAAGCACTTTTTCTTCTGAAAAAAATAATGCATATTGGTGATTTTCTGAGGTTTAAAGTAGTAAATCCTAATTTGTAAATACTAACATTACTGTGGATAGTACAGAAAATTTTGGAACACAAGACTTGCAGAGATTTATTTATTATATTTATAGTCCTGGGTAATAATGGTGAAACATGGCTTTACCTTTGTTCTTATATGTGTAGACTTCTATTCCTCTTCATTTTTATTATTTAATATCAAAGGGACTGCTTAGATTATCTGAAGTAACTAGTGCCTCATTATCCAAATGTCAGATGAATTCTGTAAAAGATTTGTGTAGGAAAGGAATGAAGGAGTGAAATAATTTCTAACTTACTTATATTGACTAAGAAGAAAATAGAATTGGTTTAATCTGTTTTTAAAAACTTTAAAAGGTAATGGAAGGAGATTTTTGAAAAAAACAAGTTTTTCTTAATATGGTGACAGCCTTTTTTAAATCTGATATAATTAGATTTAAAAACAATTTAAACCTTCAAATAATATTTTCTGTTTCTTTCTGCAAGGTTTTTTTCCTGCTGTCTACTCTGAACTTGTTTCTCATGCTGTTGAGAGACGCCTTATAGGGTTATGAGGAGTCATTGTCTATAGTAAAATGCAGGCTGTGAAGTGGAAACTAGTTGCAGGTTCAGTCAGGATTAATGTTTTCTTCCCTGGTTTGGTACCTCATAAGCTGCACACTGTGAGCCTCAATCAAACCTAATTAATGCAATGTCTCTTAAACCTAGATTTCACCAGCCTGTTTATGATGATAGTTGTCACTTTCTCATCTGCCAACTGTTTCTTTTATTACCTTTATAAATAATCTTCATGTTTCTGTATTCTTTTTCTTCTCTGTTTATTTCTTTTCTGACATGTCATTTCGCAGGCAGTCCAGAAAAGTGGAAAGATATAGCAGCCAAAAACAAGCTAGGAAAGGCCCTGCAGCTGAAGCAGAAAGGTAGGAGTGTTGATTGACGTGTAAGCATCTCTTATTATCAGTCTGATCCCAGATTTTGGAATACACCTCTAATACAGCTTTTTTAGAACATCTATGACAGAAAGCTATGTTGCCATAATTTACAGTATTATATGTTTTGTATCTGTATTATTATCACTTTGTTGCATATATGTGGAATTTTTCTGGCATTTTCCATCATTGCAGATAAGCTCAATGGCAAAGACTGGAAGTGCTTTTCTGCACTTCCAGTGCAGAAAACTGATTTTAACACTGATTCTTTTTCAAAAAAATCCTTATTTTACATTAACTTTGAGGATGAAAAACCACAATTGATTATATAAATAGATAGACAGCTATAACAGATAAATAACTCAAAATGCCCCTGATCAAATCAATTTCATTTTAATGTATAAAAATTTTAAGTTACACATTTAAATCTATAACTTAATAAAATTAATAGAAAGACTGGTACTTTTTTAATTAATTGAATTTTTCTGAATTTATATTGTCATTATATCTTTTAACTTTGATGTTACAGTAGTATGGGGTTACATGTTCAAAATCTTTAGAAAAAGTAGAAAAATAGAAAAAATATAGATATATAAAATAGAATAGAAATATATTAATATAAATATATTAATAAAATAGAATAGAAATATATAGAAATTATAAAGATATATGTGTAGAAAAAATAAAGGTATATACTGAATAATAAGTACATCTAGTTAAGTTTTAAACCCTGTATATTGACTGAAGTATACAGGGAGGAGGGATGAGATCCTGCCTTTGTCAGAAAATGATTGATGTTATTTTGATTCACACAGGTGGAGAGTACATCTGTTTACATTGTGAGAGCATTAAAACTCCCTTGAACAGCACAGACATCTCTATTTTCAATGAAAATGCACATTATGTCACAAAACTTAAGCACTTCTTTTAGTTTACTGCTCCTAGTCCCAGATAATTGTTCCTGATCCAAAAGCAATGGCTACATTTTCCTTGAGTCAGATGACACTTGTCACAACAACCCAGGTGCTTTTTTCAATTTGAGTCAGAGAGATTACCTAAATGATGACTGAAATCCTTGCTATGATTGAATCAGGGGCTTTTGTGCCATGGAGATTACTAAAAACTTTTTTTTCACTGTTTTTTCTGACTTCTGAAAACTAACTGATGCCTAAGGGGTTTGGCTCTTGGTAATTCAGCAATGAACCCAGGGAACAAGAGCATAGGGAAACACAAATTTACTGCTTCTTTTTACATCTCCATGGTACCTGGTGTAGGTTTCTGTTTCCATAAAATGATTCACTAGCATTAGATGTGAGACAAAAATGTTTCAATAAGTCTGAATTCTGTACTTCAGTATTCCATCATAGACGTAATATTGCACTAGTGCCAGAAAATTTTAGTAATATGACAGGCAATGAATTTTCCCATCAAATATAACTTGAGACTCTTTTTTCTTCAAATATTCATTTTTCTCTTACAATTGGGCTTTATTTTACCATTTGCAGATCCTGTCTACTATTAGTTAAGCAGATTACTGGAATAACCTATCAACATGCTGTCAGCATCTCTATAAGGCATTTCAACATGCTATGTAAGACTAAGTTTTCTGTGTAGTGTGATTGCTTAGGAAATGTACATAAAAGAGAGAAAAACTGCCTTTTGAATATAGTTTGTAAAGCTTAGAATTTCTTCTAATTCAATGAGATAAGCCTTCTAGATAGGATTCAGTAATCTGTTCTGGAGGAGTAGAATTGATTACACAAAAATAACTTTCTGTTCTTTTATGAATGAGCAAAAAATTGTTTATCCCAATTCAAAAATATTTTCTTTCAGCCCTAACCCTAGAATTACCATATGTGACATTACCTGCCATATTTTAGGATACATGCAGTCTTGATCTGTATTTTCTATATTTGGCATAGGACACTATTCCAGGGGTGAGCTGGATTGGTGACCCTCACTTATTCTTAGTTTTTCTTTAGAGTTTCTCAGGTAGCAGCATGCCACTGAGACATCAGTCTGAAAGGAAAGGAATTTGAGTTTTCTTGTGTACTGGCAGAGCTGGAACCTGTGGGATTCCCCTGTAGGCCACTTCCAGCTGAATTAATATGTTTGCTGCTTGCAGTGTCTCCTTCCTCTGTGAGGAACCAGGAGATACACATGTACATGCTCATTGCAGTCTCACTGCTCACCAGGTAACATTTTTTTTCCCAGATTCCTCTTTCTACTTCTTATCTCGCTTCTGTCTCATTTTCTCGCTAGCTTTTGTCTTCCATGCTTGTTCCATGTTCCTCTTCGTCTCATTCCTCTGATCAGCCATTTACAGGCTTCTTCCTGCAAGCAACAGATCTGTCTCCTAGGGCAGCAAGTCCTTAATGCCGTTCTAGTCATTCTCCAATTGCCTTTTGTCTCTCTTTTTATTTGCACCCCAAGAGGCATATTAATCTCCTAGTAATACCCCAGGTAATGCAAACCTTATGCCTGATTTGTCTTCAAATTAGGTTAAGCAGATCCTCTGTCTTTTTCTTGGAAGGGGGGCATGTGTGTAAAAAGAGTATTACTGGAGAAGGAGATAAGTTTCTGAGTTGCAGGTAAGTCCTGTCCTGTTCTGTAATGGCAGGACAGGCATCTAGTGTTTTGTTGGGCTCTCACATAAATTCCTGGATATTTAGCTTCTCAAAGGAAAAACATCAGAACTGATAACATGATGACTTTGTTAGATGGAAGCATTTATCTATAGGAAAAGCAAACAAGAACTTTCTGGCGCAGAGTAAGGTCCATATTTACCTTATGGATGTTATGATGTTTAGACATCTGATGGGTGCTTAAAACCTGGTTATGTGCAATAGTTGGCATGGATTACTTTTGTAGTCAGCATAGAGAAACAGAAATTTTCGGAAGTCAGGTCATCTTTGTTATTGTAAGCATCTTTCAGAATTGGGAAATTCAGTATCTGCAAGAATGTTATGGTTATCACTGGGGCAAGCCAGCAGTTAGCTGAAGAAATGTTAGGATTTCAAAGAAAGAATACAAGCTCAAGCAACAGAATCTTCGGTTTTTTTGCATTGTGACTGGTCTTCCACAGGGACTGTTACTGATGAAATTATTTTGAATCCAAACCTGTTTGTTATCCTTGGTAGGCATCCTTGTGTTATTTCATATATAGGGGTTTTTTTAGGATTACTTATTAGTGTATGATAGTCATATGAACCAGACAGTTCCTTGGATGCCTTGACTGTATCTTGTGGGGAAGTTGTGCTGGGTGTTTGAAGGGAGATTTCGTAAGTCAGCAGAAATTAAACAAACAAACAAACAAACAAACAAAAAAACCCAACACACCACCCCACAACGAAATGACGGCATGAGGATTGAAATTTCTGATGTAATTTCTGATTCAGTATTACCATTCACAAAAGGCTGCCCTGTTGGAAAGCCAAACAAGAGTAAAAAGGTACAATTACAATATTTTGCCACTCTACAAACTGGAAATGCTTCTGGTTATCTTTTAGTCTATGGAACTAGTAATAATTATGGTCTATTATACTAACATGATCAATCACTTTACTGCATAATATTAGTTATACTTTCATTCATCAACTATATTTCTGTTTAAGTACTTACAGGTACTTAAATAGATTTTCTATTTCAAACTGTAAAGGAAACTAAGGAAATCACAGGTGTGCTTCCATATTGTCCTTTTTTAGGTCACTAACTGAAGTGCAGTTAATATTTTTAATAAAAAGAAAAAGTGTGTTTTAGAAATAGAAATGCTTGTGTGGTAAACCCAGGTATTCATAGCCTACTCTGTGCTCGTGCTTTTGTTCTATGTTTTGTTAGCTCGTGTTTGCTGTGTTCACACAGCAAACTCTGATCTTACAGGCTGAGAGAAAATCAGTTGATCTACCTAGTGAAAGCCAACAGTATTTTGAAGTTGCACAAACGTGCTACTTTAAATTACAAATTATTACTTGCAACAGGATAAACAGTGCTTGTGCACTATAGTGAGTGTGACATTACTGTAACTGGCAAGGGCATTTCACAGTAAGCTCTCCTCAGTAACCTGCTGCTTCTCATCTTGGTTTTACTTTCTCAAACCTTTTCCCTGTAATTATTATAAGTGCCCATACTTATTTTAAATGTTAAGGTTCCAAAGGTATTTGGTGCTTTACACTCTGAAACTGTATCTATGAATAAGGCATCAAGTAGCCAAAATGTTCTGAAACAGTGCTAGCTAGAATTCAGCCAAAGTGATTTAGGATATTTACTTAGATATGAAGATTAAAAGTCTTTTGCATGCACACACACCCTCCCTTTCCCCACCCCAATACAAATGTTAAATATCTTTTTCCTTCATTTTGTTCTGGGAAAAAACACATGCTGTCCTATGGAAATAGATGCTTGCTGTCCAGTGGCCTTGTGCAATTATTGCATCACCGTAAAGGGAATACTAAATTTAATAAAACATAAAAGTGGCATTTTATATTGCCCTGTGCCAGTGCAGGAGAATGTGTATAAATTGTGAGTAATAATCCTTAAGTGGTTCTTAGAAAACTGCTTTCCATTCAATGTTTTTTCAATATTACTTTATCAACAAAAAATTCCCAAAATGACAAAAAACCCAAACCAGAGCAAACCCACAAATAAATGAATAAGTTAAACAAACAAAAAAACTGAAAGAAAGTAGTTCTATAGCTGAAGGTAGGTAAATAAATTAAATGTAAGACCTTATAAGTTCACTAGGTATCTAGACCTGAATATGTGCATATGGCATAGACCAAATGTGAACTTTTTCAAACCCATCTTCAGTACCTGCAACTTGTTTTGTGTTTAAAAGTCAGAATATAAAATGTGTCTTCATTTGCCTTATTTCGTTTTCATTTCAATATCATTTGCAGAACACATCAGCAAGGAAGTCCCACGCAGTCTCTTCCTGCAGACACCTCGTTCAGCAGTCGTAGGGGAAGACAGCTACCACGAGTTCCAGTAAGAAGTGGCAGTATAGAGCAAGGTATCAAATAATGAGCTTGTGATAGCTCAGACTCTTTAATTTCTTACCTTTCTTTAAGTCTTCTTGCATATCTATATGTACAATGCTATAATTCTACCAGTAAAGCAATAGAAGAGAATGAAAGCTTCTTTGTAGTTTGGGAAATCCAGTGAAGTTTGACTGGTGTGTTATGACATGTGGTTTAATTGCCTTACTTTTCTAGTACCTTTTCATGTTTAAATTTTCTATTTGAGTAATGGTAGTTTCCAACATGTCTAGTATGTTATCAACAAAAACAAACAAACAAAATCCTGGGGCAAGGTTTTTTGACAGTCTTACTAATTTCTTATTTTGTGATTTATATTTATTGTTGTGCATTATTAACACAGAATAATAATAAATGTCACAGATCTGTTTTTCTTCTGGGGTTCGTAGTTCACTGAATAAACAATGAAAACAATTACCATGGGAAATGTGAGAGCACAGGTCACCAGTTCTTTCTTGCTTAAGAATAAACTGATCAGGCAAAGAGTGCTGCTTTTTTTTCTGAAAAAGACAATGGTTATGGAAGAAGTTTCTTACATACTAAGATCAAATAAGGATGTACATTGCTATTTCCTTTTATGGCAACATACTACACACAGAGAATGAGCTGTTATGGTAAAATGAAGTAGCACAATGGATAGTATTTGTACGTTCATGTTTTCTTCTGTGTTTAAAAAATCCTGTTTTCTCATTGACTACAAGCAACAATCGAGATTGCCACATACTAGAACTTTTCTTCTTTGTGGAAATTGATGAAATGCTTATAATGATGAAATATTGTAATGCATTACAGAACTGTTAGCAGATCACATTCTCGAGCAGATAAAGTTGCTGACCATGACCACCTTATCATAGCAGATTACCAATGAGGTTTTCTTGTATGATGGCTTGCATTAATCTGCAATCAGTTTGCATTAATGTTAAGGCTTTGAGCTGTGATGACATACAAACCCCTGAATTAGCACATATAAAATGTACTCTTGTTTTATAAATGTGTTTATTTTGAATGACTAATATACTGATATAAGTGACTTTTATTAACTTTACACTTCCTATTCAGGTCCTCTGGTTTCGTAGTGGCTCTAGTACTTTCTGAATTATAGACTAGTTACAAACTACATTCAGAGTTTCTATTTCTGCTTATTAGCAAGTTGGGAGTTTTATAGGGAAATGTAATAAGTAATGAATTTCAACTTTCTTCAATATTTCTACTTCAGTTCAGAACTTGGCACAATATATAATGATGAATTAGCTTTTAATTTAATTTTAATTTGGCTTTCTTTTGCATATTCATATATCATCTTTCTGCTGGTCTTGGTAACTGGTGTGTGAGAGTAAAATACCAGTTTATGTTTTGTTGAAGGCATTGGACATGAATGTAGAACTTACCGTGAAAATGAGTAGAAATGGGATGTGTACAGAAGAGGAAAGAAAAAATGAAAGTTGAGCAGAAGGCCAAAACTATTCTAGGTTTATAAAGTTGTTGATGCCGTGAACACTTGTAAAGTAATGCTGTTTCAGTGAACTCCTGTTTACACTTGTGCTTACTACGCTCGCGCCTTTCACATGAATTGAGCAGGTGAGATGCGCCGTGCTTTGGCTGCTGTTGCAAATTGTGCCGCCTGTCACTGGGGCTGTTTCACAGCACATGGAATCAGTGCTGAAAGACATTTCCTTCTCTGCATGGTATTTGGTTTCGTCTGCGTGACTGACTTTGCTTCTGAAAGGGAACTTTTCTTACTTTACCCATGTTTAATGCTCTGTTCAGGCTCAGAACATTTGCAGAGGAGCACTAAATTTAATAGATTTTATAATATGTGTTTAAAAAATTGTGTCAGTATCTGTTGAAGTACATATACTACTAGTATGTCTAAATTAATACTACTGTTAGAAATTAAATTCACTAAAGCCACAAGACTGCAGTACTTGCTCTGATTTACAGTACCAGATTTTAATATTAGTTTCACCTCTATAATCCCTGTCAAATGGGTACCAGGGTCAAATGTAGTGACCAGAAGTGATCCAACCTTAATGTAGTATTGAACTCAAAACATATTGAGGTCTGTAAAAGATTTGCATTAACTGTGCTTGGAACAGGTGTGCACCCTTATTGATTTAAATTCACAGTCACTGTAGATACAGATGATGTCAAAATCTAGTGCAATATCCAAATGTCATTGGAAATATTTCAAAATGCATTTTCTTCCTACATTCTGATGGTCATCTTGACATCATGCATTTCAAGGAAAACGTGTATGATATGCCATAAAGTATCATTTTTATAGTAAAGTACTTCTTTACGTTCCATAAGAATCATGTTGTTTTATGAGGGTCAAATACTCATCTAAATATATACATCTATGAATCTAAATATAGATACATATATGCATTTAAGTCTGTTATGCAAGGCATAATGATTGCTGAATAAAAATTGCATATTTGTATATCAAGAATAGGCTTCTTATTTGCTCTCTTGCACATTCAGGAGACATAGAAGAATCCGGTGAAGTAATTTTATTACTCTTTAACGTCCTCATTATGGAACAAATGAGATTTAATGAAGGAGTGACTGACTGGTAGCAGTTTTCATGTGGAGAAACAGAGTGGTATTTTAAGTGCTAATCTCCAATCTTTAGCTATCAATTTTAAGTGATCATATCCATGATCACTTACAATTGATTGGCTCACAATCACTTACAATTGGCTTGGCTGACGTATTTCAGACATTCCATTTTGTTGTCAATTTTAGAACTATACAAAAGCTTGTTTCCTTATCTCTACCAAATTATGTTGTCTTAGTTACTACTCTAGTTGGCAGTCTGAGAATCATAGGAATTCAACTTAAAAGAAACCAAGGTAGTTTTACAAGGTCCTGCATAATACACATACTTTCTTTAAAAAAAATAAACAACTAACTCACAGGAGTAATTGTTACAGAGGAGACCAAAGTAGTGATCCTTATTCCATTATAGAAACAGAGTTTCTACTGATCAGGAATGGAGAAACAACCTTAAATGTAGAGGAAAAGGTCAAGTTTAAGGACTAAAACCTTTAAACAGTGTTATAATTCACACTGGAAAGAAAAAATGTGAAAAAATAACAGTTTTCTTGGTGATTATGTTCTGAAGAGGAGAGCAACTTTGTATAACTTTAGAGTACAAGTGAGGCATAGTTATATTATATTTGAGAAAATACAAACTAAATAATAGCAACTTGAGGGCATGCAAGTTTTAAAAAGTGATTGCAGTTGACTGTAGGCGTCTGTCATTTTTAGGCAATGTGATTTTTATTTTTATTACAGTCATATTCAAGGAAAACATAGTTGTATTTATTTCCTTTGCAACCCTGTCAGCAGTATTTCTTAGAATGGAAGATTGGTACACTGTTGTATTGGAAGGTCCTGAGAAGTTTCAATGTGGAAAATTAATCCTGTATAGATAGGTGTGTCTGTGTGTGTTTTCAAGACATCACAATTTAATAGTAATTTCCCTAACTTATGCTACTAAAGAAGCGGTTTTGATTTTTCCTGTGTTAATGGATGATTTTAAAAAAGGACCTAATCCTATGAAGATGTTTTGGCTCAGTGACTAAAGCAGTGAAATTCTAAGCCATGGTAAGGACAATGGTGTATTCTCAATATATCATTTTGTGCTAGACTCTAAGAGATTTGCATCACTGTATTTTTATTTGCATCACGTTTGAGTGAAACTGTGCAATTGTTAAGAGGGATGGGAATTCTGCAATCACTTTGCTTTTTAGCTGTTTCTGTAACAACTTTGTGGTGTAGTTGCATGGTTTTAAAATTATACTTTCGTATAAAGGGTACATCCGTGATCTTTACTCAGTCCGTCCTCTGTCATTGCAGCTGTCAAACATCACAGGGATTCTTGCTTGAATATGCTTTGAGGGTGGGTTTCTGCTCTTTTGCATAATGGTTGATTGTTGTATTGATCAAGGAAGTGAATACACCAGCAGATAGTAGGGATTATATTGTTACTTTAGCAAGTAAATAACAAAACAAAACAACACTGTTGAAATTAATGAACCAGCAATATAAATGTGCAGTGGCTGTAGTATAGCAACAATCTTTCAGAGGTAATTTGTGCAAAACAGGTCTTACTCCCTCTATCTACCTTCTATTTGGGTCTATTGGGTTTCTTTTACATAAGTTTGACAATGTAATTTCCTATTTCAGAAGTCACATAATGAAAGTAAGGTTTGTGGTAATAGCAGTCTGTTTCCATGTAAAGACCATCTGTAAAGCTGACTGGAGCAGTGGGGCTGTGTGTGTTTCCAGTGGCATCTGCTTGCAGCAGTAGGGCTCACGTGGTGGCACCCAGCAAAGCAAACGTGCATCCAGCGTTAGGTGTTGCTGTACCTTAGCTCATGTTGGAAAAAGCTGTGAACAGCACTTGTATGGAAGGTGAAGTGCATGTGTGTGTGTGTGCTGCTGCTGTTACATGAGGGAAAACTCCATGAACATAAAGACTCTGCTGGGGCTGAATGGGGACTACATGTATAAAGTTCATGTGTGTGATATTTGTACAATGGTGATGTCGCAGAGGAACAAAGTGTTTTGATGTCCAGTATTTTTTCTTTTAACCAATAAGAATCAGAATTTCATACAGAAAATCAGTATGTTGTCAAATAATACCTTGAGTTGCAAGTATCTTTTTCATATTTAACCAATTTAAGATCCCAAAAGAAAAAGAAGTGATAGTGAAAACAGTTCTGTGTTTGTGTACTTGATCATTGAAATGTCATTGCAGTGAGAGTGTGGTTGTGGTAATGGTAAAAGATCAAACCTTTTCAGTCAAAAAATTTTTCAAATCTATCAGTATAAAAATTGAGTGGCAGAAGAAAAAGAATAAGTCCTTTCAGTTTTAGATTTCAGCCTATCAGTGTTGTTTGTTTTGTCTCCATATTTCTGGTTTATTTTTAAATTATTAGGTGGCACTGCATATTTTGAGACAGCTTGTGGAATCTTTACTCATGCTGAAGAGTATTTTTCTCAGCACTGCCAACTTTCACAAATGAGTTCAAGGCTCATAATCTTTTATGTTTTCCTTAAAAATGGAATTTTAATAGTCTGGTGGTTTTTGAGTATTATAGATTTCAGTTAACAGAAAATAAATTTGTAATACTCATTATTGGAGAAGAGGCTCCAAATAGTGCTGTGTGGTTCAGAAGTAGGAGTGATATTTAAAACAAGGTTTTTATGTCATTCATAAATTTGGGTAGGATGATATTTCTCTAGTAGAATACTTAAAGATTCCACAATCTGTTTCTCTGTAACATCATTGTTCCTGTTAATTTTAAAGAAAAAGTCATAGGCTTTATTATTTGTCATGGTTTATCACTTTAATTTTCTACATTACTTTTACATATGCTGGAGTACTGCCTACTGTACATGCCATTGTCACATGTAACACATTTCTTTATCTAACTTTAAATTTGCTGATTTCTTTTTCTGTTTCCATCATTCCGTGCATTTAATTCATTGAAGAGCAAGAGAATTTTAACTCTTCCACAAAAGGTAAATATTTATGTAATTTTTTACAAATGTTTGGCAACTGTTGATACTGACTTTTCCTTCATTATCCTCCATGTCAGGGTATAGGTTTTAATTAACAGCATTAACGTACAAAAAAGGTTGTTTCTCAAATATCTCTATGCTATCTGATGCCCCTCTTTAGAATCTGACAATGGTTTCTCTCATGATTTCTCATGCTCCTATTGAAATGCAATATACTGGATTTAACAGAGGTAATCATGATGTTTTACACGGCTCAGAAGGTGCTTGATTGAGTTAATGTTCACTCAAAGACTTAAGATTTTTCCTAAACTGTTCTTGAGTTCTGCACAGCACGTGTTTCTAGTGATGCAGCCATGGTCCCTGGCAGCAGTGAAGGATGTTTCCTAGGTGTGGACTTAGGAATAGTTAAAGGTGATGATGGTCAGAAACTATTTCTTGTATGCAGGGACATTCTGAAGAATGAGCTGTGTCCTACTTGCAAGTCCCATGTCAGAAAGTTACTCCCGTTGTGGGGCAGGTTTTAGGGGCAGACATACAATGCTCACCTCCTATGAATTTATGCCGTGCTGATACCAGAGAATTAGTGAGCTCAAACAACAGGTTTGTCCCATAAAGTGGAAACTGTAGTCTGTTACATCTCTGTCCAAGCCACATTGCAGAAAAGTCCTATTTTTTTTCCTTTTAGCTGAAGGTAGAAATTACTTCAAAATCCAAATGAAGCATGTAGAGAAAAAAAATTTTAAAAACCCACCCCACCCTTTTAATGCTAAAATCAAAATACTATGCTACATAAATATTACTAGCACTGATTAACATTTTTAACCTTTATACCAGAGTCCTGCTCATCTTGGGAAATTCTGATCTGAATACAGGCTTGGGTGGGTCACAGCCAAGCTGAGTTGAACTTGAATCAAAGTATTTCCTGCAACTACTTTACTTTCTGAAGGAATGAATATTTAGGTAAAAATAAAGCAACTTCTCCATTAGGTATGAACTCCAACACCCATGTCAAACATACAGAAGTATGTTTTCATGATAATGCTAAAAAGAGATTAAAAAGAAATATGTAACTTAGGTGTTAGCAATTATATGTTATTTTTGCAGTGTTTCAAATATACTATGAAATGTCTTAAGAAAGTGCTAAGAGTGGTTGATTTTTCAAATTATTTCTGTCTCAGTATTTATATTTCTCTCAAACAGGACAGTACAAATCAATCTTACCTGTTTGTTGATTATGCCTCTGTCAAGATTTGGGCTGCAGTGGATTTTTTTTGTTTAAAACAATGGACTTTATGCAGACAAACTAGACTGTCTCTAACAGGTTTGTAAAAGAACTTGTTTACACAAGATTTGGTTGGATCTGGCTCAATATCTGGGAATGTGTAGAAAGTGGTGGGATATTTACATGCACAGATTCCTCTGGCTCAAGGGAGCTGATGGCAGATGAAACCCAGGGGCTAAAAAGAGCTGGGCAAAAAAAGAGCAGCCAGAAGAGTGAAGTGCCAGCAGATCTGGGGGACCATAAATATCTTAATTTGAGCTGATTTACACTAGTAGCCCACTGTAACTTCTTACAAGAGGTAAAAAGAATAGACAGGTGAGTTAGAGATTAGGATGGGGGAGTTACAGGATGTTTTATGAAAGGAGACATAAATGTGAGGGAGAGCATATACTACAGAAGTGAACACTGACCATATGAGTCTGCAACACAGCAAACATCTGTTCCATGTAATCAATGTAAAAGGTTGCAATAAAGTCTTCATCAGATTATGAAAATGCTGGGGGTTTTTTGCTGCCAAAATCAGTGGTTTGTTGTTTTGTTTTGCTTTTTTGGGTTTTTTTCCCCCCTAATTTTAAGAGGTCTGTGTTTGTTTTCTTGTTGTTTCCTTTTACATAGGAGCTTCTCTGTGGATCACCCCTGAAGCTCTTTGAGAAAGAACTGAATGTTGCATCATCCAGTTCAGGTTTCTATATCTTCCTTCTGGAGTGAGTTGTTAATCTCACGGTGGCCACCATGCCTCTGTGTGTACTGAGAGATCCGAGCTCATCTCCCAGCTTGGAAATCTGACTATGTGCCTTGATGTGCCTTAGTTATGACTGGGAGGAGGTCCAGAGAATTATCAGCTCCCATGGAAAGGAAATCCATGCACACAGTCTTGAAGTAGCTACAGTAGGTTCTGATCAGGAAGAGCAGGGTTCAGAGCCATCTCCCTCACTATCTGCATGTTGCTATTATTTTTTTAAGTTGTTGACTCAAAGAAGTCATAGAAAGTTCTTCATCTCAGCAACAAACTGATTTTTCAGTTTTACTTACCTTATATTTCAGAACATTTATCTGCTTGTGATTTTGTGTGCTTTTTAAATTTCTTGGTAGAGTTTGCTGTGAATTTTTAATTTTTTTTATGAAATGTATTGCAAGGATATTTTGTGTGTGCATACTGCAAAACTCATCCTGCAGGATCAATAGAAATGAACTAGAGACTCTCTGTATTATTTCTGAAATGGATCATCCTGGTCCAACACCAGTGTGACTTTTCTGTGCCACACAGCCGTCTCTGCACTAGAGGACTCTCCCATCCAAATCTCATTGCTGCTTTATTTCCTTGCCTTTGGTATGGACATAACTTCTGCCTAGGTTCTTCCTCAGCTGCCACTTCTCAAACCAGATATTTTTTATTATTTATATATAATTCCTTAAACCAGATAGTTATTTTCCCCCTGATTCCCATCCACAGAGCATCTAAGTTGCTCTGACAGATTAATTTCTTAGCTTTTGCTGTGTAGAAATTCTGTGTGCATGCTTCTAGATGGCACTACAGCTGTAGCTGTTTGTCACTGTTCAACCTTTCCTCTTAATATGAATACTGAAATTGAAGAATAGGTCAAAATCTCTTGTCTTCTGGAATAAGTGAAGTTCTTTGTTCCCCTACCTGAACCTGTTTGGTTTGCCCCAGAAGTATTGTTATTATAAGTTTATGAGATAAATTTTAACTTCAACTTAATTTTCAGTACTTCATTATGTAAGAAATCTTTGTGTCATTTTAGACTTCTAGACCTTTTCTCTTAAAGTTTGCATCATAAAGGATGGATGTATGATATATTCTGGAAAGAGTTGCAGCTATCTGAAATCTTGATGCCAGTTTCTTTGTTATGTGGCTTATTCAATAGTGCAGGCAAGACTTGGAGGTTTGCCAAGTCATAATGTTTGCCTGCACCTCCTTGTTCTGTCTTGACCATCTTGAAGAGAAATATGAAGTGCCTCAAGAGAAAAGTCTGCCTTTTTTGTAGACTTCATTGTTACAGAAAATGGTATGGCCAGTGCTAAGACATCATAGGTTTTCTCTACCATCTAGAAAAGCACAGTATGGTTACCAGTTTGAATCACAGACCATGTAATGTCACCAGTCATTCTGGCATTAAGCCCATACTTGCTTTCAGCAAAAATGTCCTTTTAGAAAGGTATTTTCACTTAATGCGTGCAAGGGATGGAAATTTGTTCCTGGGCTTAATCACCTGACTTTTTAAACATATATCTTGTTACTTATCTGATTGACCTACCCTTTTTGAAATGTATGAGGGGATTCTTATTAGATGTTATATATTGACCAAATACACTGTTTTCCAAAATTTTCAGAATGTAGAGTCTCTTTGATGAATGTTGCAATGTGAAAGAAGTGGATTTACAAAGAGTTAGAGCTCAAGAATAAAAAAACTAGAACTAGAAAGGCAGATACAGCATTTTTGCTGTTTCTTGCTAGTTCCTTATTGCTGCCTGTTATACAATCCTTATTTAAATGATCCCACATAAGTTTCATGCATTATGCTGTTAGCCTAATAGATGGGTGTTTAAGGCATCACGTCGTTTGGGAATTTTGCATCTAGCATGGAGTTTAGACCTCCTTTTAAACCTTAAAGGGAGAACTCTAGACCGTAAAATTACTTCTCTTTCACTGGCCACTACTATTAGTGCTGCTTTTGTAGCTCTCAATGATTTTCGTAGGGTTGGTCTATTGTTAATGCTAATGCAAGTTTAATTTCTTATAAAGTCATATTTCTTGAATCGTTAGATTCATATTCTGTGGATAACAGAAATATGCCATATGACACATCTGTCTAGAAAGGTTTCATTAAAGAAAAAAGGAAAACTTTATCTGCCCTACTACATCTGATATATTAGTACAGTACATTGATTATTGTGTTATTTTGTACATAATGGAAAAGGTAGTGTATATTCTGAGCATTTAGGATTCTAGCCACTTCTAACTTCTCCCTCAGTTGAATATCCTTTAGGGGTTGAAACATGCCCTTGGTAGTTTTCTAAGGTTAGTAATAAAGATGAGGGCTGTTAAGTAGTTAGTGGCACCATATATAACTCTATAAATCTTAACATTATAGTCATATGTTAAAAGGAATGTGACTAGCACATAAAATCTTAGTAAACAGGTGAAGTCTTAGAAAAATTAAGTGGCTATCTCCTTTAAGAAAAAAAAAAACCCCTGTTAGTCTGTCCTAATTTTCTTTGAGAGTAGATTGCAGGCTGAAAATAAGATCTGTAGCTATTTTCTTTAGTTTATTCCATGCCTCCTTTGAGTAGTGTCCTACAGAATTGCATATAGTAGACTATCCCCAGTTTTATTGCTGAGTATGATGCTATATGGTATGGAGTGGTCCCTCTGGTCAGTTGGGGTCACCTGTCCCACCTTTTTCTTCTCACAGCCTCCTTGGGGGCAGGGGCAAGCCAGGACAGGGCAGGGGGCTGCAGCATGAGGAACAGAGAAGGTCTCGGTGCCATGCAAGCACTGCTCAGCAATTGCTGAAACACTGGTGTGTTATCAACACTTAGGCACAACTAGAAGAACAGGCAGCTGTGAAGAAAACTGCCTCCATCCCAGCCAGACCCAGTACCCCTGGGATTACAGGAGTCAGATGGGTTTAGATTAATGGAATTGAAATATAACATTTTGATTCCATTCATATGTGTGTCTTTTCTCTCCTGCATGGCTTGATTGTTTATGTACATCATGTTGTTAACCTTCACGTGATTTGTTAGTAGCAAGCTTTGGCTACAAAGTTGTACCCTTTATTTAAGCAGTCTGATCAATGAGTTCTGTCAATTACTTTTACACTGATCAATCTCACATCTGAATTATCAGCCCTTGAAGACATGAGAGTTACAGCTCTTTGAAGTGTGACTTCTGACACCAGAGAATAACACGTTGGCACAACTGGTACTGATTGTACTTGTACCACTATTTTGAGAAACTTATGGTAAATCTTCATTTTTTTAATGCTAGAGCCACTCTAAAGGTCTTGAGATTACAGTGCTTTGATCTGCAAATTACTGTGTAGTTCTACCTCTCAAGACCTCCAGGAAAAGCACTCTGTAAATAGTGATGCCCTAAAAGAAAGCAGATCCATATTTTTCTGAGACAAGCTAAGTACTTTTTATGTCAAGTTTTTGTTACCTGTGGTAACCAGCCATGTTCCAAGAAAGCAATGTGATCATATGGTGTTGTTACCTATGCTTGTTACAGTTTTGCTAATGTGCTTTTGCTCCTGTGTTAGACTTTTTTCTGCTTCTCATGATTAACCTGTAAAGGTTTTCCCAAGCCACTAGTCAGGCAGATAAAAATTTTCCATCACACAACTAAGCTACATTTAACATATGCTCAGATGTTCATGGTAAATAAAGCTGGAAAGAACACAGTTGGATTTTCTAGAGTAGTTTCATGCAACTGCATGCTTAGAAATAAATTCACAGCTAATTGGTGCTAAATTGCATTATACTTCACAAAATCAAATTTCTTCATTAGAGAATTTAGATTTACTTCACAGTGCTCATTAATTGTTCTCACATTCTTTGATATAGTCATATATATATAAAGGAAAACCAGAGCATAAATGTGTTAAGCTTAAGGATTTAAACATAACAAAAATCAAGAATCACAGAATTGAGATTGAATATTTACTCAGTCTTGACTGAAGTAGTAACCTCTGAAATAGCACTAAATTACATAACAGAATATCCTTTCCCAGGTACCATAGGTAATACAGGGCAACATATCATATAAATTATTTAATATAACATACAGTTGACAGGCTAAAGGACCTAAAATTCACACAATGAAGTTAGAGAGTAACTCTACTCTGTGCACCATACACATGTAGGGCTAAATTTTTAAAGGGGTCTCATTTTTCCCTCTGATTTCATATCCTCAGTCTATTTCATGCATGTATGATAGGATTAAGATACCAATTTTTTTTACTTCAGTCCCTAATTGATCTATCTTAATCCTTTCATATCTGTCCTTAAAATAAGAGGCCATCTTTAAAAATTTCACCTAAAGTGCTCAATTTTGCCTTCAGATACCTCCATGCAACTTCCATTGAAGTAATTGGAGCTGTGCCTGCATATCTGATGGTGGGACTGGACTCATTGCAATTAAGGTACACATTTACTGGCATAATTAGTCATCTGGAATAATTGCTGGGCCCAGTGTGACATTCTGCATGTGCAGAATTTGCTAGATTGGACTCTGCATTATGGGGGACTGAAGATAATGATAATTTTATTTCATGCCTTAGATTTGTAATTGTAGTAGAATTTTAATTTAGTTTGAAGTACTTAATTTTCTTATTTTTAAATAAGAAATGTGGAAGAAATTCACAATGATGCCCTTGTATATATTTTCATACCCAATCAGCACAGAGACATTCTATCATTTCCACGAGCATGTTACAAATGGTATGTGCAGGCACAATTGTGATGATTTGTGCAGTAGCTTATAGTTTAAAATATCCAATCCTGAGTGTAGTGCTTTTTTTTTTTTTGCCTTGTATTTTTGTGCTGCTAAAGGACAGACAAAAAAAAATCTGTAAATAATGGCACAATGTATAAGTAACACCATAAAAGCCACACATGAGAACTTTAGTACTTCTTAATTGAAAATACATAGAGTACTTATTTTCCAGTAATTTAAAATTATCTGTGTTTTGTGATTGCAAGTTGATTACAGGCAGCTTTAAATATAGGTGTCTCTCTCCTGTCACTGATCTGGGGAGGGGCTCTTTCACTTACAAATTAGTTGTTTTGTAGAGAGCAATATAAATCCACGATTGGCGCAAAAGCAGAAGATTTTGTGGACGGTGCCTCAAATAAAATTGAATTTGTGACACATAAAAAATTCCAACTTAAAAGAAGTTTTTCTGAGATGTTATAACCTGTTAAACCGCAATGAACGTAGCGAATTCCTGTGATTTAGAATAGTTGCTGATAAATATTTGGGTCTAGTTGTAGAACTGCTAAAAAGTGACAGTTTTCATGGTATTGATGTTACCTGTATTGCTTTGAATTTAAAATGCTATGAAGCTTAAGAATAGCAGAATATATAGATCCCTCTGAAATTTATTTGCTACCACGTAGGTTAAGTTGCTTGGAGGAAGCCTTGGCCCAGGGGCATTTACAGCACTCTGTTAGTGCGAGGTCGAATGCCTGTGGCAGGCACAGCCAATATGAATTGCCATAACTTGCTCAAGTTGAAGAAGATGCTCTTTATAGCACAACAACTCCTTGAAGGTACAAGATACGTGTTTTTAAAGAAACACTGCCATATGGAAGTTGAAAACACAACAAATAATTATTTGAAGTAAAGGTGATCATTGCAGAACAAAGTAGTGATTTTAAAGGAGGTCTTGTTAAAAAAAACCAAACTACTAGAAAATTACTGTGGTTTTGATATGACTGGTTGAATGGAGAAATTATTCCTCTCAAATAGTCTTAGCTATGTTTCAAGATAGTAGGAGGAGTTAATTACTCTAAAAATAAATTTTAATACCTGTTTCATGCATTAATTATTAGAATGCTACTGTATTATTTTCTATGTTTAAACAAGCACATGCTTAGATGATCATGGATTTACATCCCTTGCATCCAGAATATTTAACAGGTGTATCATTCAGCCTGCCACTTAAGTTTTTTCAGTCTTTTCATATCTGTTGCACCAGCTTGATTATGTGTAGAAATTGGGATGTCTGCCCATTTTCAGGTAAAGACTCGCGCAATAAAAGTGGTTGATTTCTTGACATTAGTGTTCCTTTGTTCTGTGCTTACACCCTGCTTGTTCTACATGTTTGTACATTTCTTTGTTTTGTTGAAATGGAAATGAGCTAAAATTGTTGCTAAACCATTTGCTTTTTCCAAAACTTTTTCTCTATTTTTAATTGATTTTCATTGTGTGTTTTTGCAGCAAGCTTAGTAGTGGAGGAGCGAACGAGACAGATGAAAATGAAAGTGCACCGTTATAATCAGACATCAGGGTCTGGTTCTAGCCAAGAACATGAGCGTGAGCAATATACCAAGGTAAAGTCAGTAGTCTTGGAATGATACTTTGGCTTTAACATTGAAGGCGTAGACTTGTTTATTTAACATATTATCTAACCTTCAAGAACACTGTATTTTAAATCCTGACAGAAATGTTTTCAAGTAACAGCTTTTTAGCATCACTTGTGCCCCCTTCTGATGTGTATTAGTCTTTGACATCAACTAAAATGAATCTGGAAAAACCAATGTGTTTAAAAACTTCAGGAAAGCTTTTCAGAATTAAAAAGTTCAGGAAAGAAAGTTCCTTCAACAGCTGTTAAAAAGAGGCTTATCACATCTAGCTTATGAAGTTGTTAGATTTCCAATCCCTAGAGTGTGGAAAATAGGGCCATGAAAGAGTAGGTTGGCCCTTGTTGCTGTCTGATGTGGAGAAAGCTAGACAGAACAAGGTCCAATCTCACGCAGATGTTCACATATTTGTATAATGTTTTTGCATCCTAATAGTGTCAGAGATAAATTATTTCCTTTCTTGAAGTGCCTACTGATTACTTTGGTTTCCTTTTCTAATAAAAGCATAAAGAATTTCTGTGATAATAGAATATATTGAAATTAGGTTAACAAAGTTGTAAAGAGGGATTTTGTTTTCTTGATAAGGCTAAAATGATAGACCATAACTTTGTAATTTAAACTCTATAGGGTTCTAAGCAAACTGATAAAAATGTCTTGCACATCTGCACTGCTGCTTACAAATCAAGCTGTGAGGAGCTGGATGCTCCTGAAGATACAGGTTAAAATAATGTATAAGTGAGGTACTCATCTAAAGCAAAATCACAAATTTACTTTGGAATGGTTAAATAGGAAATCTGGCAGCTAAATTTTAATACCTAACAGATTTGAAGGATTGGTTCAAGATCTTGTTGCAGTTAAGTATGCGGACAACTTTAATAAGAACTTAAATGAACAGTTCTCAAAAAGAAGAGAAACAAGAGAAACAAGGCTTTAAGTTCTGAGTGGCCAAATTGTGGGATATCAGTGCTGTTAAAAAACTCAACAGTAGAAATTTCCAATGAGATCTTCTCTCAGAAGAAGGAATTTGTTTAATTAAAACAACTCAGTTGCTGCTGGGTTTGCTGCTACCTTCAAAAGAGGTCCTCTCAGGGTAAGAGGGTGAGATGCAGTGTCTCTGTGGTACTTCCCAACCACTTAACAAGGTAAAAAAAATAGGGTTGGTAAAATTTTCATTTGAGAGAGGCAATACGCAATCTGAGGACTTTTGCTAGGATGACCAGAGACCTTTGTTCAGAGTCAAAGGCCAGGTTTCTGAGTTAGATTATATGTTACAGATTGATTAAAATTTTTGTATTTATCATTCTTAAACATATTTTTAATCCTAATTCTCTAATATTTATGATAAGCATCGTTTTGACCCTCCAATATATTTTTCTTATTTGATCAGTGTAGTTCCAATGTATGGTTAAATATTTGTTAGAAAACATCAACCTGCAATGTTACAAATTTCTCTTATCCTTAGAATCTTGAGGTTTTAGGGTCTTCTTTTGGTTTTAAATGCATGTGCAAATCAAAAGAGAAATCATGATGAGTACTGAATCAAAAGAACACTGAAATTATTTTATTCAGAATTTTGCTTCACTTCACTATGGTGACAGTCATCACTTTAAAAATGCTACCAAAGCAAACCTTATGCTACTGTCTCTCTATCCTGAGAAAATGGTGAAAGAGTCAAGAAAATAGCCAAGACAGATGAAGATTTGGACATTTGAAAATGTAGTATGTTATATCAGCTGTTGTGGTAAAGCTGATGACTGAGACTTCTCAGAATTGAAGACTGTACCCAATTTCTGGTGCCAAAATTTGTGAAAAATCTTTGAAAGCTGCAGAAACAAGACTGACTTTAAATAAAAAAATAAAAAATATTAAGTGGTATAATAGGCATTCTGGAATAGTGAAAAAGAAATATTTACTGACTATTCAAGAAATAGCAATTGCAAGTAGAGTTTTTCCCTCTTTAACCAAAATGCTTCTTTCTTTCCTAAATAGCAGTGTTTTCCCATTGCTCCAGAAAATAAATATATTTATTAGAGAAATTATACTGTTCTGAACATTGAGAAAATAGTTCATTCTGCATTTCAGAGCAATCAGCTCACATGGGTTTGATTCTTCCAATATTTTTACATTTGCAAATATGCTTGTTTTATTACACACAAAATTTTCTAAACCATTCAAAAATTTTCCTTCAGTATGGGACTGGATCATATTTGCAATGGTTAATTATGCATATACAAAATAATTCCTGAAAGTTAAATAAATTTTCTCTTATATTGAAACAAGCCTTTTTTAAACAGAGATGTTGTAACTGGTCCTTTGCAATTTCTTGTCAATTTCTGATGCATTACAGTTTTGGAATTTTTCCCACTCAGTTTCTTAAATTTCTAGTTACAGTAAGCAAGCAATGATTTTCCAAATATGCACTATGCAGGTTTCCATTTTTAACATCCATTAATGGATTTTGAATAGGCAACAGTCTGCCCTGCAACATTCGTATATGTCTTCATGGCTGTTCCACTCTCTTTTGAGATTTTCACAGAGCTCACATCTTTATTTCTTCCCAGTGTACTGAAAAGACTCCATAATTTATGTGAAACAGTTAACTTCTAATAAGCTAAACAAAAAAAAACCAAAAACAAACAAACAAAAAAAAAACACAAAAAAAAAAAAAAAGGAAAAAAAAACCCCAAAAAAAAACCCCCAAAAAACACCAAAAAAAATTAAAAAACCACCAGACCTCTGAGGATTTTTCAAAAGCATTTAAAGAAGAGCTTTAAACATGTCTGCCTTCTTTCTTATATATTGGTGAGGCTGTAGTGGCTAGTGTGCACATATTTGTGCTGTTTCAGTGCTTGAAAGAATCAAAACATTTGTTGGCATAATTCTGGATTTGCACAGAGGTGAATTACAGTGTAACTCAATTATCCTTTTAATTCAAAATACAGTAAGTGTTTTTATTCTATATGGCCCACATAGAACACAAACACGATGCTTGCAGTTGCTCTGGTTTAGCATTTTTTTGGAAGTTCTGTTTATTCAAGAGAGTTACTGATTAGAGCACTGTAATGTGTACTTAAAAAGGATATCACTCTATATTTAGATGCAGTACTGGTTTAAGACTGTATGTGATTGAAAAGCATTTAGCATAAAAGTGTAATCATGGCATTTGTTCAGTGGCAATGTGGATTTAACTCAATAGTTGCTGTCTTAGCTTATGTGTTAACAGTTAATGTCTAAAGCAGGGGCTGGGTAGGATACTTGGGCTGACAGGAGGCTGATTGTATTAAGTTTTACATCATACTGGGTAAGGCATCTAGGGCTGTATATAGAAAATGCTTTTGGACATGGATGTGACATCTTCTTTTTGTCCCCTTCACCCACCTTGAAGAAAAAAATCTTTAATATGTGTTGTGTTAAAATGACAGTCACTCCAGTGCTGGCTGGATTTCGCAGAATTTAGTCAGTTCCATTCATTTGACCTGTGAGCTTCACTGCAATTTCCTCCTAGTTTGACTTACTCAATTTTACTGTTCCCTGTTTGGGAGCTGAGCTGTGTTCATAGGAGTTGGATACAATTGTAGGAAGGGTTTTTAGAATCACTGGTGCTTAGTGGCCTCTGGACCACGGCATGAGCTGCTCCTGAGATAGAAGCTGGTGGGAGTCAGTGGTGAGTCCTGAACACCCTAAGGTGCCAGCTGCTGGGCTGTGAATGCCAGCAGCATTCAGAGCAACCCCATGTGAGCAATCATAAAGCTGAAGGTGCTTTGTGGAGGATTCAGTGTTTTCTGACAAAATTCCTGATCAGTCTGCCTCAAAAGATAGCTGCGATCTCAAGACTTGTGTAGTCCCTGGATGAATCTGTGCATCTGGTCTGTATTTGCCTTTCCTCATGTTAATGACCTCATTTTAAACCCATTTTATTTTCTCATTTAATTTCCTCATTTTAAGCACATAATGAGGTATATATTTGTCAAGGTTAGTCACCTGGGGCTTTTTTTGCAAAGGACAGCATACTCATTTAATTTTCAAAGCTCTGAAACCATTCTTCATGGTTTTGGAAGTTAAATCGAGGAATATGAATACTTCCATATTAGAAATACTTTCTAATAGGAAAGATAATCCAATTATAATGAACTGTTAAATAACTTCTAAGATGTGCCTTATAATCAGTAAAATTGCTAACATTGTTAGTCATGAAGAAGCTGTAAAATAATTTGTGAAGTACATTATTTTGGTTTGTGTCTATGCTCTTTCCATTGATGTTAACACATCTGCAGTTCATCATACCCCTTTTTTCTCCTTTTGCTGGTGAGCAAGAAGCAGCAGCTCCACAGGTGGTAAGGTGAATGGAAGAACTGCATTCCAGCTGTTTATAAATGTCTGCTTTTGTAATGCAGGCAAGGAAAGCACAGATATTTTTGGCATTTGAAACTAGCTGTTATTAATGTTTAAAAAAACAGACCTACTCTTTAGTAATTGCTATTGAAGTTGCAGCCAACTTCACTGACTCTCTTAATGTGATGAATTGCACACCTTGGAAAAGAAATGTTACATAAGCTTTAAGATAGAGAGTTGAAAGAGAAGTGGTCACACTGAAAATATACTTCATTTTGAAGCTTCAAAATGATGTAATGTTTAAATATAACGTCTCAGGGAAATTTATTGCAAATATATGAGCAGTTTCAAAGAGCAGCAGTTTTTTTGCTTTGCAGCAGAACTTTATCATATTATTTTTGAGCTCAGTTGGAAACCTGCAAGCATTACTTCATTGCAGGTACCATATAAGAGGATATTAGCCCATGTTATTTTTCTTCTGAATTATACATTCAGGTGTATTGCAGCAGTAAAATATTCTCAGTTTAATGAGCACTGCTTTGTGGAATAGTGCTATTTATTTCTCTCTGTATTTGAAGGGAAAAAAAGGGTAACTTCAAAATTGCCTTTATTTTGTTCATCTGTTAGCTATGATGACTGATTGTCAGATTGTATCAGAGGTAGGTAGGAAATCAGTAGGACAAATTGTATGCCTCCTGTAGAAGTCTGTGAATTAATTAGGAGCAGCAGGTATAAGAAAAAGCTAAATCCAGGAGCAGTGGTAGTAAAATGTAAACTCTGTAGCGCTCAGCATTAATTTTCAGCATCACTACTTTTTGTGCTAATCTCTATTTCTGTGAAGGGAAAGGTTTTCAGTTTCCTGGGAATCACAGCCATGGCATACAGTATAAAGGGATAGGAAAAGCTCAGCCATTCCATGAAAATCTCATTTAGGAAGGGATGCTCCATGTTTTTTGCAGTAGCTGTGTAATTGCAATACAAGGCAAGTAGAAGACATGGATTCAGTTTTTTCTTTATGTCCCATCTCACTGTAAAATTCTCTGTTTACCAAAATATTAAAAACTGTCTTTTAAGCCAGTCTGATATCTACAAAATAATTCAATTTTTCAGACTGCTGGACTATAGGGAGCAAAACAGAGTGAGGGTATCTACATAGCCCCACTTACAGGATGATACCATAAAGGGCTGAAGACCTCTGCTCCAGTAAATGGTTTCATATTGATACTGAACAGTCAATTGATGAGGCTGAATCTCTAAAAAGCCACTGATACACAAACTGATACTTCTAACTTCTCTCCCAGTATTCTAACCAGTAAGATGCACAACCATGCTGGATGCTTTCCCTCACTCCCCTCTCCCCATCTTCCTCAGCCCACCTAGCTACCCCATGAAAGGTGGAACAAATTCAGTACAAGTGAAACAGAGAGTCTTTTTCCTGACATACCCAGTCCCTCTGTTGAATCATAAGTTGAATGCTAACAGCTAGATTCAGGTGTGGCTTGGAAAAAAGGCCAGCAGCCAAAACCTCCCTCAATAAGTAGAAGAAATGCTTCCAGCAGGACAGCTTCCAGAAGTCGCTGCATCTGGCCTTGGTGGTTCTCTGGTGGGGGAGTCTGCCTTCTCCAGCAGCCTGTCATGGTTGCTCAGGGACCACCTACGTCTTCTACTACTGCAGGTTCACTGTGTACACTCTCAAACAAAAAGCCACAAAGAGAATATGGACTATTGGTGAGGAATAGAAGCAATTGGACATTATAATGGCAGAGGGAAGAGGTCAGATTGCCTTCAGCTAATACAAAAAAAAGCATGGAGGTATTTCTGAAACAGTCTGATACTATATCTAAGAAACCCCATGCATTTGAGAGAGGTTGTTTGGTTATATTTTAAACAAAGAATTTTTTTGAAACCTCAACTTCAAAGGAATAATTTGTATATATAATCTCAATTTGTGGGATGGGTGAAATCCTTATTTCACTGGAATCAACAGAAATTTAATATTTAATGAGCTGATTTTACAGATTGCAAATCTGTTTAGCTTAATGGAAAGCCAGATCATTCCATGTGTTCAGATGGTTTTCATATTTTTATATGTCTCATTTAGAGTAGCTTGAAGGATTCTTTAGGAATTCTTTAGGAATTTTGCATAAAACATCAAGTCTGATTCAGGACTGGGGCGATTTAACTTAAGCTGGAGAGAAATCACCATTCAGTTTTCTAGCCTCTGAATGTTTATATTTAGCCTATGTAAAAAGTTTCCAAACTTGTATTCTTGCTTTGAATATTTTTTTAGACTTTAGAAGGAAAACATGATATCTTATTATGAAAGAGGTCTGATAAGAATTAGTATACTTTGTGTTTCAATTTTGAAGTTACCATTTTATCTTGCAGTCTGAAGGATAGCAATCAGCAAAATTGTTTAACAGACTCTGCAAGCCATTAACAAAAGGTGATTTGAATAAACACATCAGCATAGTCTCCCCCAACTGGACATTTATATTCAGTAAAGTCAGAAGTCACTTGTAAAGAGAACCTTCTGATAAATTCCTGCTGTAGTTGAAAACTTTTTTGAACATCATGGTACTTGATTCCTTTCTGTTACCCATTTTCTTAAAGTCACAGCCTTGTCTCCTGCAGATGTTTTTACTCAGCCACTGCGAACCCTTCGCTGGGTACTGCTTTGAGTTTCTGCTAAGCAGTGTTCTAATGCACACCTGAAAAACAGTGAGACAGTAAATGTATATAACCTCCATTTGTCCTTTAGATGTCTATATTTACAATTGGTGCTTAGAATTGCTTTATTCTTTCCCCTTCTCTACTCCTATTGACTTCCTCATTTTATCTTCAATGTTTTACCAAGAGGTTTCCGAGTGTGCACAAGCATAGCTGCTGAAAGGCACTGGAGCAAGAGAAGATAAACCTGGCTTAAGGAAAGGAGACCTGACACATTCATCTGTACAAACTCAAGCTTGTGTTTGCCAGGTTTTTGAAATTAAGTCATGGCATCTGCTGAGTGATTCAGCCAGCAACCCAGTGCCTAGTTGGAGTTTGTATATTCACAGACAGCCACAGATTTGTGTATTATTCTCAAATAAACTTTTATGACTTGTAATTTTACAGAGCACAGATCTAAAAAATGAACTCCCTAGAGTGTCATGTCAAAAACTGCCTAGTGCTCCTATGTGTTAATAGTTTTCCCATAATGTACCCTGGGAAGTATATCACAGGTTTAGTTGCTTTCCAGCCAAGACTACCTTCCTCTAATGACAGTGAGTTTTAGTTTTGTGAGCCTGAAAACTATTTGGTCCTCATATCTGTATGAGTGAAAATTTAGGTAAGTGTGACATTGCTAGGATTGAAGCTTCCTTTTGTACTTGTCTGACTGATGGTGTCACAGTTGATTTGAAAAGTGAACTATCTTCTATGTCTGTCCACATATTCCTCCTTCTAGCTCTTAGGCATGTGCAGATGTAAAAGCAACTAGATCAGGGAATTGCCTGGAAAAAAAGACTGTATTTACTGAGTTAGCATTCTGCCAAACTAGTCCTCTAGTATCACATTACAAAGAGAAATTTTGACATAGAAAATGTTTTGGGTTTTTTTGGTTTTGTTTTTTTTTTGTAGAGTATAGGAACTGATATCAGTCCCTAATACCCTCATGTAGCATTACATTTAATTCAGGTTCATATGCAGTTTATGTGCAGGTATTTCATAGCATATATTTTTAATATTTTAAAAATGTAAAAAATAGTCTATAGCCAAATAGATGGTATGCATATACTTGAGATGTCTGTCTGCTGCATAAATATTTCATATAAATATTTCATTGTTGTAGTTCTAGTGCGCTGAAGAACCAACAGCCTATTTAATTTCCAGTGTGTTATTTTATTCCGAGTATCTTCTTTGTCCATAAATAACATGTTTCATTTCTGCACTAGACATAAAGGCATTATTTAATGTAGGCATATCTTTGAATATCATACAATTTTGTTATATCTAAAAGCAGTTAAAGAGAATTGTCATACTTAGGTCATGTGTTGTCTCAATGAATGCTTTCTGTTTTGATGAGACTGCTCACCCTTTCTTTTCTTGATCTCTAGTATAATATACAAACAGATCAGTACAGAAGTTGTGATAACGTCTCTGCCAAATCATCAGATAGTGATGTCAGTGACGTGTCAGCCATTTCCCGAACCAGCAGTGCCTCTCGCCTCAGCAGCACAAGTTTTATGTCAGAGCAATCTGAGCGCCCTCGGGGCAGGATCAGGTGAGTTCTCCATGCAGCTTCCATTGCATCCCACTCCTGCTTTCACTGAGTGCCAGAACACAACCAGAAATTCTTGAAACTGGATAACCACAACACGAGAATTTGTGAAAAATGTTATGCACATATAAACTGTCTTCCATGACTGGCCTAAGATGACAATAGTTTTGCAGTTGTGCATCCTAAACAGAAAGCAAACTTCCATGAGAAGATGATAGATTAATGTATATATCCCACTTGAACCTGAACACAGGCTATCCTCTCATTGTTGGCTAAGAATGAGAGTAATCAGTATGTCCGTAAGGTATTACACCAGAAATATTACTAGATTTTTAGGTTTAGCAGTTTTTTCATAAAAGCTTGGTTTTTCTTCCTCAATATGTTTTTCCCTACCTACATGCCTTTATTTTGCTGTTTTCATGTGCGTGACAAATTACTAGATTTTAAACTATTATTCATGTAGTAATTTTGATATTTCTTTTTCAAAAGTAGTTTAATTCATTTCCATTATCAATAATCAAATACATCTTTCATCCTTGATACTACTCTATTCTGAGCTTAGGGCTTTTTTGGATGCACACATTGGTTTTTGTTTTCATTTAACTTGATGACAAAACTCTCAGCAACTACAACGGCTCTAGGATTAGCTTGATAGTCTTTGATTACATTTGCCAGTTCCTGAACTGTCAAAAATTTGACTTTAGGTATTGTAAAACACAAGAAGAATTATGAACTGTAAAAAACAAAATCATCCCTACCAGGAAATCTGCCTAATATAAGTCTGGAAGGCATCATTTGCCACTCAGAACACTTGTAGACAGACTCAGTGTCTGAGAAGATCAGCTGCAGGAGTTTGGTATGTTTATGCAAAAGGAGGGAATGTTAGGAAAACTCAGAAACTGGCCTCTGTGTTTGAGCTAGATACACCTCATTTTCTTTTCAAGGAATGTTCACAAGCATGTTTAAAGTCATATTTCAGATTGGTGGAGGTATAAGCTGACAGCTGCAGTAATCCATGATCCAGCAGAACACTGCAGTGGAACCATAAATACATTTAAAGTAATTTCAATTCATGTCTTTAAATGCTGCATTTGGTCATGTCTTAGCTTTTCAGTATTTGACTCCTGCAAGGGTTTTTTTCATACCAAAATACCTTATTTCATAGACACAGAATTGTTCCTACAAGGGTTTTTTTCATACCAAAATACCTTATTTCATAGACGCAGAATTGTGCTGGGGTTGTTTAGCCTGGAGAAAAGGAGACTCAAGGGTGACCTTATCACTCTCTCCAACTTCCTGAAGGGTGGCTGTGGTGAGCTGGGGGTCAGTCTCTTTCTCCGGGCAACAACAGATAGAGCAAGAGGACACAGTTTCAAGCTGCACCAAGGGAGACACAGGCTAGATTTAAGGAGGAAGTTTTTCACAGAAAGAGAGGTCAAATACTGGAATCGTCTGCTCAGGTAGGTGGTGGAGTCACCATCCCTGGATGTGTTTAAAGAAAGACTGGATGTGGCACTTGGTGCCATGATCTAGTTGAGGTGTTAGAACGTGGGTTGGACTCGATGATCTTAAAGGTCTCTTCCAACCTAGAAATTCTGTGATTCTCTCACAGTGTGTTTGTCAGGTTCAACAAAAATGGGATTTTTTCCCACAGATATGTTTAACAGATTTTATCAGAAATAGTCCTTGAGTTCCAAATACCTGATCATAAATATCAGGACTGGGAGAGCCAGTAACCTTGTGTGAGCCTGGCAAGGGTGAAACCTGGACTCAAATCCTCAACCTCTTCCATTCTTAGGAGTAGCAGGGCACTTTGGGTGCAGGATTGGGTGACCTAGTACACAAAGCCAAGTGTCTGCAGTGGGAGTTCCAGTTCAGCTTCACTCTAGACCAGTAAAGTGAGATGTAATTGTAATTCAGATGCCTTTCCTTCCTGATACTGTCCACAGGATCAATAATCAGAATCATTAATCAGAAATTAGATGCTTTTTGGTTGCTTGCTTTAATCTTCTCTAAATTCAGGTAGTATTTCCATAGTGAAGAAAATGTGTAGCAATAACATACAATGCAGTTCCTTCAGTAAAAATATGAGGAAGAAATTGAAAGATTGGGGAAAAGGTTGATTGTTTTAGGAGCAATTTTTTTCATCTTAAGATTCATGCTGTGTAAATCCAGCCTTAAAAGCTATGTATCTTCAGTGGAATTCACCTAAAAATGGGTTTTTATTAAATTATTTTTTAGCTTCCGTAAGCCTCCGTTATCTTGGATGGTTCCCCTCATCTTCAGACGGGTGTCATAGGCAGGGGAATCATCCTTTTCTAGTATTAATTGTTGAAAAAACTCTAGATGACTTATTTAGATTGGTTGCTTTAATTTTTGACATTTAAGATTAAAAGGATTCTTTCTCTCAATTACTAAAGTTTCTTTGAGGTCAAAAAATTAGAAGTTTTAAGTTCAAGTTTGATTAGTAATTTGAAATTCAAATTTCATTTTTGCCTCCAAAGAACCCAGTGTTAACATATATCAAATAGGATGGGATAGGATAGGGTGGGATGGTTGAGTAGGGAGGGTAGCACGTTTTGTCTACCTGTTTTTGTCATTTTGAAATCACCTATCCAGCATCATCTTCATTTGGAAGTGTGTCAGGCCAGTGGCCATGGCAACTGTGTGAGCATAATGTTATGTTTAAGGACAAAGTTTGCTGAACTGCTTTTTCTACTTACTTTTGCTCTCCAGATACATTCTAGAGATGAAGCTATTAAGCATATAGAAACTCAAATGAGGTAGCTCAGTTCTAGCCATTTCACTAAATTAATCATTCAACAGGTATCCTTACCTTGAAGAGTAGTCCGGGGTTCAGATTAGTAACCTGAAGTGATTGGTGCAATTCTAAATATAAGTATATAAAATAGCTTCTTGCTTTCTAATTTGTTTAGCATTTTCAGGTATGTGTTACAACAAATGACTTTGCATGGATAAGCTACTCTGTATATGAAAATATTCAAAGCATTTTTCTTGTTACCATTCTGGGAAATCTGGTTAGCTGCTGTGCTCTGTAGTTGGAAATGCAGAAAAATGTACCAGGAATTTTTGGTGTGTGATCAAAAAGTTCTGGGACTTCTGGTTTTAATCAGAATCAGATTTGTGAATATGGAGTTGGTGTGCATTTAATGAATGAAGTCAGTCCTTCTTTATTGAGATTTGCTTTTATTGATCATGGTCTTTATGGATTTGTGATACAGTCACACAGTACTTTGTGCCTGCATGTGTTGGAGACGTCACTGTGTATGGCTCTGAAACATTTCTCACATCCTAAATGAAGTGAAGGAAATGTTTTTAATGTGGTTTAATGCAAATGATTGAGAAGTAAGAACCCATGATAATTAATCAGCACCATATGGACTTGATCAGGCAAAGAAGGACATTTACTGACTTAATAAAAAATTATGCCAGAGTCTGTCATTGCATCACTTTTCATTTGTAGCCTGTTAATGGAAAGATACCTGGACTTCTTGGTGCTCTTAAGTAGGGAGTTGTCCTGCATGGTAAAGGTGGGGTGGAGGCTTCTGTTTTGGAGGAATAACAAGCTACCATAAGGTGTTTAATTTAAATCTGATTTAATAAAATCTGCTAAATTTATGAAAGACTTAATAACTTTTTTTTTTTAAGGTGAATGTGCCTCACTGTATCTGGATTTCAAACAAATTGCCCCTGCATTAGGAATATTACTGTTATCTGTAATTTTAAATTTGAAAGCCAGATCTTATTAAGAATTATGTTTTTTATCTTGATCAATGTGTGATATAATATCATTATGTCTGTGCCAAATTTTAATCTGTTTTTGCACGCTTTTTTAAATTGAATGCTTAAGTATAATTAAAATATCTTATATGAGCTTATCAAGGAAAGAGGATAATGTAATGAGTTGTAATAGTGGATTTAAACCAGTTCTAATTGATTTCACATGTTATGCCATGCCACTGAATGGCTTGTATCACAAACTCATATATGGTTTTTGGGATTTGTGTTCTCTGTATGTCGCTGAAGTTTGTACTGTCAGACTCTACCTGACAAACATTTTCTTCCCTGATTTCCAGAACAGAATATACAACTTCTGTGTAGCTGTTGTTCTTTCAGTACACTGACACTTAACTCCAGTACACCTGAGCTTTAAAACAGGAATGATGGAGTAGAGAAATGATGATTGTGATGAAGTGAGGAAGTGGTTGCTGTGTTGATAGGCAATGGGTGCAGAGATGGAGACAGCCAGGACCTCATAAACAACAAAAGAGGGCAGGGAGGAGCCACCCAGAGTTATGCACATTGAATAAGGATGTGATTGAGAGAAGAGCATTTAGGGAAAGCTCTCATACTTTTTCTGGGAAATCAGCACAAGTGTGTGGCTCTCTGGATGGCCTGTGCTCTAAAGCATGGGGAACAAGCAAGAGGAATTAGAGGTTTGTTGTACAGCTACAGGGCTATGGTCTCATCATGATTACAGAGAAGTGGTGGAATAGCTCATATTACTGGAGTGCTGCAATCCATGGAAGCACAGGGCAGGATAGCAAGCCATTTCTGTAAGAGAGCAGAATATGAAAGGAGCTCTGCCTAGAGATGGGTGATGAACCAGCTGAGAGTTTATAGGTCAGGATTAGAGGCCCAACCAATGCCATGATATTGTGGGTGTCTGCTATGGACTTCTTGATCAGGAAGAATTAGATGAAGCCTTCTTCCAGTTGTAGGTTCTGGTTTTCATGGAGAACATAAATCATCCTGGTTTCTGCTGGTTGAGCAATGCAGTAGGGCACAAGTAATCCAGGAGGTTTCTGTAGTACACTGATGACCAAAGCGAAAGTCTGAAGCAAGGACTCAGCAGAGAATGATCAGATCAAGGAACATTTAAATAAACTGGACATGTAAAACTTATTGACATGTGATGAGGTGTACCCATGAATACTAAATGAGCTGGTTTTGACTGATGGCATTGCAAAGCCAGTCAATAATCTTTGTAACGTGGCACCCAGGGGATGTTCTTGAAGACTGGAAGAAGAATCATCACTACTATCTTCAAAAAGGGAAAGGGATCTTGGAAACTTTAGGCCTGTCAGCCTTAGCTCCACCGCTGGGTATGTGATGGAACAAATAATTCTGGAAACTATTTCCAAACATAAGTGTAGAACAAGGGTGTGATTGTGGATAGTCAGCATGAAATTACAAAGGGCAAATCGAGCCTGACCAGCCTGATGGCCTTGTTTCATTAGTTGGCTAGCTTGATGGGTGAAAGAAGAATATCAGATGTTCTCTATCTTGTCTCTGCTAAGTTCAACACACTTTTCTAAAATACCCTCATAGCCAAACTAGGGAAGTACAGCCTAGGTAAGCAAGCAGTGGGGCAAATTGGAAACTGTGAATGCCAGGCTCAGGGCATTGTGACCTGTGACACAAAGTCCACTTGGAGGCAAATAGTTTGTGGTGTATGCTTGGGGTCAATATTAAGGCAGTGCTGTTTAACATCTTCATTAGTGTTTGGAATGATGGGGTAGAATGCATCCTCAGCAGGTTTACAGACAGCAGAAAACTGATAGGAATAGTTGATATAGTAGGAGGATGTGACACTATTCAGAGGGACCTCAATGATGGAGAAAATGGGCCATTAGGAACCTCATTAGGTTCAACAAAGGAAATGAAAAAATCCTGTGCCTGGGGAGCAGTAACCCCACGTGCCATTGCACACTGGGCACGCACAGCTAGAGCACAGTTTTGCAGCTGGAAAGCAGCTTTTCAGGAAAAACCCTTCTGGAGGCTGAGATGAACCTGAGCCAACAGTGCCTCCATGCATTAAAGAAGACCAATACCATCCTGGGCTGAAGAGTGTTGCCAGCAGGCTGAGGAACCTGATCCTTCCCACTCATTAGAGCTGAGTAGCTCTAGTGCGACACCTCTGCAGTTCTAAGTCCCGTGCTGGCTCCCTGGTACAAGGGATATGGAGCACGTCCAGCAAGGGGCCATCAAGCTGGTGAAGGGGTTGGAGTGTCTGTTATACAAAGAGAGGCCAAGAGAGCTGAGTGTCCACCCTGGAGTAGAGAAGTCTCAAGGGAGGTCTTGTCAATAGGCATAAATGCTTGCAGAGTGGGACTGGAGATAAAAGGCCAGACTCTTCTCAGTCAGAGGGTGAGCACGAACTGAAAAAGGCAAATCACACTAAAACACAAGAAAAACCTTTCTTCTGCAAAAATTTATTAAACATTGGAACAGGTGGTACAGAGATTTTGCACGGTCCCAGTATCTGGGGATATCCAAACCCCAAGCAGATATGACCCTGAGCAACCTGCTCTTCCCACAGCTGCGGTATGCAGGAGAGTCAGACCTTGCAATCTCCAAAAGGGTTCTCCAGCCTCTCCTGTTCTGTGACTCTCTTTCAGATTTTCATTTCATGCTGCTTATTATGCTGTTCTCTTGCACAAAATGCTCAGTGTCTTTAGTTTGGAGCCAGGTGAAATGACTGGAGGTTTGCCATCTCACTGAGGACAAACAACAGGATTGAGCTGCAGATCTCTCAAGATGATTTAGCCAGAGATCACTCTCTGGAATGGAGATAGATTTTCTCCCATTGGTTTTCCATCCCCCCATGTAGTACATTGGAGCTAGTTTGATACAATTTATAGTGATGAGGGGCTAGAGAGAAGGGTCTCCTGACCTCTTCTAGGATTGCCAATAATGCTGCTTGTTACATCATAAATGTATGTGATGTGACTGGTGCAATACAGTTGTTCACTCCTTCTCCCACCCTCTCTGTAGACCAGGTCTGCAGCCACCCTTCTCAGCACACTGATTCACTAAAATGCAGCATTACTGCACCACAGAGATGGCTGAGCAAAGTTATACTTCATGTCATAACAGTGAAGGAAAACAACACACCAAGGTTTTTCATGCATTTGATCAGACTGAGGTCTGTGTTGAAATAAAGAAATCCATTAATTTCATTTTAATTACAAAAGTAATTAAAATCTTTATATTGAATTTGTGCTACAGTGACTAAGGGTATAGTCAAGACACTTTACTCATGAAAAAAATGAAATTGAAAAATATTTTAGTTATTGATATAAATATTGCAAACAGAACTAGTGGAGGCAACAACAAACCACTAAAGCTTATTCATCAGTAAAAGTAAATCTCCTGGAAAATAGGAACAAATTCACAAGTAATTTCAGACTGGCTTTGTGGAAGATATTCACTATGCCACACTCATTATCTAAACCCGGGAGAAGATCCTGAAAATGTGTGGAGTATAACAAATATTTTGTACCCTGCCTAAGTTTGATCCCATATTTCGTAACGAACCAGTGTAAGTTCACATTATATAAACGAAGGATTGAGCTATACAAATTTGCAGTGGAATGTGCAGTTCTGGAGCCCAGCATAAGAGGGATCTGTTTGTGTATACTAGGTAAAATTCCTATGGTTTATAGCTCTCATTACTGGTATTCTGTATACAAATAAATACTATTTTAATTATTCAAGGTGTTATCAACCCAGATCCTTGTCTGGCAAAGGAGACATCATATACTTGAAGTCAAGGTGGTTCCTCATTCTTGGATTCTGAGAGCCTTCAGGGTGTCATAGGAGAAGGCACAGTTGATCACCTTGTGTGCTGTACGTGCTGTGGCACTGCCAAGCAGGCTTAAAGAAACCAAATCCCCTGCGTGCCTCCTGCATGCCTAGCTGTGTGCATCAGGTAACCATGACCACAGTGCTCTGGCAGCTGGGTCTCTTGCTTAGAAGTAGGTGTTAGCAATATATGAAGAGCTAGATCCTACAAATCTCCACAGCTGCACAAGCAGTGGTGTGGCAATATCAGTCTGTGTCATGTTGAAAGCTGGCCCTCAATGGCATTTTCAAAGGGGTGTTTCCTGGGTTTCTGCTTAACTTCTGCCATGTGCAGCATTTCAAAGCATCACTGTGGAAGGTCTGTTCCATATTTCTCAGGCCTAAAGCACCACAGAGTGAAATTACATACCTGCAGCAGCAGCAGAATTTATGAATTCTGCTGCGTATAGTTTCACTTATGAATCAGATCAACCTTTTCAGCTGTCACATTTCTAAAGAATCTTGATCCAAATTCTCATTTGCCATTTATCTTCCATATTATACCTGCGTCAAAGCCTGAATAGCTAAGGTCTTGCAAATTTATAGATGGCTGCACTTGCAGTTTATCAGCTGGGCTATGGGTCACCAGAATCAATGCTTCAATATGATTTGGTTTTAATCAGCTGTCAAATCTCCAGTGCAATGGTGCTCATTGAGAAGTTACTAGTTTCTTTTCTTAATGTGAACTGGCATGGTTTCGGGGACATAATGCTGTTGTTCTCTATTCTGAAGTTTCCATTTTTAATGGTCAAAATACTAAGTTCCCAATTTATTTTTAAAATTATGTCTCTGCAAATTTAACTTGATTTAAAATCGAGTATTTATTGACCTGGGTATTTCCTTCTTGTGACAAATTGTAGATCCTGCAATTTTAATGTGCAAGATTTTTTAAGATGATTAGGCTATATTTCTCATAAGTGTGAAATCCTACCTCTTCTATGTAAATTGGAATTCCTCCTTTCTAAGAAAGAGAGATACTAGAACCAGTCTACACTAATTAAAGTAATTTGTATATTTACAATGCAATATTTCTTTTGTTTTAAAATGTACAAATAACAGTCTTTTTTTCTGGATTTTTGGAAATGTATAAGCCAAAAAACAATGTGAATTTCACAGGAAAGTGATAGCCCATTAAGCTCTTTAACAAGTCTACACTCAAGGCAGTGATACATTTTTTCAATAATTAATACACTTTTAATGGTTATTAATAACAGGCTGTGGAACACATTGACATAAGGGTAACATTTTAAATCTGGGTTTAAAAAGACAACTAGTTCATATCTTTATTTAAAAACAGGGATGGGAGACTTCTGTGTGTGCTTAACAAACTGATGCCTTAATTCAATTTCCTCCTAGAGGAGTAAATGATCTTTGCCAACACAGAGAGGCATTTCAAACAAAACTTTATACTCCTTGTATAGTTTTTATGTACACCAAAAGCTTGAGCTGATGGAAAACTTGTCAGTCTTTATGTAACTGTTGAGTAGCAATAGTATGACTGCTCTTTTGCTTAAAATACAACAATTAAAATAAAGAAACATGTATATAAGAGCAAATAGTGCAGGCCTTGAAAGATAATGCAGTTTTATTACAGTGCAAAATTAAATTTGTAGTTACTGCCAATTCCCTAGCAGGGTTAGCAAGGACTGAGAGCTTCAGAGATGTGGACAATTGCGTTCAGCTGTCATCAAAACTGATAAATGAGGAGGGTTTTTTTAAAACTTCAGAATGGTAATAATGTTCATTTAAAAAAAAAAAAAAAAAAAAAAAGGGTGTTTACATTGCAAAAAACCTGATCAAGATTTTGAGGTGAAGCCATAGGGATAAAGTCTTGTATGAACTTGTTTAGAGAATGAGGCAGGAATTGTAGAAAGATAAAGAATGGTCTTCTCACTTGCCTAGTTTATTACTGCTCAGAGAAATCACTCTTTGCCCCATAGTTTTTATGTGATTAGTGACAAGTCATTCCAGACATGTCTTTGTTGGTGCTCATATGGTGCCTGTTGCATGGGGCTTTATTGTGTCTTGATGCTGTGGATTCAGCATTCCCGTCATGAGGGAAGTTTGGAGCAAAACTCACACATATGATTCTTTAGGGTTTTGGTTTGTTTAACCCAATGACAGAGTAAGAGGTTGCATGGTTGCTGAGTTCAGCATGCAAAATGGGATGGTGGCACATGAAAAAGCTTTCTCTGCAAAAGCAGAGAGCATAGTGAGCGTTTTGTGGCTACAAATAATAAACTGGCCATCCTTTGAGGTGGTCATAATATACTAAACAGTTGATAGGACATAGAAGAGACTTCTTTTGTTCAGTTTCCACAGGCATTTTTAGGAACTGTTTTTGGAAAGAGTGATAAAAATAATTTATTCCTCAGTTTTCTTATTCTCTTTCTACTTCAGTATCACCATGAACTCTTTCCTCCCAGGAATTATTGTCTTTTATACTCTCTGTACTTCAGTTAGGTGACTTTGTTTTGAGTCATGCGTGATGGCCAACAATTGCAGCCTCCCTGCATCCTGGACAGTACAGGTAATTTCTCCCAAATGCAGAGCAGACAGGAGGTGCAATTCCTGGGAGGTGCTGATTTTCTGCCTCTGACCTGAAGACAAAATATTAATATTCAGGAAATGTATGCTCTATTTAGCAATAGGGCCTATGAGTGAGTGCAGTGTCACTTTGTAACAGGAAAGTTTCCTGCTATCTAAACAGTTGATCTCTTTGAAATCTTATAACATGAGAGGTGTCACTTACAGAGGTTGTTTTACCAAATTGACAGGTACTCTAAGGAACTGGCAGGTACTCTATTTGTGCCAAATAGAAGGATCACCTCATTGGAATCTTTCAGTCAGGCATTGGCCACTTCTCAAAGTGAAGTGAATTGGTAATTTTGGTTTTGTTGTTGGTTTTGGGGTGTTTTTTTGGTTTTGGTTTTGGGGTTTTTTCCTTGTAATTTCCTTCAAAAAGGTCAGGCAATCTGCCATGGTATGTCAGCTCGAACTTAGAAAAAATTAAAGAAGAAATTCGACCATGGCAGAAACCAGGCATGAAAAATTTCTACCTAATTTTTTCACATTTGACAAACAGAAGAGATACCGGTAACAGGCAAGGCAGTTATTGTCTAAAATCTCCACAGTGCAAGCATCCACTGAAACACTTGAAGTCAATTGCCAATCCTACTTTGTTTCTGATTGTCCAAGCCACTGCAGCTAAAAACCAAACTCCAAAAAACTTGCATTAACTGTGCACTTCCCAGTTTCCTTAGAGAGAAACACATTGAGCATGTGCTGTGGTCAGTTAATATTGTTGCTCAGGTGATCTGTCTTGGGCCAAGGACAGGCACTCTGATGTAACCTGAGTCACAACTTCTGCTTTTTTTCAGGGGGAAATAGAGGGCAGTAGCCTCCAAATTATTACCATGAAGGCAATATAAATGAAAACATTTTAGATAAGCTGCTTAAAAAATAGAATGTATCCTCTTTGCCCCCAAAGAGTCTATTACAGATGGAAACTTCTGGTTCTGAGGTCATTTATATACAATACCAAGGTGAAACCAGAGTAATTAATGTTCTAATTATTCATTATCTAAAGATAATGATTTTTGAAAATCCATCATTTTAAACTGCTTTATATATCTGTCAGAGAGGGAGGGAGATGGAGTCTTTAATCCCTTCAGAACATCTGTACATGAAAAATGTACTACAGAGCATTGCTTCTGCATTTTTAATTATCTAATTATGTTTCCTCTTTCAAAGAAACTGTCACATCCCCAGCAGTCATTCTTAATGCTTTCAAAAAGACTGAAAAATTATTTTAATTGATTTTTCATTTAATTACTGCAGTTGATAAAGATGAAGTGTAATCCATAAACTTTTAGTTTAAGTACATTATGCTAATATTTTAAACAATCAGTACTTGTTATTTTTAGATTAAAGAAATGTAGCAAAATAGTTTTAGCCATGGCTCAGACCTCAGAGTACTTCTCACTTGCTTTATCTTCATCTCAGTTTACTATATTTTTAAAATTTTGTCTGCTTTTTTTTGTTGGTCCTGACCTTGCACTGTCCCATTTAGCTTTTCAGATTCTCCTCCTGCATTTCCTTTCTTTTGCTATTGCCTATTGCTGTTATCTACTTTTGAAAAGAAGCAGTGAGCAATCTATTTCTTATCAATGATGTAGCATTTTTTGCATGAAGAGCAGCTACACCACAGGTACTTCAGTGCCTCGTGTTTTAGAGGGGGAAAAAAAACAACAGGGAAAATAACATTACTCCTGAATGTCACGCAGAGAAAGAAAAACTGGTGAATTCAGCTTTCTTGATACTGAAAAAAGCTTTGTTCAGTGTTGACCTACACATCTTTGTGTTTGGCATGCACGCACACACCCCCCCAATATCTATTTTCTTGATACAGATTTACATCCTTTCTATGTTTGGTAGAGTTCAACTGAATATGCATGGCTACATGCAGTCAAATTTGGGCCATTTGAGCTGTTTGTCCTTTGATTCACATGAGCCTTTCCACATCAGCTTTAAGAGCAATGGTTAACCCTGAGCACTGCCCCTGGAGTGGCTGCTTTTGTGTTGGTTTCATTTTATGATTCGTGCCATTAGTTGGCTTCAGGCTGATGGTGCCTTGGGTATGTGCAGGCAGACACACGGGCTCCCACAGACAGAGACAATTGCTCTGCTTGTTTCAGAAAGCATAAATTAAGTTGAAATGTTCATGGCAAATAATAAAAAATCTTCTTATCTTTTGCTTGGTAAACAGTTCAGAGCTGCTTATCTTTTGTAATGCTCAGGCTTACATTCTGAATTGTTATTTTGTTTCATAGAGAAATGCTAGTTTTCCAAGTTTAAGTAGAAATCTGTCAGAGCTGCGAAGCTGATGCAGTTCAGCGGTCAGTATGCTCCTGAGAAAAGCATTGTCACAGCCCAGATTCTGGTATGTGGTATTCCAATATGGAAATTTCCTGATCTTCCAAAGTAGGATTTTAACTAGTTAAGCTCCCAGAGGAGGCTGCTGCAATGGAATCTTCTCCAGCCCTTTGCTCAGTGAGATTTGCACACTGAACACAGTGGGGCTGGGGATGTGTCATCCCACAGGGACTGAGAGGCACTTCCATGCAATATAGGAATATTGTCAGTAACACATAGAACTTACAAATTACTGATCTTAATACACCAACAGGACTTTAATATGGTGACTTGGCAGCAGAAGCAAGGGGTTTTTTGTGATTTTAGTAGCTATTTCATAGGACATATTTCGCCTTAGGACAATCTAATATATGATCAATGTGCATGTAAAATCAATATGTAGTTCCAGTTGGTACAGACTGTACGAAATTATTATTTGATTGAACTAACTCTTATGGTCTAAAATATTATTTTGACTAATTAGAGATAATTATAATATAGAATATATATTTGTCCTTTGGTTCATAAAGCACCATGCTTCAATTAATTTATTAAATGCTAATGAATATTAATAAAAATTTATTTTAAAATTTACAGTAATTTATCTTGCAGCAAATTAAATATATAATATAAAGTATAAATATTTTCTTAGAATGCCAGAGAAATTAATAGATAATTAATTAATTGTATTTATTGATTATATATCATATAATATTAATAACAAGATGCTCATTTTTAGAAATGTAATGTTTCTCATTATAAAAATATCTTCCCTTTGGTCCAGAGCTATTATGTGTTTAGGAGATTATTAGTATTCATGAGCTACCTCATTGCAAAAGGCTGCCACAGGGGCTGTGAGTGAGAAAGTGGTGCTGCGGTCGGCAGGAGAGAGGGGAGGCTCAGTGGCTTGTGCTGGTGGGGGCCAGGGATTCTGCTGGAAGATTCAAGTTGCTGCAACTGCCTGAAAAGATCTTACAGCATCATCTGCACAGCAAGGAACACAGGGCATCACTTATTTACTCATGGCTTGCATTCTTGGGAAAATGGGTGGAGTAAAAATGAGGGCCCATGAAAATAAACACCTAAAATATTCTTTTATACATCATCAGTAATTCTCAGAGAATGAAGGAAATGCTGTTATTTTAGCAATGGCTAATAATTTCAGATTTTCTCTGTGAAAGGATATACTTCCAGATATACATTGGTGAGTTTATGGACAAGTATTTTTCTAGCTTTCTTACCACTGTCTTACTATCTTTCTTTTTCAGGTGGAATGTGCAGGTTTTTTATGTAATTACTGAGAGATACTGAGTGTATGTCTATACACCAATTTTCTCAAATTAAATGATTTGTCCAGTATGCCTTTATGGATCTTTAATATGTATAGAGTAGTTATTTGTACATAGAAATGTATATATAATGATTTAATAGAGGTGTTTGGCTTGATGTCAGTTCTAAATAGTTGAGTGCGCTGTACTTTAATATAAGCAAGTATAATCCACAATGCTCTTATAGCGTGCTCATAAAATTTGTTTCAGGGTTAATTTTATGCTATCTTGTAACTCAAACTACTCTTTGATTAAGTTTTTTGCTTTAAAAGTTCATTCTTCATTCCCACAGATACAACTTTCAGTTAGGGGCAGCTTGCAAAACTGAATGTGTTGCTTTCTTTCAGAACTCGTATGGCTGACGTGAATACACAGTCTTGATGTCTTGTGTAGTTCAGCTACAACTTTAGATGGGATTTGTCTCAACTGCATAAGTTTTGGCAGCAAATATAAGCATTTTTCTCTTGGTAGAGGGAGCAGTGTCTTCCCTGCTGATGCAGGAACCTGGGGGTAGTGTCTGACCCCAGTGCTGAGGAGGATCCTCTGCTCTTGCTGGGGTTGGAGGGAAGTTTTTTTTAAAAGTTAACTTAAATTAAAAAAATAAGTTAGAAATCCAATTACACTTTTTCTATGCTGAATATCTGTGAAGTAATACACAGGTCCATATAGATTGTCATTCTTAATATGCACATCACTTATTTTGTTATGACTGTAATTAGAAATTCTTAGAAATAACATAAGACTTTTGCTGAACCATTCATCAGAAGAATTGCTAAAGATCATAAAATAATTGTAAATAAAAATTTAGTGAATTAATTAATTTATGACTTATGCTGATAAATATTCATTATACTTCTGCAGAAAACAGTTTATTTATTTTGTTAGGATAATTAGGTTTAAATATAATTTAATAATTTACCAATATTAGCCATAAGCCTGCAAAAGCTTGCATCTGCATTTAAACTAATGTTTTAACAATCCCAGCAAGTCTGGAAAGCAAAATAAAAATTTAGGTATGTTATTATCAAAACAGCTAAGTGCAAAGGGCTATGTTAATGCAGGTCCTTTTCTTGTTTGTGCTTCATAAATTAAGCTCTAACAGTAGTGCATAAAGCAAGAGTGTGAGCTAGGATCTTTTTCTTCAAGTGATAATCAGTAATGTAATGGTAAAACATTGTATTCTAAGGGTAATCAATTAGATGGTATAAGAATGCTGAATTTTAAATGCCCATTCTTTTGAGACTGTTTAGTTAATGACAAACTAGCACAGGGATTAGATGAACACAAAGAAAACTTAATCTGTTTGCTTTGTTATGACAAGAGGAAGCTGAAGGATCCTTGGTACTATCCCATTATGCCCATGTCTAGTAAATTAATAGCCATTTTGTACTAGTACACTAGAACATATTTCCTAGGAGAGTAGGACTTCATATTTGCAAGGTAAAAACAAGTACTAGATTAATTTGAATTCTAAATTTCTCTCAGTTTTTTAAATTAAGATAAATCTTCTAGTTCCCTCTCCCTGCAAAGAATCAAGAATGAAATTTATATGAGTCTTTGAAAAAAAAGCATTTTTTTCTATTATTCAGAAGCTTTCTGTGTTCCCTGAATTAGTGAATTCATGTGTCAAAAATATTTTTTTCCAGAAGTTACAGTGCTATCTTTTGTTATTTCTCAATTGATAGACATCACTGCCTCCTAAATACATATTTAGGAGTGAGATTAGAGTATTTCAGGTAAATTGTAAAAAAAAAAAAAGAAAAAAAAAAGAAAAAAAAGATGTGAAGGCTGGCATAAAAACATCATTATTTTAGTATTTATTGTATTCATACACACCTGCAATTGAGTAGAGCAAATTCAATAATATGGTAAATAATTCTTTATTTGCATGGCAGATTTTATAGTCCATTGAACTTTAGTGCTAGAAATTATAGGTTTATAGATTAGTATGTCAGCAAAACACATGTTAATGTAGCAAGAGATGCTCTCAAAAGAAGTATTTTCAGTTTCTTTCCTCTCTCTTACTGACATATTGATGCATAAATTCAAGAATTGACAGAATTGACAACTCCAAGGCTTAAAAATGGGAACAAAATGACTACAGAAGGGAAGGGGCTTTGCGGGGCGGCCATTGTTGGCAAGGTAGAAGCAGTCACTGAAATACAATTCCCAGTGCTGTTAGAAAGAAATTATCTCGGAAAGGAGTGGAAAGGAGTTGTCCATGTGTAATCAAAGTGTAATCAAAGTAGGAAGCAAGATCTCTCAAAGTGAGGCCTGTGTGATTCTGACGTCTCCTAGAACCTTGAAACAGGGAAGTGTCTCTTGCTCCAGAGAAGAAACCATTTAGCCGTGTTGCCTTCTCTCACCCTAGAGGACTTTTCATTGAGATTTGTGTATATATGTGTGGAAGATGGTATTTTTTGAAGGTTTGGGGTTTTTTCCCCATCTAAAATTCTTCCTAGAATGATTGAACATGTTTGTGTTTGCGCTCACATTTATGTGAGAGAGTGTGTGGTAGGGAGAATGGTGATAAAACAAAGGAATTCTATATAGAAACTTTTAAATTCATATGTCATATTTTTGCCTTTCAAACCCAAAAGCCAGTCAATCAAGTTTCTCTGGGACAGGAGGGAACACAACAGAACCTGTTTTAAGCTCAGTGTACATCAGATTGTCCACTAAAATGTGTTCTTGAATACTTTGGTGCGTCAAGCAGCTTTTTCTGTTTGATGGTATATGTGGTTTTTTTTTTGTTTTTTTTTTTGTTTGTTTTTTGTTTTTTGGTTTTTTTTATCTGAGCTTAACAGGAGCAGATTCTAAGTGCTGAAGATAGTTAAAAGCCTATGAAGAGGTTAATAGTGATTTTTCTATTAAGTGTTGTCTAGTCAAAGACTTAACTTTTCCGACTTCATTTTCAAAGGATACTGTGTTTTTTTATGTGCTCTTACCTATGGTCACACTTTAGTAACTTGGAAACTGCCAGTAAAACAGGGCAACACTGTTTTAATTGTAGTTTAGGGATACAATTTTTTATATTTTCCTGGCTCTGTCTTGGGACAGGACCGATTCAAACTCCACCAGGGCCCAGATCCATAGAAGTTACAGGATATTATATTTTCTCTCATTGACCCTTCATTTTCCCCTGGCCTGATTTCCTGTCTGTCTGAAACTTGCCATGACAAAAAAGCCTCTAACCCACTCTTTCTAATTTTGACTGGGGGAGAGGTAGTGAGGGGTGGATGGGAATGGGGCCAGAAGCAGACCATTGCATCTGCAGGGGACAGAACTTGCTGGGAGAGACCACAGGACTATTGGTTAACAAATGAATTTGACTTCAAAATACTGAAAACTGAAGGAAAAAAAAAATTCCTAAAATAGCATGTTACCAGTAGGTCTATTAATCAGCAATACAAGGTCAAGGAATTTCCTACATGCTTGGCTGATTTAACAACTGCATCTGAAGTGAGTCCAGCTGCAACTTAAATTTCTGCTTGTCTACAGAGTGGCAACTAACTTTATATTGCCTTTAGAACTAGGGCATTGCTTGGTCACAGCAGACTTAGGACTGGGTATTAGTATGTCCTGTGTGTATTTGAGACTGTTCTCTAAACTGTGTTTGTGAATACTTTATCCTGCCTCTATACAGTGGAGCAGAAAAAGGATTTGTATAGAAACATTCAAATGCAATGCAAGAGCTAAAGGAACTCAAACAGAACTGACAGAGTGATTCTTTTTCTGTCAATCAATGAAAATTCTAGTGGGTTATTAGGGATTTTGCCTCAAAATTATTTGCCTTCATACTGTGATTATTGCACTTACCTTTAATTAAGTGAGAGACTGAAGACCTAAAATATACTACATATTACATGATCTCTGTGAAAAGTATGAAAATTTAGATGACATTTTTATTTCTGTTAGGTCTTAAGGCTTTGGTGAACAGCACTGATAAGATGCATGTGTTAAACTACTGCCCCACATTAATTTTCTTTGCTTGTAAAATTGCTGTTTTATTTATTTCTGTATTGTGGGGATACAGAGAGGAAAGCTTCACATAACTTTTAAGTGTCTCTCTGTTGCTCTGAAAAACATGGGGAAGTGTTCATTTTATTTGTTCCCCTCAAAGTGGAGGACAAACAATAGTATTGGAAATATGTACTCCGAGGAGCATCAAATTAAGCTTTTACTTGTGAACCAAATAAACAGAAATGTATCAAGGCTTAAAATTAATTCACTGATTAAAAAAAAAGTAAGGCTTTTGCAAATGCTGTTACACAGACAAATTAACATGTTTGTTTTTACTTTGTAACTGTAGTACATTTACTCCTAAAATGCAAGGCAGACGGATGGGGACTTCAGGGAGGATCACAAAGAGCACAAGTGTGAGCGGAGAGATGTACAAGCTGGAGCACATTGACGGGAGCCAGTCGGACACGGCCGTCGGCATGGTTGGAACAGGTGGGAAGAAAAGGCGTTCCAGCTTTAGTGCCAAGGTGGTTGCCATAGTGTCTCGAAGGAGCAGAAGCACATCTCAACTTAGCCAAACAGGTGAGTGAGACACACACTCTTTGGATACAGGACTCTCACCAAACGTGGTTTACCATAATTTCATCTGTGGCATCTGTGTTACATGTATGTGCATATAGACCACTCAAGAGAGAAGATTTTCCAGCTGTAAATAAATTTCTGAGATAATAATTTTCTTTGATTATTAAACATCTGCAAGAAACAATATACAAATGTCTTTTAGAATTATGTGGTGTAGTTACTTTCTGTCCTGATCAATGGAAACTGTTGTCTCTTAGAAGCCTTGTTTACAGGTAGGCCAGGAAATGCAAAGAGACAACATGTTGGTATCAGCAGTGGATGATGGTTTGCTAAGACCAGCTTTTTATGTATGAATGTGGGAACTGAAATCTGAGCAAATGAATGGCAGTTATGCAACTCGGATCAGAGCTTGTACCTGTAGTGGCATAAAATACATTTTTAAAGATTACTTTTGTTTTTTAAGTCAAGAGTTAATACAATACTTTAATTTTTGTGAGTAATACTGGCAAGTTGGGGTCAGTGATTTCAGATAAATTAGATGATAACATGATGCTTCATTAGGAGCATAAGCCTTCCAACTCTTTATTGTGACTCCAGAAATCTTAAAAGCTTCATATCAGCATAGCCTCCAGGAACAAAAGCCCATACAGAAAGATAAAAAAGGGAAGAGGAATGTTTAAAGTCCCTGTCCTGCTCCTGAACCCCAGTGAAGACTCCTGCTTTTGTCTTCATTGGGAGCAGGACCTGACCCTAAGGGTCCTTTCTTACTAAGAGAAGGAAAACAAAGAGGAAAAGCTTCAGCCTAGCATGCAATGCACTCATATTTCAGCATTCCTCTCACATAGTCAGGGTATCTAAAATAAGGTAAGTAACAATATTGTTTATTTATATCATCAAATATTTCCCTCTTTTCCCCTGGTTTTCTTTGATTGCCAGGTGAGCAGTGGAATTGATCCTTTCACAGTTAAAGCTTGGTCAGCTCTAATAAGAAGATTGTTATACTTTTCTACACTACTCATGAATTTTAAGTCACAAAGTATATAATCATGCAGTTGAACCAAATGATAAATGAAACTGGTGTATTTGAAGCCCAGAACTGTAATTAATGTTGTGTTGTTCAAGAATGCACTGTGACTAAGTATGAGACTAGAATATAGATAGTTGTACACAGTAAGATGCTATTTTAGAGGTATCAGAATCAATGGCGTGCTCTGTAAGTAATAAAAAGTGGTGTTGTCATGTAGAAAGGATTTCTATGCTGATATTTTGATCCACTTAAAATCTGAGCTGTGACTTCCAAGCACTTCACAGTATCTTCTATTTAAAGCTCATGTTTTCCTAATCCTCTTAGAAAGGTACTATAGCTCTCCAAGTCTGGCTTAGAGTAAATTTCAAAACAATAGGAATTTTGCAAGGAATGGAACTTCTAAAGTTTTCCTGAAACTCAAAGAGCAAATCAAATATGAAAAACATGATTATGTATTATTCATGATTGTAAAACAGTTCAGAATCATCTTTACCTTGTCTTGTTTTGACTCAGGCTAAGAGTATTATCTATGGCATAATCAGAGCAAATAAAAATGTGTCATTTTTTGTCAGTCACTAATTTTGAGTTTTGTCAAAAATCAGTGAACTAAATTAATGCATTTTTTAGAACAACATGCACATCAGACTTGATAGATTTTCCAAATGACATTGGAAAACTCATTTAGAACATGAGTTCTTAGCCAAATGGATAAGTACTCATGTTCTAAATCAGGGACCCACTTCCCTTCCTTCCTATATTATACAAGATGAGAGGAGAAACCTGAAAATGTCTATTTCATTTTAATGTGTTGTGCAACTTATTAATGTCTCCACTATTGAGAATTATAGAAAATTTCTGTTTTGGCAATATAAAATATACTGGGTACTTCTTTTAAATTGATTATGTGTAAATTCTTTCTAATAGTCAAGGTCTGAAGTTTTGGAACTGGTGTGAAAATTTATGGGCCTCAAAAAGTGGTGCCAAGTAGGACCTTCTGGGACAAATTTTCAGGAACTGGAGGTGTTGTGTTGATGCAGTATATGTATTTTGAAGGAAGTATAAAAATATAGAAGTAAATATGTGCCCTCCATTGACTTGCATGATTGTAAGTAAGGGAAGCATAACAAACATAGTTATTTGTTTCTGAAAACTCAAAATAGAAGATCAGAAATAAAAACGCTGGTTTTTTTTTTATTTTTAAGTGTAGGTTCTATATTCTTATTTCTTATCTGAAATTCTAGTTTACTGCTGTCTGCAAAGCCACTAAAGTTTATTACTGTCTTGCTTTTGTCACTTGAAGAAATGGTCAAAAATGGCTGAATTTGACTTTTTGTAGCTAATTCTTCCTTTTAACATACTGCATGGGCTTGATGTTATATAAAAATGGAAGTGGTGTGTATGGAACTGCTGCAAGGTAGCTATTATTTATAAGATTTGATTTTCTATTCAGCTGAAAAAGGAGTGTGTGTGCGTGAGCCTGTGCATACATGTTTGTGTCTACACATATACACATGTGTATTTTGCACATGTGGAGCAGATCCTTGCATGTTGAAGTTAGAGGGACCATTAATCATTATTTTACACACCCTGTTCAGTGCTGTTGGAAAATATTTGTTCAGAATATGTGCCTTATAAATGATTAGTGAAAGAATTGGTTTCTATTTTTATGTAAATCTGCAATGACATTATGTATTTTTGCTGCACCTTCCTTTTGTGTTTAAGATTTCATAAAACTTGTAGTAACTGTTCTGTGAAATCCTTACTTACTATGTATTTGTTCATTGTGCCCACAAATTGGATAGATTAGACAGTTCACCAGGAAAAGCTTTTAATCTTCTTCTGACAATAATGAAAATCCAGCTCTTCTTATGTTATCACAGTTACAAAGAAGAAAAGGAAAAGGGAAGAAAAAAGAAGCAAAACTCTCCAAATGACCACAGAAAACTGAAAATAGCTCCAGGCATACATAACCATTTTAGCTGTAATGCAACTTTTCTAGCTTTCTTTGTCAGCCTTATTTTGGTAAATAAATATACACATATACACAGAAGAAGTAACTGCCAGTTTTCTGAATACACCAACTAAACTTTAAATCACAGAAAAATTATGGGGAACTAGCTTAGAATAAAAAATCATCATTAATTGTCTTGATTTTGTGTTACAACACTTCCTTTCTACAGAAAATCTTACCTTGTATTTTCCATATCAATGAGTGACAGTATTGATCATACCACATTTTGATTTGGGGTTCTGGATTTGTTTTGAATGAGATGAAAACTTGCGTAATAGGAGGGAAGAATTTTATCACACAATTTGTACAATATATAGAGACATAATAATGCATTTCAAAGTGGATAGAGACAATATGGGGGCTATCATCAGCAAAATGAGTTCTGGAGAGAAGGAAAACCCTAATCTCAGATAAAAAGAAGGGATCCCTGGATCCCTTTCAGTTCTCCTGCTATGTGCAGACATGCACCTTAAGAAAGCAAAATTATTCCTCCCTTTTGCTTTCTACCCCCTGGTCAGCAGATAGTGCTTCAGAAAGATCATCTATTTGTAGAAGCACACTTTTCTTTAAGTGCCAGCAGTGGCTTGCAACTATTTTGACACAGATGAGGGTGGAAGAGATGTAGAGAAGGAGAGCTAAGGAGATTAGAAGAATGGGCAGCATTCCTAGTTTGACATTACACTGACACCAGGTCAGTTTTCTAAACGAACATACCTTGCCATGTTTATGGTGTGAACCACAATGAGATTTTTGTGTGTAAGAACCAAAGTTATTTGCTTTCAATCTTCTGTTGGTGAAGTTCAACATCAACAACCTGATATGAAGCCATAGGCATTAATGTTTCAGAGACAGATTACATACCGTGAAGCAGAGCTGAAATCAAGTGTTGTCACAAGGTGAAAACAGAATGAAGAAAAATTCTTTTCATTTATGTGTGTCTCTGAAGTGGATACTTGGAGGGAATCTTGAAGTGTTTCCTCAGGAAGTAACTTGCAACCTGAGCAAAAACTTGCTCAGGTTGCTCAAATAAAATATACTTTAGAATTTCCTGCTAAAGTATATTTTCTGTCATTTTCTGTAATTTGCTCTAAAAAGAAGTGACTTACTCTATGTTCTTTTGAATTAAGCTCCAAATTCCCAATTTCAGATATAATTGTATCATCTAAGTGAGGAAATTGTTGCTGAGCAGTAAAGTTCTGATAGTGGTGCATCCCACAGTATATCTATGCTCTTTTTGTGAGCTCACTGTAGCTTAAAGAGCTCTTCCTCATCCAATTGATTGTCCCACCTGACCTTCCAAGATTGACCTTCCAAGACTGGTCTCAAGGCAGCTTTCTCTCATGACTGGATGACTGAAGTTAAGGTAAAGATTTAGAAAATAAAACCTCATCCATTTCTCTGTTGATGGAGACTGTGATGGTTCACTGGAGGTACTTAGTGACTGTTAACAAGCAGTCAATGTTGTGCAAAAAAAACCGCTTGCTTGGGAAACATGGAAATTTAAGCAAAGCAATGCTTAAATTGAGCCTTCCAGGCTCAGAGCTACCTCATTTCAGAGTAGACACTGGCATTAAAAAAAAAAAAAATTAAACCCAAACAAACAAAACAAAACCAAATACAAACAACAAACAAACAAACAGTCAAAACCACACATTCCCCCCCACCCCCCAGTCTGTTAATCAGTTCTTAATTTTCTCAGGGGTTTTTTTTGTTTGTTTGTTTGGAAATGCTGGTAGAACTATTTTTCTGTCCATCCTTGTAGTAATTTTATGGTAAAATGAGAGGTTTCCTACAGGTCTAGATAGTATGGACACAAAAAGCAGATAATAAATAAGAAATAAAATATGCTAGAGGGGGAAGGCCTTTGGGATAAGGATGGTTTGTTTGTTGTCTTTTTTTGGAACACCATTGCTTCTTTGCATAATTCTGTTTCTTTTTTACAAGGGTTGTGGCAACCTTTTCATGAAGTGGTCAGGCTTTTTTCTCTCCTGACATTTCAGACTGATTGACTGATTGATTGAATGACAAGGATGCATTTCTAACCATGATTCTTTTATCTCATAATGTGACTATTTTTTTTATTACTGTAGTGAAAGAAATTGTGCTTATTTGATAAGAAATAAGTGCTAGACAAAAGTTTAAAATACTTTATCTAGAATTCAATAAATCATCTATTTTTATTAGACTGGATAGAAAGCGTGGGAATCAGGGAATACTGGATGTCAAGAAGAAACCAGCAAGGACGGAGGCATCAACTGCATTTATTAAAACAGAGAATGTCTGTTAGTTGAATTTAAAGACAAAACCCACAGGCAGATTTTGTTGATATTTGATTGAGAGCTAGTGTTTATGCTGATAGAATATGATGATGAAAGTGATTTAGAAAGTATATCAGTTCCTGGTAATCCAGGAGAAGGACCCTTGGGGATAGTCCTGTGCTGGGCTGTGAGTTAGACTTGATGATCCTTGTGGGTCCCTTCCAACTCAGCTTATTCTGTGAACATCCTGGGATTCAGTGATGGGTGAACTTGAAGGCAGAATAGTTTTTCTGAGTAGTACTCACTGAATCACAGAATGTTCACAAAATAAGCTGAGTGAAAAGCTGGGTCAATTTAGCTTGCAAGTTCATTCCTTTAGGAATGAGTAATGAAAAGTTTCAGATAAAAAAATGCAGAAGAGTTTTTGAATCTGAAGGACAGCACTATCAGAAACTGCTATAATAGCAAATTGGTATAAATTGTTTACAAATAACTTTTATATTTGTATCAAAATTACAATAAAGTTTCTAACAGTCAGAAGAGAGAGAGAAGTATCTTAAACCTCTCAGAGCATTTAGCACAATAGGGAAAGCTCCGTTTTTTTCTTGTTGTTTGTTTCTTATCTAGCATAATACCCTTTTGCTGTTTTCACAGGATTTCTTTTCTGATATTACATTTTTGTATTGCCATCTCTTGTTCATCCAAGTGGAATCCTACAAGATACCAGATTTTCTAATGGCAGATTCAGAAAATTAGCTTGGAATTCAGAATTAACATGACTCTTACAGCTATAGATTTACCTCACAGGTTGAACCTGGTCTACTGTAAATCAAGTGTTGTTTTCTGTTTTCTTAGAGGAGCATTTCCAAATATCTGCTTGTGTTGGGCATTGATCTCTGCAAGAATGCTTCATATTTACACATGAGCTTCCTTACCTACAGCCATCTCTGTTTTGTTATCTTAAGTCTATAGGGTTTCAAACTCTTTTTCTTAACTTTAGACTGTGTGTACTTGAAAAGTAAGTTTCAGCAGCCTAGCAGAAGTGTGGTGGTCTGTCCTGCAGCTCCCTCATTAGCCTTGCTTGTCTGTTCAGTATTATCTCTGTGACAGTCTTCCCTATCTGGGTTGGGTTTTTTAGCCAGATCAGGCCCTTAGAGCTTGCTCTACGCAGTTGTGATGATCCATGAGGATAATGGCTCTGTTGCACAAAAAGAAGAATGTAGGGAGATTGACATTTAGAAGGATTTATCTTTTCAGCCAATCTAAAAAAGTCTTTAGTGAGGCAGCAGGGATGGTCATGGTGCCTTAGGGATGGTTTCAGGATCTGGGCTCTGCACCTGACACCCAACAGGAAAGAGCAACCCTGGTCCTAGAAAAACTCTGAGCTGCTGCTACACCCAAATATTTCTGCTGCAAGGGGTGGGGAAGAAGGGGAGGGTAATGAGCAAACAGATGAAGAATATTGAAAAAAAAAATAAAAATGCCAGATTATTTTCATGAGAGGAAGTCTTTTTTCTAGTAATGATACTAAATTCTTTGAAACTCTTGAGTGAATGCAAGCATGTTCTCTTTTATTTACTGTTGCCGTCTTGCTGAGGAATTCGCTACCCTGAATAGAAACACAGCTCAGTTCCAGTTACTCATCTTCCAAAAGATTTCCTAATAAGGGCTAGTATTTTCAAAGTCCCACTGCTCTGTTGAATTAGTGCTACATGTGGTTCTTTTCCTTTTTCCTGAAATGCAAATTGTGACTTCTTCTCCTATTATGCAGTTGCCTGACTTGTACTCAAAAGTATTGCTCCGCTTTTGTATTTGCAGCTTCTCCTAGATTTTTAAATACCAATATAACTGCAGCCATAACTGTTCTTAGGGCTATTTCCAATATGTATGTAGCTTGGGGTTTAGGAAAATTTATAGCTTTCCAAAAGTATAATCTTGATTATGCCTAAACTATGTTATGCATGTCTTGTATAATTTCAAAATATGCCAAATGTATTTAATAAGTGTAGCTTCACTGCTATGTTTACATTGTATTTTCTTATGAAAGGTAGAAAAAGGCCTACTTATAGTTATGACTAACTGAGCTCTGTTTAAAGAAGATTTTTATTTGCTTTCTTATCTGATTCACACTATGTTCACAAGTTTTACTTTGTGCAAGTATAAACACAGAGTTGAAATGATACCAAAGTTATGACAGAAAAAGGAAATAGAGTGGTGCCAAAGGACTACCAAGAGGGAAGAAAACTGTACTATCTTCACATTAAAAATTTCTATGTAAGTGCCTCTCTTTAAGAGAATGTCAGTCTAAAACTTGTATTTTATTACTCTTCATATACTTCATGCCTGATTAGATCCACAGATTGTGTTCTGGAACTTGTAGAATTTTAGAGTACCTGTAGTGATTCAGAGGAAAAATGCTCTTCCTCTGTGGTGCAGGAATTCACTCCTTTCTCATGGAAGAATAAATCTCTCTCTGTTTAGAGTCAGATGACTGAGTTTAATTTTGATAGACCTGATTTTTTTTTTACATTCAGAAGCAGTCTTTTTCTTATCTAACATAAACTTTGATTTTTTTTTTTTTAATTTAGATAGCCTGTTCAACACAATATTTCAGATACAGGTATCATATCCCTAAATTCAGTAGAGCCAAGAAATTATGCAGTTTGGTAAATTTTAGAAAATAAAACTGACTTTGTAAAAAATCTCGAAGGTTTCTTTGGTTTGTGTTGGGGTTTTTTTGGTGGTTTATTGTTGTTGTTTGTATGTTTTTTGGGGGGAAGTTATTTTTTTTCGGGGGGTTGTTTCTCGTTTCATTTATAGAACATTTTTAAAAATCATACTTTTGATGATAAGATTTTGGTAGGCTGGGTTTAAAAAAGATTCATTTAGTGAATCCAAAGAAGCATTAGATTTAGAGACATTATTTTAATCTTATTAGGACTTTTACATGTGAATGGGAAGATAAGCTTTGAGAGTTTTTTCAGTAATTTTTTTTTTTTTTTTTTGGCCAGGGATAGAACTATTAGCAACAGAATCCAAATAAAAAGCAAGAAACCTAACCTAGGACAAAAACATGTTGTTTATGAGAGTTTTCCAAGGAAAAAAATTATGATGATGGTGATAATAATAATAATAAAGCAACAGAATCCAAATAAAAAGCAAGAAACCTAACCTAGGACAAAAACATGTTTTTTATGAGAGTTTTCCAAGGAAAATAATGATGATGATGATGATAATAATAATAATAAAGTTTGCTGCTTTTACTGCAGCTGATTATGTTAGTATATTTATAAAAAAAGCTGTATATAAGATAGCTATGTAAGTCTGCAATACAGCTAATGGCCCTTAGATACTCCAGATTCTGTATAATAAGTAATGAAATACGCAGAACTCAGTATAGTTATGGAAAAATATTAATATAAATTTTTAAAAATTATAATTTTTTCAAGTTATTAAGGTAGATGAAAGATTATTTCCAACCTAAAAGTTTATGATTCAATCTTGAAAGGACAAAATCTAGCTTGAGTATTTCTTAAAATATCAATGAATATGAGTGTTTTAAATAAAATGCTACCAGTGTCAGAGCAGGTATTAGTTCACTAAACATTTCAGTGTTGCTGAATCTTTTTTTTTTTCTTTAAAAAATTTCAGCTGAAAACTTTCACCCAGCTTTACAGATCCCTCTTGGTATGTACACTCTCCAGCAGGAGCTTTGCATATGGATAGGAAAGAGTCTGAGCACAGCTGAGGCACACTCTTAAAAGCATTTTTTCAGTACTTTTCAGATATCAGGAAGGGAGGTTGGGTTCAGCTGGCTGAGAGCCAGGTAACAGCAGCATTGCAGGACACGAGTGGACAGATGATAAACAAGGACAGGCCCTGGCCTTGCACCCACAGGCATGTCAGGCAGCGTTTCTGCTCCCCAGGGCTATTGGCCAGTCCAATGTTGACTTTATTTCCAAGAAGAGAAGGAGCAGCAGTTTAATGTAAACTGTGAGACAAAGGAATTAGATCTCTGATTGTATAACTTTTATTACCCAGAGTACTCTTCATACTTTAGATGGCATATAAATTAAATGAACATAAGTAATAACCACTTTGGCAAGTCTTAAAATAGAACAAAGATAGAAGAGATGAAAACAAGCACCTCATACTACTTGCTAGTTCCAGCTTGCTTCCTAACAACCAGTCTGACACACAAGGAGGAAGGAAAAGGGGAATTGAGGCACCCAATTAATTTCTTCTTCTTTAGTACACGGCTTGGCTCTTCAGTGGCATCTGCTTGCACTTCATCCATAAACGTGGCTGATGTGCAGTGGCTTTTGTCCCCTGGAAGCGTCTGCTCCCTGTGCTTGTGAATGGCTTTCACCAAAACATACCAGAAGTGACAGGTTCCTCAGCAAAACAGTCTCACTAGCGAGAATTTTACAGGTTCATATTTGAATAGATCCTTTTATTTTTATGCTGTATTTTCCTTTTTACATGTACTGGTATTTAAAGTATTTAAATTAGATTTTGAGTGATTTTTGACTGCTCCATTTTAGCCAGTTTATTGCACTTTAAATTTTCTTCAAATTGCCAAGAAAAGACAAAGAAAAGAAACAATCCCAGGAAGTCAGAGATGATGGGATCTCTAAGTCACTGGCATGTTGTCAAAGTACAAATATTTTTTTTATCAACTGTGGCATGTTTTTACCATTTTCATTAGGCTTTTGAACGTTCTGCCAGCTTTTCTTTATTTTGACAAGCAGTTTTTAGAAGTGATTTCCATATAACTTCCAAAAGGCATCCAATAGTGCAAAGTAATGTCTGTTTATATCTGTATTGATTTCTCTGGTGGTGTTAGGTGCTAAGTATGTCTGTTTTTTGGTATAACTTACTCTGAGTACAGCATAAAAAGACTGTGCAATGCTGAAGTTGAATTGTTGTTTCCTTTTGTACAAACCTCAGTACAGTTACTTAGACTTCAGTACGTGTGGCTTCTGTGTATCCTCAGGTCTGTCTCAGCTTGCTTGAATTTACTGAAATTGGACAATTTGCTTAGATTTGCAGACTGAAGTCTACAAATATTTAACTGTAGTGCCATAGAATGATTAAGACATTCAGAAGGCTAAAGATTAAACTACAGTATTTGTTCAATGAACTGTTGTGGTTTTATCCTCAAAGTTACCTTGAGAATGGCTTTGAAATTACTTAATATTTATAGACATTCTTGATGCTCACAGACAGACACTCACATATAGTTTACTTCATTTACCCATACAGCCATTTTTCATATTGCAAAAATTCAGTTTCTGATGTCTAATCACTTCAAAAGGTTCACTTTACCAGTAATCTTAGAAATTAGATGTTTTAATTCTTGGAAGCTCTACATGTCTGGCCATCCTAGCAGAAATTCTCTTTGTGATGGAAGCTTGACTCTGCTTCAGGTCGAGCCCGGTCAGTGCTAAGCCCAGAGGAGGCAGTTGTCTTTCTGCTTTAATTCTGTGATCTGTGAAGCACAGAAATTTCATGGCTAGATAAGATAGGGTGGGTGCCCAAAACAGTTCCTGCCTTTGAAGCTTGGGTTAACTAGGTACCTTTGATTTTATGTGGTGCTTGGAAAATATCGGTGTGAAACACTACTTAAAGTCTGGGGGGGTGGGGGTGGTGTGTTAATAGTGGATTTTGTGTCTTTGGGAAAAGAATCAGTGTCTTGGCAATCCATTTATTTGTGATGACTTCTCTGGTTTCAGAACAGAACTTGTCAGATTGACAAGTTATCGTAACACAGGTGTCTGCAAATGGATTTCCTGTTTACAGAGCATGTTAAAATACCCAAAAGCTCTTCCAGGCAAGAATATCAGGGTCGCTGTTTTCATTAGTTTTGTTTTCACATGGCTCTTGGTGACTTTATTTATAGTTCTACCATTTGATTAGATTTGATAGTGTAAAGTGGTCTCTCTCAGAGCATAGCCAGACTTAAACACTGAATTAATTAGAGATAGATGTGACCTAGGATTTATGTAAAAAAGTAGATAAATTTGACCCATTACTCTGTCTTTAAAAGTTATTCTACTAACGATCTTCTGTCTGAACAGCTCTTTTCTAGAGTTCATGGTCAGGGCAGGGTGAGGAGATTTCTTTGACAAGGCTCATCTGCTTTCTTCTGTCTGGACTCCAAACATTAACTGGGAAAGATGTTCAAGGGGCATAGAAAAAAACCTCCAGGTTTTATACTGGTAGGGTTGATTTGCTTTTTGCATAATTAAAGTTCTCCACTGAAGGAGTATTTATTGCTGGAAAAGAAATAATTCACCAGGAAAACATTTTGAGGGAATCAGTTGCCTTTAACTTAGAGGCATACCATGTTAGGGACCAGGTTCTTCTGCCTAGGTAGAGATACTCCACTGCATTCTGAAGGGGTCATCACTTCAGAAAGGTCACACACAGGACCCAATCTAGTAACCATATCCTGTCTCCAGAGTTCTCAGTAGTGATCCTTGTGAGGCACAACCTCCTCAAGAGCTGGGTTTGGAAGAACTGATTTGCATTTATATTGTGCTTTCTTTTCTTCGGATGTTGAAAACCTCACAGCTCTGGGTACATATCACAGCAAGAGAGTTATCATGTGTTGGAACATCTGTAGCATGTGCTGGAACAGGCAATTTTAATGTATTTATGCAGGGATTATAGTCACAGATCAGGAATTAGATCACAGGAGTTGAAACTTTGTCATTGACTGGGGAATCCAGGAGAAAAAGTTACTTAGAAGGTGGTGGAGAAAATGTGATGAGTTTTAGTAGCAGTTTATGGTTTTCTTTAACAGCATGTACATAGTGGCAAATAGTTTTATTTATTCTTGCACAAGAGGTATTTTTATGCTCCATGCTTGCACATAGGCCTTTACCCTATACTCTGCTTCTTGGAGATAGCTATGTTTATAGCCAACTTGGGAACATTGTTAAGAAATTTGATGGAATCCCCTTTTAGCCAAGGTGCACGCTCTCCCAGTCTGCCTCACTGCAGTTTCTGGTCCAAAGTTTGCCCATGGCCAAAATCCCAGGAGAGTGACTTTTCTCAGTCAGCTACCTTTAGATTGTAGCAGGCTACCATAATGCCATTTAAAGTATAGTGATTTGGCCAGGGGACACTCTGTAGAGGGCAAAAAGCCCTTCTCCAGTCCTAGTCTTTGTGGTCCAGAGACACATCTTTCTGTGCAAATGCTGATGACTGAATATTTGATATCATGTATTGTTCCATTTTGAATTTAAAAAATAAAGACCCAAGGTTGCATCTAGAAAGACTTGAGCACAAATCTTCCAGCCAGTATTTCCCACTGCTTAGCTCTTCTAGGAATCTCGTGAGTCCATCTCTTTCAGATTGTGTTTTTCTCAATAGACCTACATGGTACAGCTGTACTTCAGGAGCTGGAGAGGGATTTGGGATATAGAACATGAACCCTCTCCTTGACAACTGGAAAGGTGCCGTTTTTCAAAGTGGACCAGGAGGTGCAATCAGAAAGGTTGGGAGTAGTCCAAACAAGTATAGGTGTCCACAACACAGCTGTCAGTTCATCACTTCAGGCTTGCTTTCTAGGCAGCAGAAAGAAATGTTCACTTCCACGCATGGCTTAACCATCTTCAAGTAAATGTCTGAAATAGTAAAAACTAAGTGACCCCTAAAATGTCTGGTTTTCTGTATATGCTCTAAAAGGAGTCTGGCATGACCAGCTCCAGTGCAGCATCTATAAACACTTGAAATTTAGTGAGCTGAGTCTTACTTGGCTGTGCCCAGCCCCCTTAATTTCCCAGCCCTTTCCTTGGTCCCCCTCAGAAACAAGGGCTTTCAGCTGCCCCAATCCTTCATGGAGCTGAATCCTGCAAGGTTTTCTGTTGCTTGTCTTGCACGGAGGAGAGGTACAGGGCAGAGTTGCTTGAATAGAGGAGGTCTTAAAAAATAACCACCTCTGGGCTACACAAAGTAGCCACATTCTTGTTCTTGCAGCTCTACAATAAGCAACACTGATAAGCAATAAAGCTATGCAATAAGCAAACTGTGTCAGAGCACCAGGGTTGAACCTGATGGGTGATAGCTGGGTGATAGCTACGTTGAAATTACAAATGCAGGAGTGCCTTTGGCACATTTATTTTCCATAGGTACAACTGTATTAAGATTTTGGATTCTGTTTTTGTAAATTTTGCTGAGATGCTGTAACTCTCTACCTCATAAGTGGTTTCTCTCATTTGCTCTGCTGATTGCTCAGCATCCACAAGATGTAGTTTTCTAAGATTCTGTGTGAATGCTGGACTCTGTGTGAATGCTAATCAAGAGGCACAGTTATGTGTGTGTCTGTTTCTTATTTTTGTATTAATTTTTTGCACAAAAGGAACCATTAACATGTTTATGTTAAAGAAAGTCAAGTTGTCAGCCTCAGAAGTAGTGCCGTGGAAAACGTTTAAGAAGCCCATTGGTTAATTGTTTTAAATGTGATCAAATGTCTGGTGATCTCCTTAAATATCTTACTTTTTTTGATGAGCAAATGTCATCATTAAAACTAATACTATGTAATTACTTGAATCTTTCCAGTCAAAACAAAAACTGAATAACCATCTACTTGGAAATGTCACAGTGAAATGTAAATTTATTGTGACTTGAATTAATTGTGCTCTCAGCACAACTGTCATGATCCAAGCCTTTCATACATCATCATCAGTCAAGTAGAATATGTAATACCAGCACCTGTGATACAATGTCTATGATGAAAGTATAAGTAGTTTAATTTTTTTTTGCGTGTGTGTACTATTAATAAAAACATTACTTTTTTCTAGGATATGGAACTGCCAGTTTTTGCATGATGGGAATATAATAATGCTCTTAGTCTTGAAAGGGCGGCTGGGGAGCACAGCAAGCTGCAACGTGTTGTCACTCACCCAGTGCTGCCCTGTGCCTGGTGGTGGTACACTGAGCAGTAAAAATGTTATCTTACTCTTACCTGGGGGCTGTGTGCCAATGCTTTTGTCAATACTATGCTTTCTTAGTATTGTTTAAATATTACTTTTTGCTTATAGATGCAAATAATCTGTTGCTAAAACAGCAAACAATATTTGGACAGCATGAAGTTTAGTTGAGTTAAAAATGAGGAAGAGAAATAGGAAGGCAAATCAAATATCCAGCTGGATCAGTGGCTGATCCCATAAGGGAGGCTAAATGGTGACAGAGGAGACTGAGAGGGATCTCATCAATGCCTGTGAATATCTCAAAGATGGGTGTCAGGCAAGGAGTGAGGGCCATAAACAAACATGAGGGTGGCAGAGCACTGGCACAGGCTGCACAGGGAGGTTGTGGAGTCTCCCTCTCTGGAGACATGTAAAACCCGCCTGGAGGTGTTCCTGTGTAACCTGCTCTGAGTGACCCTGCCGTGGCAAGGGGTGTGGTGTGTATGGTCTCCAGAGGTACCTTCCAACCCAACAATTCTGTGATTCTGTGATATCAATTTAAGGTGACAGATGTGACATCTCCTGACTTTCTTCTCATGTTTTACTCTTTATCTGTGTTCATGTGGTGCCCATGACTACAATATTGACAGTACTTATGACAGAAGCTATATACCATAGAGAAGTAGGATCATCACTTTTTGTTAAAAGAATTATGTATGAAATGAAGTTGCAAAACTGAGAAGTGAACATTGATGCTTTGCATTGTAACATTCTTTTTTCCACTTAAAGAGCTTCCCACAGGCATGCCAGTCAACATGTTAGCTGCACAGGTAGTTTCTCTTTATGCATAAAAATGGCCTCTTTGCTGGTGGGATATGCTTACTTTTAAGAAATCAATTGTCTTCACAGTCTGATGCTTAAAAATCCCATTGATTTCAAGGCTTAAGAATTTAGCAGCCCAATAAGACTGTTCTGTGGAATAAATGGATGACCTTTTGCAGATTTTTTTTCTGTTGTTCAAAGTTTTCTATTCTCTTAGAGCTGTAGTAAGAGTATAGCAGTCATTTTGCAATCCCAACTGGAGCAAGAACTGCTATCGCTACTATTTAAATATGTACTGTTGGACTTTGTAGTGCAATTTATTTTATGTGCTCTTAATTCATGTTCTGAATTTTATAGTTCATGTCAGACCTCTTTACTAGTAGAAATGGTTCTTTGTTCTTTGCATTGTTGGCAGCCATAGACCTTAAAGCATTTTACAAAGGAACGGTAAGTGCCATTGTTCCATTTTATTGAGGAGCAAACTTCAGGACTGCAAGTGATCCTCTGAAAATCCCGCAGTCTGCAGAAGAGCCAAGACTTCCTAAAAAGCTTACAACTTTATCTGCGGGGTTCAAAGACATTTATAACTGTTTGACAGTAATATAGTGTGCATGTATATGTGTAGCCACTTGTGTGTAATCTTTACACAGAGGTATTGTTTTAAGGAAAGAGTCTGTGGAACATTAAATTTCCTTACTTTAAAATGCATCTATATATCACTTACATATTAAACATGTTTAATAATGTTTACAGTATAAACCAGGACAGTGTTAGCTTTCTTGAAATTGGGATCTGTGGCTGAAAGCAATATAATGTTTGATGCCCAAACATGCTAAAGTAGGACTCAGCTCTGTGCTGCTGGGGTATAATGTGGGCTGGCTTAATTTAGCGTCTTCATTTCTTGTGTCCTCCCTGTAAGAGTGTTTCTGTTTGGGGGATTTTAGTTAATTACTCTTTAGAGGTTACTTGCTTTAAGGGTAAATACCACAGATCACTCCTTGCAGTGTAAAGTTAGCTAAATGAGCAAATAGCAGTACCTGATTAGTTGATGTGCTTTACTGTTATATTATAGAAGGTGTGTTGACCACAAGCTGAGTCAGGACCTGACTGTAAGTAGATTCCTAAAGTCTTTTAAGCTGGGAACTCAGTTGAACTATGAAGAAATGCATAGGATATGTGAACAGCTCATTAATTAAATTAAAACAGATTCATCCATCACTGGGTTGCCTTGCAAATGTTATGTTTATACTCACATCCTTTTGACTGTTCTTTTAGCTTATGTTTTGTACTTCAGAACATAGCATGGTGACATTTGTTATCCTTGATGGCACAGTGCTGAACTCTCTGTAACAAGATGTTTTCATTACAATTACTGGGTTTTTTTACCAAAATAATAATTATCACTGTCAAAATGATCCCTACAAAATACCTGAAAATACTGTGGGTAACTGCCTTGCTGAATAGGAAGGTGGTATGATAAGAGATCTCTTAAGTGTATACAAGATGTCTTCTACCCTTTGTAATTTTGAAGAAAAGCAGACCAGAATTTCACCCTGATTCTGAGTTGGTGCTTTATTTATCATTGTGTTGTTGGGATGAATAGAACAGAACATAATATAAACTCACAGATTGAGAGTTATATTAAAAACATAAGACTTCTTTATATAAATCATATCCTAGTAGCAAATATTTCAAATTTTCAGGCACCATTTTGCTGGAACAGGAGTTTATAGTCAAGTTAACTTTGGTTTCTAGAGTGTTTTATTTTCCTTACCGTTGAAACAAATAATGTCACATTATAAAAGTATTGAAATTTTCTTTAAAAATGATATATTAAGTATCTTCATAGTGGTGAGGTCCAGTCCTATGTATGCTTCATGGGGAATTGCCCCATGGAGATCTATACATAATGAACTTGGACTTGGTGAAAATTCTGCATGATTTTGTGAATATGTAAGACAAAAAAAAAAACTTCTGGATGTAGGGGAAAAGAAAATATTTAACAACACCATGCATTTCAGATTTGTTCTAAATAACCCATGCTTTTATATTTTGTTTGATATACACAGTGACTCTGTGTAGCCCAAACTTCCTTTGAGGATGACAGAAAAATGTATAGAAATGTTAAGGCCTTTGAAAAAGTTTTGGTCTTCATTGGGCATCTTCCTCTTTCCCAGTGTGGCATTTCACATAGTGCAGTCTTCAGAGAAAGACCACCACTGGGCAAGGGTTAGAAAAATTGATTTTACTTAAACATTTCAATGGAAAAAACATAAATTATTCTAAGAATTTTTCTGACTATATATTGGAAGATCTTGACTTGAGAGAAATGCTTTCAATTTTCCACTAGAATATGTTCTTGTTAAAAATTAAATACATATATTAGAAGCTGGGAAAAATAGGAGATATCATGAATAAAAATATTCTTTTAAAGAAGTATGCAATCAGGCACATTGTGAGAAAGGATTATTAAGTAAAAAAAATGATAGATTTGAGTCATTTTTCAGTTACATTGTCTCCTGTTACCACTGAAATGCAGATTTCTTCTCACTTCAAAAAACTCACTTCAGAAGAAGGTGGAGATTGTGTTCATTACATATCTTCAATGCTATGTCACTAACAGGGTAAATCTTGTTATTGCAGACTCTTTTTCAAAAATATTCTTTTTCTAATACCTGACATACTAGTTTTGATATTTTTCATAGCCTTAAGATGGTGTGTTTAATAACATATAATTCTGGTGATATAAAGACTGGAAAATAGTTATTAAAATATCTATGTATGATATTTAAGTTTATTCAAACTCACTTTTACATTGTTCTTATTCTGGCAGTAGCTATTTCTTTTAATTTATCAAGGAGCTTTACAAAATCTGTTTTATGATATTTGCATGCCCTTGATGTCATCTTTCACTGTGATTTTATTAGAAGTTAGCTACCAATTAGATAATTGTATTATGTCCTATCAGACCTTACGTAGTCAGGAAGGTAGTAATACCAGCTTTATATAAACAAGCCATGCTTTATGCACTTTTTATTTTTTGTTGTTTAATCTCAAATCTTCTGTCATATTAGATTCTGTTGTACCCATGGAGTTTTAAAGTCTGACCTATTATAGAGGGTATAATAACAAAACTGCATGTTTCCTTAAATAGTATTTCCTAATAATAACGGAAGACTGTGCTCTGATCTTTGATTTTACCTTAAGTGATTTTGATTTATTGTGTACATAGGAATCTTTTTTTTTTCTGTGCATATATTATGTTTAATCATTATTTTGACAGCATCTTACCTGTGTGGAATTTATGTGTTTTACTTTTCCCTGCTATTTAATTGGCTAATGTTATTTTTATACCAGCCTGTACTTCATAGGAGCTACCCTCTCACACTTAACACACACCCAAAAAGAACCACTCTCATTAATGATCACAATAATCCTAGGCAGCAAATAGAGGTTTATCTCTCGGTTCCAATAAAAAATACTATCTGAAATAATTTGTGTAATAGAGATAATAAGAGATTAGTGCATCTGTTCGAAAGAGCCTGACCTTCAAACCATTAGCTCTGCCAGATTCAAGCACCATGGTGTAATCCTGCTATGAAAGGCAAGTTTGTTTTACTTTTGTATTTTATGATCTTCATCCATGAGCTAATATATATGGAAATCCCTGGAAAGATGTAGTACTGCTTGGCTTGAGTAATAGAGTCTAAAGTTACTGTAAAAGGCGTGTTTCTGTTTAACCAATAGTAAGCCTAGAACCATGAAAATAAGGTTTGTTAATTACATTTTGATTTTGTGCTGTATGCTCTGGGGAGCCATCTTTTTCTCTGCTACCCACAAGTAAATTCAGAATTCATACTGGCTGATTGATCATTGCAGATTTTCATGTTTGTTATTATGATGTGGATTTTAAAATTTCCCTTTGTACAGAGCTGTGCAATTTTCTGCTGTCCTTTCTCATTTTCTTTTGCGCTGATGCTGATGTGCAAGTTTTATTTTACAGTTTATCATTAAATGGTTGTTATTTCTTCATCTGTGATAGGTTTGTTAGTGTCTTCTATACCCATACAGGAGGAAAATTTAATGCTCAATCATAGTGTCTGCTTTTGAGTAATACACAGGGAGGAAAATGGCCTGTTAAATGGTTCAAAAGTAGTGAAATTAGCTTTGTATTGTATTTTTGTTATTAGCATACATGGAACAACATTTCTGGATATTGTATTAGTTCAAGACAAGTTCCTTTGATCCTTAAACTTGCTGGCATTCATGCACAGTTGCATTAAAACATGTCTTTCATATAATGTTCTATTTTAGTTGGCACAGCAGTTTGGAAGTGTTTTCACTTCAGAAATACCTAGAAGTTTGGGAGGGAATCAGGTTTGGGTTTTTTTTCTGTAGAGATAGGCTGTATTAGCACCACTTTTTTTTCCTCCATATCATTCTGCTTTATGTTTGAAAGGGCTTTAAAATTTTGCAAATCCACACTCTCTGCTTCTATTTATTGGCTGTAATTCAGATACTCTCAAATATTATTTTATTATATATATGGCTAATTCTCCCTTGTGCTTGTATTTATCTTAGCTTTTTGTCATGTTTCTAACAGATTATTTATATGATAAATCTATTATAAAACAACCCAACAGTCACAGTGAAAAATCTTGCTTTGTAGTAAAAAATTTAGTGTCATTTACCAGGGAGATCACAGAACAACTCTTCCTGTATTGGTTTGCTTTTTGCCTCGTGCCTATTGACTGTTGTCTCATCTGCTTCACCATTTGGAAAGGCAAGTGCTTCCTTGCTAAGCAAGGTTTGTAACCAAGAGAGGAGAGCTGAGGAAAGTGAGAAATGAGCAGCCATAGGAACTGCAGAAATAACCTATAACTGCCTTTGATGGAAAAATGCAAGGTGTTACAGAAAATCCTGCCATGTCACACTGCTCCCTACCTTGCCCAGACATCAAAGCAGTACTGATGACAGGTTTTTTGTGCTGGAGTCTGTCTGTGGCACAGCTGAACTTTTATATCTTGTCAGTAGTGTTTTCCTCAGAGGGTATTTGATAATGAACATAAACCAGCAATACTGGATGCAAACCTTAGGATTTCATAGCAGAGTTATGCTGGAGCATTCACTTGGGAAGTTTGGCTGAACGATGTGTCTCTGAAGCAGGTCTTTGTGTGCAGTTGTCCACTTTCAATAATATAAACACAAAGGAACAATTATATCTTAGAGTTATGCAGTGTTTATCTAGCACAGATCCGCTGCCCAAGGCATAGATGTTTTTACCCACAGATGGCTGTAGCTAATGCAAACCAGAGTGAATGTAATGCCACAAAAAGCTCTTTGGAAATGGAAGCATTAAGTGACTGTCTCGCTCACTACTTACCTGTCTTAACTACTACTGTGAATAAAAAGCTGTTTCAAAAGATAAATTCTTGCACCAGGACCACTATTAACTGGATTTGAACTCTAGTTGATCAAAAGAAAGAGCATCTCCTGAGTTTCAGCCTCTGTTCTGGAAGTTATTACCTGGGCTGATCTCAAAGGTGAGAGGTATTGTCTGCACATCATCCCAACCTAGCTGGCTTGGAACTTTAGATAGTTACATTTAAAAAAAAAAAATTCAAGAGCAAAGTAAGCATTAGCATAGGTACTTTGGCTGAAAAAGAGCATGGTTATAGTTTACTATAGCTGAAACTTCGGTAGGATCACTGATGGTGCTACAAGGGACAGCAGTGCAAACAAGGTTGCAAAAACAACATGCAAAATTTTGTCTAAAGTTGTAGAAAGTTAAATAAAAGGTTATTTGAGGTGTGGTACTTTGGAGGCTGCCAAGAAAAATTGACTTTGTGAAGTTTAATATTTCAGGATTCAGTGGTGGAAGAACAAGCCAAGTTTTTGATCAGCCTTTGTGCTACACATCCAGAAGAGTAAGTCAAACAGTTTTAATCCTGGAAAGGGGGTTTGGCCCTACAAATAAGAAATATTTGGAATGATTTTTCCTGGGATTAGGAGAAGAAGCATAAAAGAGGAAAGGCTGTGACCCAAGGAGCTTTCTGAAAGGCTGCAGAGCCATGGAGCTTTCCCGGTGTGTGTTTTTTATTTCAACTTTAACCCTCTGTTGAGTTTCCCTAAGCAAGAGCCTGTATGGGAGGGAACTTCTGTGCACTTGACACAAGTGCAGTGCTTTGAGTAAAACTGCTCAAGGTGGCAGGCAGGTCCTGGAGCCTTTGCGAGGTGCAGGCTGAAGACAGGTCTTGGGAGACTGACATGCACACATAAGCAGCTCCCAACATCAGCATTTCATCCCTACCATGGTATTGTATTGAGATTAATCTTTCAATTTAATAATATTTTACTTTTTTTTTTTAATTTAACACACATCATGAGAGAATTACATACCATACAGCTATGTATTTTTCAAAAAGGCAATATCACCTTCTAAGCATGATTTCTAAAATTATCTAGAAGATAACTTCTAGATAATTTTAGATAAACTATTGCACTAAATAGGAAATCTGTGCTTAAGCAATGGAAATACATGGAAATTCTGCATAGGACTGACATGAGATATACTGCATCACTACTGGGGAGGATTTTGAGTTTGTCACCTCTACAGTATTTGCAGTCTTAAATTGTTGTATGTTTATTAGTTGAAATGAACAGTTTAATTTGTGGCATTTTTCTCCTGAATTATTTAATGATACTTGAAATAATCAGAACTTTACCATAAGTTGAAGATCTACAGAACTGTATTGTGCACGTTTTAAATTTTTTCCTCATTATAATTCTATTTGAAATAATTCTCTTCCTTTGGCTTAACAAATGCTGAGTAATTTCCTTTCTCCATTCTGGCTCTAATCATCCTGAGAAGGCACATTGGTCCCTACAATTTCAAATGCTAGTTGATAAAGATGTGTTAAATGAATTGATTCTTAACCAACTGCAAAATGAAATTATAATACATTTTCAGAATAGACTATCAGAGAAACTGAAAAATTTGACATAGAAACAAATATTGCAAAGTCTATTTCCTCAAAAGGAAGATTAAAGATGAAAGAGACAATTAAAAAATGAAATTCTGTTCTCAGAATGCACATGGGCATTTCAGAGGCAGTGAAACTTTTTTAACTCTGCAGTGCTCAAGTCCCTCTAAGACAGTAACATCATTTAGACTTTTCTGCTGCATAACTGTAACTTAGTATTTAAGGCTAATTTGATGTTTTCTCAGGTTTGCAGTGTTTCAGGTGGTTTTGTACCAAATTCATGCAAAATAAGTCAAAATCACCAGGACAGAGAAATGTGATTCTGAATTTATCTGACTCCTCATCAAATTTTGACCAGCAGCATTAAAAAAATGCATGACCATTGACCAAGGTTGCTAAGAACATTTTATGCTTTTCTCTGCTTGCACATAACTGGAAAATGCACTGCTGACTGAATTTTTTAACCTTTCAGCAATATATTACGAAGTGCTAGCTGGCAGGTAGCTCAGTCCTTTTTTCACTGCAAGGCCCTGTAATGTAATCACAGTTGTAAAAGGAACTTGTGAGTGAAGCAACTTGATCATTCCTCGCAGTGCTGCGGTGCCAAGTGGTTACAGGATAACGAGGGAGAGGCAACGCCAGGACCCCAAAGATTTATTCTACCCAGAAACCTCACAAGTTATTTAAACAAAGGTGAAGCTCCTTTAGGTGCTGGCTGCTTGCTAAGGATTATATTGTAGCCAATGTTTAATTTTGCTTAAACCAAAGGTAAGCTTGTATTTTCTGTGTTTTACCGTGGTGAGCCTGTTCATGAGTCTTGCTTTATTTAGCAATGTATGGTAGTCTGGAGTTACAACTTTGCAATGTTACAGTCACTAAAGAAAATCCAGAGTCGGTGTGGTACGATGCTGATCTGATACATTAGAAATGATCTCTTAAAGGCTGGTTATTAACATTTTTAAAGGGAAATGTGATACCCACCTGGGAGTTGCTGGTAGTGGTAAAATAAAACTTAGATGGCTTGATAGTTGCAGTCAGAGCAAATCAAACTACGGGAAAGGTAAAGCATTTTCAGATTGTTTTGCTGGTTGGTAATTGAGATGAAAAGGAAGGGACTCTTTCTGAAGCTGTAATATCTCCTGATCAGTATGCTGTGTACTTGTATTAGGGTTGAGCTATTATTCAGAATGTTTTCAACTGTACAAAAAGGCATGTAATATCTTTTTACTGGAAGATACTTTAGCACTAGTGGTTTTGACAGTGTTTTAATTGACAGGTTTTTGGAGATTATTAAAATAGACTTTAGGCTGCCATCATGTACAGCACATAGTTCTTAGGAAATTTTTTGAAGATGCACAATAATAATGAATTTCTTTATTAGTGATGCCTTATAAATTTTCATATTGGTGGTATCATCTTGTAAAATATTGTCTTTTATTAATCACAATGTCGTGTTATGTTTAATAATAAATACTGAACTACTCATAATTGTGAAGACTTAATTAAAAGGACTCAAATTTACTAAAATTGTAATGGCTGTCTGAAACTACAAAAGTAATCACTTAAATATGTATAAGTTCCTAATAAAATGAAGTGTTGGTTTAGTTTATCTGAAAAATCTTTCTTTTTTCTGCATTGCATTTCATTTTCCCTTGCTGTATTAATTGCAAGCTGTGTCCCAGCACCCTTGCCTTGGACAAATGTTATCTCTATACCATAAGTCAGTTCTCTGTGAGGGCTTGGCTGGTTAAAATAATGTAATATAGGGCTGTGTTTTAAATTAAAAATGTTATTGTTGAAGTGCTAACAGCTCTTTTGAGCTTCTTATTTTGCTCTGTCTCATATTCTCCTCCCATCTAACAAAAAAGCCAAGAGTATATGAGAAAGCGAGTGCTTGATATTTTATAAACCGTTTATATAGTAAATAATTTGTTGGAAACATGGGTTTGTTGTTCTGATAATTGAATTTCATTGAAAATGGCTTAGGAGTTGAAGAACACGTGTACCTATTATCAGCTTCACTGACATATTCTGGTTTTATATAGCTCTTGCACATGTGTGAATAAGATAATTAAGATTCTTTCATTTCTGTATGTTTATAAAGTATGCTTAGCACAATCCCAGCAGTAGAAACTCATTGCTATAGATCATCTTTGATTGCCTCATTTTGGCTGACAGACAGGGGCTCTTTTCTCTTCACTACAAGTATGTGGACAAAAAACTTAATCTTCATAAAGTAGTTTCAGAAGCCATAACTGCTCTTTTTCTGACCAGATATCCTTGTTTTGCCTTAAGATACATATGTCCTGGTTAAACACAGGTTTTCTTCCCTGACATGAAAAAATCATAAGTATCAGAATAAACATATAAAACACATGCTTGTTTCTACTTTTTTTTTTCAGTAAATATGTCTAAGATTTTTAAAGGAGATACAATTTGTAAAAGCAGTTGCTTAAAGTTTTGAGACCACTGTCAGGTAGTAAAAAATGGCCTGATTTTCCACTTCTTGTTTGCTTTTGTTTTGATGCTTTGCACTATTCCTGTCATTTGCTCTCAATGTGCTACTCCTGTTTCATGCAAGCCACTAGGAGCTGTTGGATAAGTTGCTTTGAAATCTAAAACTGTTAAGAGTCTGACTCTGCAAGTTTGATTTTCAGTGAAAAATACAGTCAAAAGGTGAGATTCTGCTGTACAATGTCTAAAATGCCATCAAAGCATTGATAAAACCATTGGCATGAATTCAGTGAAGTCTCCTTTTCTTGGGATTGGTGCTTTTTGTTCCTTTGCTCTACATATGTCAGAAAAATATATTGTGTATATTAAGGGGCTAATTGCATTATCTTTTGTGTATTATCTGAAAGTATTTATTGGGAGTGAAAGGTGTTTGCCAGATGAGTTTGTGACTTTATAAATACAGCTTTGAGATACAGTTTATTCCAAACTTCTGATAAAATTTCTTCTCAATGAATTGTTCCAGCTGAAAAGGTAAATATTATTTTGAGAAGGTTTTGTAATTTATATTAGTATAAATTTTTTTGGTAGATTAGTTTTAATAAATAGAGATGGGAAGAAGTATATGATGGTTTATATTTGGATTTTAAAATGCAGGATCTGACAGAATATCAACAGCATTCTCCCTTTTTTTAATATTTTGCGTGCTATTTGGAAGAAGCACAATTGCTATAATATTTCACATCTTTTTAAAAAGAGAATTATATTCTGGAGAGTATTGCAGAGTACACAGAATTGAAAGTAAAGGGGAATATTGCATTATATAAAGTTTAGAAACTTGTATTGTTGAAATTTTTTTTTAAATGTCAATTTTTTTACTATTTATCTTCTGTCCATAGTCACTATGTACTTTCAGTCTTAGTGATCAATGCACTGCTGAGTTCATCTGAGATATGTACACATTTAAAAAATTAAATACTCTTTGAACTGTTTATTCTTTTTCTTCTGTCTCTGTTTAGGACCATAAGCCAACGGGCACTTTTTCAATGTTGTTTAAAAGCACTACATGCCAAGTGAGGGGGATTCTGCAGAAATTGTAACCTAGCAGGTCTCCAAGCAGCTAAATTTGAAGTTGTAAAAATCACTAACACATCAGAAAGGTCCAGAAGTAAATGTGCCCTTGGCTTTTCTTTTTATAGATCTTTGAGGCTGACCCTTACTGTTCCAGTTGACATAATCTTGTTGGTGTCTCACACACAGTGTACAAAACAGCCATATGGTCACAGTCCTGTCCGGTTTCTGTCAGAGCTGGTTTGGATCTGTAGTCCTTTTAGGCTTTCTTTGAATGCAAGAGTGTACTTGAGACTGCAAATAAATTGCCCTTGAGCCCTGCAATGACACTTCCTATGATCCCTTTCATTAGTAGATTTAGCAGTGGTGTATGCTTTGTTCTCTTGTGTGTTCTTTTGAACCAGTCATGAATTTTCACATACTTGGGTGCTGCATGTGTGTAAATTTGCTTCTTTTTTGGGTGCTAACCAACTAGTTGCCCTCAGGTACGACTCTGGGCAATGCTCACTTAAGGCACCTCTCTCCACAGGCAGCACATAGAGGGTCATGTCAGGATTGTCTTCTGCCCTGCAGTGGTCTCTAATACCATCCTCTTGACTAAGCTGCCAAGCTCATGTCCTTGCACATTCTTGTATGTCCCCTAGGCTTGACCCATGGCATGTAATATGCACCTTGGCACCTTGGATGAAAGCTTTGCTCCAGCAGCCCCTCATCATTTCAGACTTCCTGAACTGAAACAAGAGCAAAATGTAGTAACTGCCTCCAGGCACCACATGGAGCACAGAGGAAAAGCCAGGCCAATGGTGATGCCATGTGCAGCCATGCCTTTGCTAAGTGGGGCGAGGCCGAAAGGGGCGAATGTCTGGCATGGTCCTCTCTGAACTGGATTTACATTTAGAATGTAAAGCTAGCTTTGAAGTATCTGTAGTAGGCCACCTTAAATCTCTAGATAATATCATTGACCCTCTCACTATAATTCTGTTGTTAATAGCTCCTGGCTCCTAGACTTCAGAGTGATTAGGCTGTAGAGAAATTTGGAACACATCAGATGCTTTGATATTTTGTGCAGATACAAGGTAGAGCACAGCTGCTTTTTGCTGTGCTTTGTTGCTCAGATGCTGGTCTTTGTTAACTTACTTTTGTCAGGGAAAATCAAAATCAAGGGCCAGTTTCTTGTCAGAGCGAACAGGAATCACTATAGACTGTATTTATAATAAGAGATGGAAATAGCACATTGCACACGCTCATCAGCGTGTTGCAGCAGGACTGCTGCTGTTGATTAATTGCAAAATGCTTACAAGCTGTGTATATTTCGTAGCTGCAGGTGGCTGCTTTATGATGCTTTGGGATCAATTATTAAATCTGAAAAAATATTCATCACAGTTGCTTTTTAGTAGTTTTTCTCTAGCTTGTACCTGTTAAGCCAGGTGTTTACATGTAATTTATGCACATCTGAATATATTAATGCACAGTCTGCATTCCTGCATGTAGAAATCCTTACACAGTTGACACAGCAGAGAAGCACATAGACCATTCAGAGTAAATTTTACATCTGACTGATATTCAGTATACAGACATTCTCAGTCTTTACTGAGAACGAATATAGTGTAATTTACACAGTGCATGCAAATGACTGTGATGTATTATAAAATTTAATTGCACATATCAAACTAATAAAGATTTGGAGCAGGATCAAGCTTTCTCCAACAGACACCCTGACAAGAGCAGAAAATCTCAGTGTGTCATAGCATAGATATTGAGATTGAATATTTTATGAACCTGTATTATTCATGTAAAGACAGCATTCCAAGGATATATGCAGAGCTGTTATAATGAAAGTAATACAAGATGAAAGTGGAAGTTTTCTCAAAGAAGTATTATCAATAGCAGGGAAAACACTGGTAGTTGTTTTGGATCCCTTATTTCATTGTGCAGTCAAGGCAGGACTGGAATTGTACCCCAGAGTGAGTTCACTTTAGCAAAATACCTTTAGAAATAGAAGCAGTTCCCAACTCATCTGCATGCTAAGCGCCTCTCTCCCTCACAGAACTAGGTTTTGCTGAAAAGCTTACAGGAGCAGACTAACAAGATAAACCATCTCTTGACTTTTTGTGTTAAAATTGCAAATATAATGTATTATATCATGTAAGATATGAGATGCATAAGTGACCAAGGTTAAAACTTCCAAAACCTGTGCAATAAGTATTTTGATTCTTATCAATGGGCAAAAGCAATTTTCTCTATGCCATAAAACTCTTGCTGTGTTTCGTCATTCTGTTGGGTTACTGTTAAATTTCTAATTGTACTTCAGAATATTAAGACTGAGATTATAAAAGTAAATAAATTGGAGAACTCTAGTTTTCCTGGGAAACATTGTGAGTATTAATAGCAGTTATAAGGGGAGGCAAAAGTATGCTTTTGATTCTTCAAACTGAAAAGTAAAAATGCTGCTGAGAACAGAGAAAGAAGTAGAATCTGGGACTGTAAGACAGAGAGCAGTCACTTGAAAAGTATTTGGAAAAAAGACAGTCTGGTACTTGCAGCTCAGCAAGACAAGATTTTGGCCATGCACAAGGATTCCTTCTCCAGGGTCTGTGCTTTTCAAATCTGTGGAGCAAAGAAGTGTGTTTAAAGATGAGTACCAATGTTATCTATGACAATGTAACATTACTCTTTAAAAAAAAAATCCATCTGCTATTTTCAATCTCTACTGTGGCTCAAAGCTAAAATATTAATTTTTGTAATTTAGTGAATGGATATTTTTACAGTTATTATTTCTGTTGCTATATTTATTATCTGTCCCAACAACCTGGCTCTCACTGTTAAATTTCAGCACCCACCATGTTGTCCAGGTAGTCCAGAACAACATACCTTTACCAATTAGTGCCAGGACCGTGATGGTTTTGTAGCTACCTCTAGAGTCTCCTCATTTACTTTTCCTGAGCCCTGAATACTAATCCTATTCAGCTGAACACATTTCAGGCTCTACCCTATTATATCTTCCAGGTCATGCTTCCTGATCTGGCTGGCTCTGGGAATGGAGACAGGGGGTAAACCACATAATCTCATATGCTTTCTTAGGTTGTTAGGAGCAGATTTGAAAAGGCATACTTTCAGGCAGATCCAGCTGAGTGAGAGAGAGAGAGATTAAGAAAACAATGTGGATGGAAAATGCATACCTACAGAAAATGTGAAAATCCTGCTTTGGAGTACAACTCAGTATGTGGCTTATACTTTCTAGGTGCTGTTTGAGTTATTTTTCAGGCTGATCCTGCCTATCAGCATTGACATGCTGAACACACCCTCAGTTTTTAAAGAGAAAGTTCAGGACCAAATGTAGTGTTTGGGTTTCTACATACTGAGTCACTGAATCTCCAACAAATCCCTCCCACAGCCACCTGCACTGTGTAAGAGTGGAGCCTGGTCTGCCTGGTGTACCTTGCCTACCCTACTTCACCACACATTCAGCAGCACTGGTTAATGTGTTTTCAGCTGACCAAGGACTGGCCATGTGGATGAGCTGTAGTGGCCTATAGGAAAACCTCAGAGCTGTTGGCCTCAGAAGAGAGGAAAGGATCTGTGGAAGTAGTTAATCTGTTCTACACAGAGGCATTTGGCAGCTTAATAGACGTAGATAAACAAACCCAGGTCCAAAAAGCTTAAGAGGCAAACCTCAGCCCCTTTCACTGTGGGCGTGTCTTCTCTAAGCTCAATATAGTAATTCTTTCACTTTGGCCATGTTTGCTGTTTCCTTGAGAGCTTCAGAGAGGTTACTCTGATAGCTCTGTGGTATGATTTCTCCTTGCCCTCCACCAGCTCTGCAGACCCAAAGAGCAAGGGCCAGCTGATCTCCACAGCCTGTTTAAACACCCTGGGGAATGGGCAGGCTGTGTGGAGGCTACAAAAGCCTTAAGTTTTATTGTGATGAATAAGATCTGTCAAGATCTGTCAGTTTCAAACATCAACAATGTGCAACAGGATGGTGAAAAATTTTTCAGAGCAATTCAGTCTCCACAGCAGGTGGAGATGGAAGAAATATTTGCTTTTTCATCTGTTTCCCTGAGCAGACCATGAAAAAGATGCATGCAGATTTTCCAGGGGTGAATAAAGGAGCACTGAAATGAAGGGGTAAATGCAGAAGAATGTTGTAGCATGTACTTATGTGAAACTCTGTCATATCTATTACTTTCTGAGAGAAAAGATAAAATATGTACCCATTGAACTTTGGGCATATTTTGAACTAAATTTAAAAAAAACCAGGACAATGAGTTTGAAGACAGTACGTTATTGCATCACATGGTGGCTTTGGTGGAAGAAATTTAAAGATCATTGAGAACAACTGTCATCATCTAGAAGACTGATTTCTGCCATGTGACAGCAGAATTCACTCTAGATCAGCCATAATGCATAGAGAACCTGTAAAGGACTGGAAGCTCTTCTTGCTCAAGGAAAACATGAAAACTTCTGGGTGAAAATGAAATTGCATTTTAAAGGACGTGGGATAGAAGCTTGACCAAAGGGATGAAGTCTTTAAACGATTTCAAAATATTTACATTACTTTCTAATCCTACAGTTGCAAGCCTAGAGTCTGACTGCCCAGAGAGGTTGTGGAGTCTCCTCACTGGAGATATTCAAGAACTGTTTGGACACAATCCTGTGCAATGGGCTCTAGGAAGCAGGGATGTTGAACCAGATGCTCCACTGTGGTCCTATCCAGCTTAACTATTCTGTGGTTTTCCAAACAAATTCCCCAAGAGTTATTTCTGTTTCAGAACTACTGAGATAATATGTTCTGTAAAGTCCACTGTTTGCTTTGAAGACATTTTGTGGTGAGAAGTAAGAATTTGCCAAGTCAAAATACATTATATTTTTGATACTATGTATCTTAGTATTTAACATTTTTCTGTGGAATGCATAAAGGATTGTTTTCCCTTTTTTAAATTTTTCTGTGAGAATTGTATCTTCTTTTGCAGTCACTCAACCTAGCAAGGTGGCTAGAGGCATATTACCAAGTATGTGGTTAGTAGACAGTATCATGACCTGTCTACATATCAACTGTGTAAAGGCTATTAACAAGACATCTAATTTGTAACAGTTTGCCCTAATGAAGATCTTCAGATTGCAGCCTTTTAAAGAAAAGTCATTTCCAGTTTGTAATTGAGGAAGAGTAATTGTTTCTTCAATCAGAATAGTCTTTTTATGTTAGTAAATGAGAAAGACCAAGTCAGATCACCATTCTTGCAAGGCTTTGCTGTAAGTTATTCTAACTGTTGCTTCTTTTTCTCTGCTTTCAGAGGCTGGCAGCAAGAAGCTAAAGAGCACGATACAGAGAAGCACAGAAACAGGAATGGCAGCAGAGATGAGAAGTCGTATGGTTCGACAGCCAAGTCGAGAATCCACTGACGGCAGCATAAATAGTTATAGCTCTGAGGGCAAGTGAGTGGCATTAAAAATATCAGTAATGTAGGAGAAGTTTCTAAAAGTAGAAGTTTCTTTCCCATTACTTGGGATGTCCCACATTCTAGCTGAGGGGAATAGCTTTGTGTAAAAATTCTTCCTCTTGAAACATTTGAAAAACTGAACTATTTTAGGTACATAGCACAAATTTCATGGAAATTGAAACTGAGACAGAGCTTCGTAAGAATTCTTATTTTCCCTGTCACCCAGTGAGGCATTTTTTTCATCAAAAGACAACTAAATTAAGATTACATTATTCAAAACAAAACACAGGAATGCTTTTTCTTTGAGATTTGTTGGGATTACCTCATAGTTAAACTTCACATGTTTTATGTGAATCCCTGTGATATGAAACTCTGTGCAGTAGTACTAGATACAAAGAAAGTTTAATTTGGAGTTGTTCCAAGTGTCTTCTTAAGAGCTGTAAACACAGAGCCCAGCTGTCCCATCAGCTGAAGTCAGACATACAGCTGTGGGGAATAGGGCAGCTGTTTCCATTCACTGCTGAACAATTTGATATGTCGGAAAGGAGAACAAAGGCAGTTCTGACACAAAAACGTACAGGAATATTCCAGCATCCTCACAGTGGGACTCTACTGTGTGTGCCCAGGTGTAGTGGTTACTAGGGAATTCTTAGAAGATGACTTCCCAAATAAAGGGGAAATTGGGAGTGGGCAAACGCACCTTTATAGACCTGGGAAAAAATGAGAGATTTGGACTTCTTGGCTTCACCTTTTTGTATGCTTACTGTGTTACCACAATTGCTGCTGCATATTGTATAAGGCACAAAGAGCCGAGGCTGCTGTGATGGTGGTGGCAAGGATCTGTGTAAAGGTGCCTCTATCATCAGATCTTCTCACCACTCTAATTTTTTTTGCAACACTGTAACAGGTTGCCCAAAGAAATTGTGGATTGGTTTATCATTGGGAGTGTTCACAGCCAGATTAGATGGGGTTTTGAGTTACCTGATTTAGTGAAAGGTGTGCTTGTGCATGGCACAGGCATCACAACTTGATGACTTTTAAGGTGCCTTCCAATCCAAACCATTTTATGGTTCTGTGATAATGCTAAGCATTTTAATAGCCATGTAAGAAAAACAGGCTCCATCATGACTAATACAAAACCAAAGCAGATAAAGATCAGATGAAGAATGAGGGACAAGAGTAAAATATCCCAGTGTTTTCCCCATTATGATTCCTTGACAGGCCATTACTTTTACCCTTTCAACACTTCACCCTGCCATTCTCTTTCCCTTCTCTTAGGCTGGAGTGTCAATCTGTAGGGCATCAGTTACTCACCTTGGTGACAAAAGGCCAAATAAACTGGACCCTTTAGGGAGGAGCTGGGGGAGCCTGTTTCCCTGGTTAGCAGTGGAGAGGAAAGGTGGGAGCCCAGCACTAAGGCTGAGCACATTTTCAGGGGAACAGCTTAATCCTCTGTTCCACCTTCATTGTGTGTATATAGATTTGGCAGGGCTAGGGCAGCCAAGGTCTGGATATGGAGGTCACAGCAGGCATCTGCAGGACAGAAAGGTAAAGCCATAAATTGCTGATTTGAGAATCATCCTCTGAGTAAGGCAGTGAGGAAAGCAAGCTTGAGAAGTGAACTGAGTGCTTGCACCCCAGGTACCTTGTCATGTTCTTTTCCTTGACCCTTACGTGGAGTTCAATGGATTAGAATTAATGCGCATTAAGATTAATATGTACTTCCAACCTTCATTATCATATGTATAGCCAGAAGTGTGGTCTCAAGTGAGTATTTTCAATGTTGTTAGTCAGCCTATGGCAAAATGTAACACTTTTTTGGAAAAAAACCCAATAAAACAGCAAGAAGCATCTCATAGCAGATGCAAAAGTGAAAGGATAGTGCCACTGGGGAGAGAAGCAGATAGTATCTTGGTGTTGAACTGGAAACCTTGAGATTCTTTTCTTCCTCCATCTAAAGAAACCATATTTAGAAAAAGAATTTAAAACTAAATTTCTGTGAAAAAGCTTAGCTTTTGAAAAATAAATAGTTTTCTAAATAAAAACGCAGTGCCAAGGGTATGGCATGAAGCTGAATCAGGGAAGATTTAGGTTAGATGCTAGAAAAAGTTTTTCTGCCCAGAGAATGGTCACAACAACAAGCCTGACAGAGTTCAAGAAGTGTTTGGACAATGTTTTCAGGCACCTGGTGAGATTTTTGGGGCTGTCCTGTGCAGGGCCAGGAGCTGGACTTTGATGATCCCTGTGGATCCCTTCCATCTCAGGCTATTCTATGATTCTATGATATTTTCTGACCGGCTTCAGTCACCAACAGTCAATAAGTTTAATGCAGGCATAGAAAGAACAGTTAGTCTTCAAGAGAGGAATGGACTTTTTCTATGCAACTACTGGATTGGCAAAGAACTGTGAATTGAATGGCTGAAGCACACAAGCCTGATGTGCGGAAACCAAAGCTTTTAATACTAGGTGCTTTTGGTTTTATTAGGAAGTTTGTTATTATTTTTGCAGTCTAATAGGGAATTTCATTTGAGGAAGAAGAAGAAGTGGCAGATGACCTGCTGGGGAATACGTTGTCTAGACTTGGTTCAGAGTCTGTTCTTTTATTTCTCATAATTGTTATAAGGAAGTCAAAGCTGAGTCTTCCCTCCATGGATCACTCTTTCTCTCTCTTTGATTTTTTCTTTAGTTATTGTTTGGAGATTGTATATCTATTTTTTTTAAAAGTGGATACTATGGAATATAAGGAAGCCGCTTGGTAAAGTACACATTATAGCATCATAGGATAGCTTGAGTTGGAAGGGACCTGTAAAGGTAATTTAGTCTAACCCCCTGCCCTGGGCAGGGCCGTATTCAAGATGAGGTTGCTCAAAGCCCTGTCTAACCTGGCCTTGAATGTTTCCATATACGCTGTGCTGATGTGTTACAGTTCAGTTTGTATCGTTACAGAGGGGTGGGTAGCAACTGCAGATCCAGATTTGTCTGCCAGAATATTTTGTTTCGAGAGTGGCATTAGGTTTAGCTCTGATCACCACTACTGCTAACTACCTGCCAGTTTACTGCTTCTTTAAACAGCTGCAGCAATCAGATTAATTTAGTGTGTACGTCTCTTTTCCCTGTTTGTTCTAACTGATACAGATGGGGTTTGGATCAATGTAAATCACACACTCACTAATGAAGTATAGGCTATGAAATTTCATTAAGCTTTTTATTATGTTTTCTCATACAAGGTCATTTGTGGTCTATTTACCTATCAAGCTCTTCACTGCTCCTGGAGACTTCCTTAGCAAGACCTAATTTATGGACTACTTCGAGTTGATGTGCAGAGTTTCTCTACACTGCTTTGGGGTCCATGGGAAACATATCATTCCTGATGCTGCAGAATGATTTGTGGTTGTGCATCCTGAGCTGCTTGCCTTTTATCAGTAGTACTTTTGTGGTAAATACTGTAGGATGACAGAAATTAATCCTATTCTTATTCTTAACCAGCTCTTTTTTTTTTCAGTTTAATATTTCCTGGAGTACGGTTGGGTGCTGACAGTCAGTTCAGTGATTTCCTCGATGGACTGGGACCTGCACAGTTAGTAGGCCGACAAACACTAGCAACCCCTGCCATGGGTAAGAATGATATGTTCTCCTCTGTTAAATGAATAATAAGACAACCAACTAATGCACACACTGGCAGACTACAGCACCTAAAGGATTTTTACCAAGTGTCTTCCTTCATTGTCAACATGAAGGTCCTATCTGCAGTCACCAGCGTTCCTATCATGGCAGCACCCAAAGTGGGGTGAGAAACTATTTGCTCCATTTGAGGTACTGGCTAATCTTATTTGCAATTTGAAGATAGGGGTTTTACTTCCCACACAAAAGTATTGTGACTTCTCCAATCGTAGCTTGCTGCAAAATCTCAGCTGTTCAGAGTTCATATTTACTTGACACAGATTATATTGGATGTGACAGAGGGCTTCTGGACAAACTGCACTTTTCCAAGTTTAGTTCATTTAACTCCAGAAAGTGAATCTTCTGGAAACATTTGCAATGACCAATAATCAGTCGCTGATAAAGCCAGTGCTTGTCGTGAGAGACACAAAGTCCTTTTCTACAACAGCTGCTGGGGTCTGTCTGTGATCTTCTCTATTTTCCAGACCAGTCTGTAATTTCCTTTAGCAGCATTAGATGTAGCTTCTTTATGAACAGGGTATGAGTTGTATAAGAAGTACAAGAGTGCAGAACTGTGTAAGTATCTTTGGAAACATCTGGGGCTGGAGTTCTTTGGGGGTTTTTTACTTATATATGAGCAGTTCTTAGACATGCTTTAGGATGCTAATTGAGGAGTCCTTGATCCACTACTGTAATAATACTTCTCCTGCTGGAAATTATAATGGCCAGTACTTCAATAAAACTGTCATGGTAAACTAGCTTTAGGAAGGGCTACTGAAACACATCTGAAAAAAGAGAGAGAAACAGGAAAAAAAATTGCAAAAAAGTGTTCCCTTCCCAACTGATGAGCAGAGGAAACCTATATTGAGAATGCTCTGAGGACCCTCTAAGGCAAAACTTGCTGTATAAATCCAAATGACTGCTACTAAAGCATTCATAAACAGTAAACTTATTAAATTAGCATTTTTATTATTATTTTGGAAGAAAATTTTTAGTGAGATTATTTGTCCAATAAATATATAAATGGCTTTATTGGCATGTATATGTGTCTACATTTCTTCAGTTTCTTTACTGTAATCTTGTTTTGTGACTAAAGATTTTTCTGCAGATAACTTGAGTAAAACATTTATTTTGACTTTTTTTAGACCTTTATCCACTATAGGCTCAAGTTTTGGCCCACAAAAAGCACTCCACTGTGTTTTTGAACAATTTTAGAAGATCTGCTCTGTGCTATCCTTTCATTAGTGATGATTTGAAGATGTTTGGATTATCGCTCCCCCTTCTGGTTACCTGTTGCATGTTTTATTTTGGATATGAGATAGAGATGTGCTCTTAAGAAGGCTTGTTGGAATTTACCTCTGAACTATTTTTAGTGCAAAACACGGCTGTGTTTATTCAAGCAAAGTTTAATTGATAAAAAAATCTTTGTTGCTGTTCTGTCATACCTCACATACCAAGGTATAAACACTGCTTTAATATGCTGTTAGAGAAACATGTGAAAATCTCACACCCAATTAATTTCAAAATGCTGTTTCTCTAAATCCAGACTCCAAATTCTATAGTTCAGGATCAGCTATTTGTGAATTTGGTTTTTTTTTATACAATCAGAGCTTACATATCAAATATAAACATACTCACATGTATCATGGATGTATTTAATTTATTTGCTCAAGTGTCACGTAGTTGCTCATGTCATACTGTGCATTTTTTATTCTAAATGGCCTATTTTAATCTATTTTAATATAAGTTAGATTTCTACTCAGCTGATTCCATGATATATGAAAGCATAGAGATACAATGTTTTGAGCATCAGTACATAGTTTACTGCCCTTGTGTTTTATTGATCTAGATCAGAACAGTGCTTAGTCTCAATGTAAGCAGTTCCCTTTTTCCGCAGGAAATGTCATTTGTCAAAACTCAGGCAAGGAAACAAGTTTGACTGTTTAGAAATGAAAACAGTTTCTTTTTTTAACATGTTGTGACATTTTAGTCACACCAAAAATGTGTATGGAATATTGATAAAAATTGAAAAATTGTCACCTGTGTGCTTGGTGGAGACTTTTGAAGAAAAAGATGCCTCTTTTTAGCTGGTATGAACTGTATACCTAGAAAGGGAACCATGCTCCCTAAGTGTATATTATTTAGTCCTTGTTTAAGGATGGAGAAGCTAAAGGGATCATAAGGAGACACAACAAGCACAGTAATGCAGAAGAATAATATAAAACTAGTCTTTCTCACTCTTATACCTTTCTCCTGTGCTGTACTGCTTCTCTAAAATGTGGGCTTCTTTCTTCTCCCTCTCAGGTGACATCCAGATTGGAATGGTGGATAAAAAAGGCCAGTTAGAAGTAGAAGTCATTAGAGCCCGTGGCCTCACACAAAAACCTGGCTCCAAATCTACCCCAGGTATGGGAAAAAAACTATACACAACAATGCTTCAAGAAGGGAGCAGCTTGTGCTAGTGTTTCTGTCAGTGTCAATAATTTACACAATGTATATTGTAATAATACTGTATAATTTTATAAGAACATTTGCTGAAGTTCTACTTATCTATAGGAACAATTATTAGAGAAGATTTAGAATCAATAGCCCAACCACTGCTTATTCTAAAACCTGGAACAGTTATTTTAGATGACATTTAGTGAAAATGGTACTTTGCAATCTCTTTAAGAGCTAGAGATGAAAGTGCAATTCGTGTCTGTATCATTGGAGTGGCAGAGTCGTAAAGGTTCCTTTTGCTTTGAACTATCTCTGACCCCTAAGAATTTATAGAGAATCCAAAATAGCTGTCAGTGACAGTCAACTCCTGGAAAAAGAAAATGTTTTTAAAATGACTGACATGAAGTGTAATTGTTGTTAGTAAGATCTTAGATCATTATATTCAAAGTTTATAAAAATCAAATTGAATTCTTGTGGGCTGTGTCACCTTTTTTATGAATATAATTGTATTCAGATTATACAATTGCAAAGATGAAATGAAAATAACGTGTGTCATTTTCTTTCTACTCTGCTTCCTTTTAAGGCATTTGTCCTCCATTTCAGATGTGCACTGTAAGTCCAAACATAACATTCTTGATGTTCTGTTTGCAGCTCCATATGTTAAAGTGTATTTACTGGAAAATGGAGCATGTATAGCTAAGAAGAAGACAAGAATTGCAAGGAAGACGCTTGATCCTCTGTACCAACAGACACTGGTTTTTGAGGAAAGTCCACAGGGTAAAGTCCTTCAGGTCAGTTTCTTCTTAATCCCATTTTAGGCTGTCATTTGGGGAATCACTTGCATGTTTACTTAAATTTAACAAGTATGTGTAAATCCATTCCAACTCACTAAACATTTAATTTTATAAATACCATTACAGACATCCTTGTGGCTTGAGACTTGCAAAATGTCTCATTGCTTTAAACATTTCTCTTTTGTTACTCTTCTTCCTGTCCTGCCATGAGGTTTTTCCATGAAAGGGAAGCAGTCATTCACTCTTGAGCAGTCATTCACATTTTCCTTATGCTAACACATATAACAGCAAGAGTGAACATACACAGATTTAAGTATATAACCCTGTATAAGCATGGATTTGGGGACAATCATGAACCTTAATTTTATGTTCTTCCAGGTAATAGTCTGGGGAGACTATGGCCGAATGGACCACAAATGCTTCATGGGAGTTGCCCAGATCCTTCTGGAGGAATTGGATCTGTCCAGCGTGGTAATAGGCTGGTATAAATTATTTCCACCTTCATCGCTTGTGGATCCAACATTGACTCCCCTGACACGTAGGGCTTCCCAGTCATCTCTGGAAAGTTCAACTGGGCCTCCCTGCATTAGATCATAGTAGCAGGTGCTGTCTATTCAAAAACATCACCCAGGATAACAATTGGAACCAGATATTCACATGATCAACAAACATTGTTGGAGAGAGACAATCACTTCCGTTTTTGCTTGTAGTAGTTATCCAAACATATGTCTGTCTGTTGAGAGATGGCTTAAATTGACAGAACAAAGGTATATCACATACAGCTAATCTATTAGCAGCTACCACTGATGCTTATAATGAAAAAAAAAAAAAAAAGGAAAGAAAGGAAAAAAAAAAAAAAGAGAGGGACATTTAGATTTGACCTAAGTCAAAGATGACCCAAACTGGAAGCTCTCACTCTGTTAACAATGTTGTTTTTTCACATTTTGAGAGAGCCCTCAAGCAGTGTTACCTTCCTGGTGTTTCAGCAGTTTTTCTGTACTTGTCACTTCCACTAGTTTTTTGCCACGTGATTCTGCTAGTTTTGTAGAAGTCCTCACAATGCTAACAGAGACCCTTCCTTTCTTTTTCTAAACCAAACAAAAAAGGGCTGAAGCATATCTCTGTAAGCATCGTTAAAGTGTTCAACAGCCACAGTTACAATTCCAGCGAATTCAAATCGTTCCTTGGTTCTGGTACTTACAAGTCTTTCACATGGGAACCCAGAACAAATGACCAATCTAAGTTATATTCTTAAAAATAAAAATCATCACAGTGCCACTTTTATTTTGTAAAAAGCAGATATGTTTGCATTATATATATATATATATAACTTTTCTGTTTATGATGTTTTGCATGGAAGAATTTTGAAGAATTCTGCAACTACTGCTGGGGACTGGTATAAAGCAGCTTTAGTCTTAATTTTGACATTGAATATGTTACTGGTAATGCAATTTTCCTCCTAGAAATGGAGAGGAAATACTTACGTTTCTGTGTATAAATGTATATTTGACTTCCCAAAATGTTGACCAGGAATGAATTGAGCATATGACACTTTCAGCTGTACCCAGGCTTCTCTGATGTGTGTCAATTCAGACGCACCTGTCTGCCCTGGATAGAGCATGGTATGAGTTGTTCAGTGTTTCACTGGAGATTCCAGTTGAAATATTCTGCACTTACTAATGTTTTTACCAAATTTTAGTTTACATTTCTTTGAGATTGATGCAAGCACAAGGCTTGATTTTTTAACGCAAGATATCTTACTTTTTGAAAAAAAAAAATCAAATTTCAATTTGCTTTTTATTCATTTGAGTTCTTCTTGGCCTTGAATCCCTTGTGATATTCTGTAAATGTGCGAAGAACTGCAGATTCCTGCAGGTGCATTGATATGTTTCCCCTCCTTTTACAGGCCATTCAATTTTGTGATCACACAAATAGAGCAGCATGACTTGGAACTGTTCAAAGCTGCATGCACGTTTTGTAAAAAGAGATGAAAAAAGGTTATTTAATAATGTATGTTAGTTCCACATAGGCCAGCTTGTATGTTGCATGTACTTGTACAGTTTGCTCGTAATTACTATACTGAAGTAATCCAAGAAATCTAAGCCATCCATTTTTCTTATAGACATTTTGCAGGTTTTAGCCAGGCTAGGTCTGTGGGTCTGGTGCTAAATGTCTATAGATGGACTTTATTTTTTACCCTATGGAAAACGTGATGTAGTACGGACCAAATTCCTTCTAATAACTATTTTGGTGTAGATTCCTACTGTGGGGCTGTAACACATGTAGAAACTGTGTACACACTAGGTTTTAATTCATAGACATACTGCCTGCACCAAGTGAACTATTTATTATTACTCAACACATGGGAATTATTCTGCCCATCTTTCCATAGGGCACAGATTGGTTACTGCTCGACCTGCTGAGCAGGAAGAACTCAAGCATTGGTGCACTACTACTAGATCCTGTTCTGTCTTAGTGGACAAAAACCAACTAGCTATAATTCGATAGTATCTTTCTATTTTGACCACTTGTCTTAACACTCCCCTGTGCTTTTAAATGAACTTCCAACTCATGTTATGTAAACATGTTTAATAAAATTTCCTTTTCATGTCCAGTGTAGTAGTTGTGCTCTCTGTATGTTCTGAGGTTCATCTGTGATTCTGCTTGCTGCAGGACTGTGTGATACGTGTTAAGGAACAGTAAAATAAGTAATTTCTATGGTTCTTTTGATTGCTGTAATAGTGTATGTTGAAATCTGGGGCCAAAAACTGAGGCCTGGTGAAAGTCATGTTTGGTTGGCTTCCTTTTCCCAGAGAAAGCAGCCAAATTGTGCTCTCATTTGTTGAAGCAGGCAAATTGAAGTTAAAAAAAAATTAGCCAAATTATTAACTGTTGAAATCAAATCAGTTTGTTGGAGAGGAATGATGCTGTGGCTGCACTTGGTGTGTGCTGAGCCTTTAAGATACGAGAACAACTACTGACCTTTGGCACTTTTTAAAACCATGAACACGCCCTTCTATTGTGATGCTGTTATGAACAATGCTTTACAGAAATTTACCTGAGAGCAGAATTTGGCACTAAAATTTTGCTAGAGAAGCAAAGATTATGTACTTCTTTTTAGTTTTCCATGTCCCACAGATACCTGATCACAATTTAATAATAACGTAAAGACAGTATTGCCTCACTTTGAACACTTTTGTTTATTACTTTATTTAACGGAATACATGGTTAAGATACTGAAAAAATGACTAATTAAACATGGTAATCTCTGAAAAAAAAGGCATGTTATTCTGTGTGGTGGGAGTGATCTGTTTAAATACAGAATTTTTCATTCTGTTGCAAGAAGCCCTCAACTTTATTAATCTCATTACGTTGACCACTGTGTCTAATACTAGGATATCTTTTCCTTTCTGATCCTGAGAAATAAATGAAATCCAGCATTGCTGATCTCCCCCTAGAGGACAGAAAATATGGCAGCAAATGAACATGCTAAAATATTTCATTTATGGTGTTTCTGATGAACGGGGATCATAAATGCCAAGATTTCAGGAATGAGGTAGTAGAGCATGCTAGGTCAGACAAGTTTTGTGCTGGATTCCTTTCCCAGGGACTGCTGCCTGTTAAAAACTGAGTGTTGGGATTTGAATACATAAATAAATCAGCTGAAGTTCACTCTTGATTTTCCCTTAAGAAGGCAGTACCACCTTATATATATGTCATGCAGGAGAAGAGCAAATATTATTAAACTCAAAATGTCTGTCATATAATCACAGTTCTTTTCTTTCTGAGGAGTAAATGTTCTAAATTTTATATTCAAATACAAATTTATGTCCCTCTTTGTGGGCAGAGGAAGAAGCTTTTGGCCTTCACCACAGAGAGGCATCAGAACTGCTGTAAGTGTATGGGAAAAAACAGAGCTTCATGACCTCATGTTTTCATAATTCACAGAAAAATTTACATGTACAGTTTGGCTGCCTGTTTTCTCAGAAGGCAGGTTCAACCCAGATATAGGTTACAGAAGACACACAGAAGACAAGTTCAGAGAGGGCTTTCAGTGGCTGTTCTGTGTCCTCCAAGGTTTTACCTATAGCCTGTAACTTGTCCTCTATGAAGTTGTCTGTTTGCAGTGTAGTCATTTACTCCACTATCTACAGCCCATTTAACTCAAGGAAAAAAAGAATTATAGGATTTTTGCTGTTCTTTTGCCTTAAACGAAGAAAGTCACAGCAGTCTTCCTTTAAAGCCCCAAACACTCATTCCATCATTGCCCATTCTGCAAGCATAGCAGAAAGCAATCTGCAAGAAAGTTTACTGTTCTCAAAGGACGAGACTTTTTTCTCCAGCCAGGTGATGAGCATTCTGGTTGTTTTAAGTGATTAAAAACTCTTCCAACAACTATCAAGAGTAGAGTCTCAATACTTCCACTCCATTGGCTACTCTCTAGGAGAAGGAAATGCACAGGTCATGTATGAATTTTCTCAGTGTCTGCAGGAATGACCATGTATGCTGGAAGTTAAATACCATGCTTATGAAAGAGGTTGTGTGTGGCAGGCATGTCGCACAGATCAAATGGTCTTCCAAGTTTTGAGATCCAAACTCCCTCCTGGGGTGCAGAGACAGGAGGGGAAACTGCCTTCTAGGTGATGGTAGTGATTCAGCTGCAGACCCTGGCCTAATGAAATGCTCCTTAGTTAGGTATTTTATAGTCATTGGTATGTTTTGAAGCCATAGTTTTGAATTAAGACATAAAACCTTACAAATTCTGCCTAGTCAATTCAAAATGTCTTAGAAGGTACTGAGGGAAAGAGCATAAAGTTGTCAAAATCTGTAGACAGCAGTTTACCAATACGGAAATTCAGATAGGGCAAATATACAGCTGTATGTTTACACCTGGAAGTATAAGAACCACATTCTCAAGAGCCAGGTCTTTGGGAGGTTTCAGCTGCTTGCTGCTAGAAGAGTGACACCTAAGAATTTCACAGAAAATTTTAGATTGCCTCTGGAAAAATTGCCAAATGCCCATTGGATAACTCGGAATTATTTATTCTGATTACTTTTAACATGTCTACAGCTTTAGAGCCCTGCCAAAATGCAGTTACAATTCAGTAGTGGCCCACGTGGTAAAGCAGTGGTCTGTAGTGAAAGGCTGTATGGTATCACCTTCTGTGTGGATTTTCTCTAAGTCTGAAATCATTCATTTCCGTGAAGACTGAGTCTTTTCACATTTCCTTCTCATTTATATCAGTGAGATATACTGTGTGACTTTGAGAACATAGTTATGGGTTTCTGCACTAATAATTTTGTGATTAATTACATGGGGGTAGGTGTAATTCCCCATTTCAGAGATATTGCATAAATACAGACAGAGCAGAATAAAAATATTCAAAAAGCATTTGTGAGGTCCTCATGGATATAAATGACATAAGAAGATTTCATCTCCTGGCTCCCAAAGCATTTTTTACACTGACAAGTATCAGGAAGGAATATCTTCTGTATTGAACCTTGTCACCCTATTTCAGCTACAGCCAAATAAAAGTTCCTGAGCCAAAGCAAGATGCTGATTGATTTTTATTTTTTTTTTAGTTTATGTCAACACTTATACAAAGAATTTTTAATAGAGAAGATGCCTCATGTTCCAGACTCCTACTCTTCAGGAAGTACAGCAGCACTATCACCTCTGCATTTCCAGCACCTTCCCATTGTCTGGTCTGACCGGCCTAGGCTGCTTCATTCAGGAGGTCTCCACAGAACCAAGAAGCCCATGTCCATACTAGACCAGTGATTATGGAAGGCAGAATAAAAATTCCATATAGAACAAGCTCATACAGAGGGCAGTAAGACAATCCTAGACATTTTAAGAACTCCTGCCGTGCAATTTAAATCAAAAATTAAGATTTTAAAATTCAGCAAATATTGTAAAATAGCAATTCAATTAAATGTTACAGTATATACCAAAAAGAGTTCTTTAAAAGTCTGTTTGATAACTGTATTTGTGTACTGCAGAAAGAGCATCCACACAGAGGGGGAAATGTAGCAATATTACACTAACATGTAAGAACAAAAAAGATCTAACGCTATCTAATTCAGAGAGTGAGAGATAGCTTAGAGGGAAATGTTTTCTAAACATTAGCTACCGAGCAAAGTTAGAAGCCAAGGCCAGGAGCAGCATTATGCTTGGGCTGCTGTCTGTTAAAGCTGCAGCAAAAGAGAGAGCCCACAAACAGCATCCTCCAGTTTTAGAAAGGGAAGCATTTCTTCCAGTGACAGACAGGGTCTGAGATTAAGTTAGCAACCCTTCAACCCTTGAGTGCATAGGAATGTCAAGGCAACACCAAAAAAAAGAAGGTAATTATAATTAAAAACAAATGCTTAAAAATACTTTATTAGGATTTTGAAGGCCTGAGAATGCAGCTCTGAACCAGATAGAGAATATATTTGCAATGATCCCTCATACTACAGGTCAGAAGGACTGGATGTCTGTTAGCAGCCAGTGTTACAGAGGCAGCTTTTTCTAATGGAGCAGTTTTCACACACAGCTTGCCCATGCTTTTTTCTTTGTAAATGGTCTGACACATGCACTGCCTGTGAGATCAACTTTAAGGGGATGTAAAGGTGGGTATATTTAATCTCAAGTTCTATGTTGTGTAAAAGAGTTTTTTGCATCAACTCTGATAAAGCTTCACATACGATGTTAAAGAAGTCAGGTGCTCTGTGATGGATAAACCAGTAAGTCAGAAACATCAGAGCAGAAGCTTGGGAAGCATAAAGGGGGAGGAAGGAAGGAACAGAAATGGTGCCTCTGTTCAGCTGGGGAGACCAAAAAGGGATACCCAGGGAAAAATATTATGGCATAATTGCTTGGCCCTATCCTTTTGATTGAAAGCCTCAAAAAGAAGTGGCCACTCCTTGAAGCCTTGTAGACACAGTGCACATCTTCCTGAAGGGTCAAGGGATTTGGCCCAACCTCACTGGTTTGGTATTGGAAACAGTAGGGCTTGTCAAAGTGATACCATGCACTGTTAGTTGACAAGGTGGTGTTAGGTCACAGGTTGGACTTGATGATCTCAAAGGTCTTTTCCAGCCTAGTTGATTCTGTATGTGACTCTGTTTTACTTTCTGACAGGTGACTCTGTAGGAGTTAACCAGAACAGAAGAAGTAAGTTGGTGGCACAAATAATCTTTTGAGTTGCTCTGTACCTAGTCTCAAAAGGCACATAAAGTCTGTAATTGCTGGGAACAGGAAGCACCAACAAGCTTCTCACAGCAGCTTGAGACTGGCTTTTTGACCTCTTTTGCTTCTTTTTACCTGGTAGGAAAAAAGCCCTGAGATTTGTGAGACAGCTGAAGTACAATATCTGCTCTTCTGAAAAATGTAAGAAATTTTCTTATTCCCTCCTCTTGCCCTTTTCCTGATCATTGCTCTTGCAAAACTGTGAGGCAAAGTTTAGTGGAGTTTGGTGCCTAGAGTCAGCTTTCAGTTGTTCTGCTCCAGTGCTGCCAGCAGCTCACTTGATCCCCAAGCCTACCGGTGGAACAGACCAGCCATTCATATTAAAAACAAATAATGCAACCCTCAGGCCTTTTTTATTCACCATGTGCACGAAAAGACACAGGGAAGAAATACATCAAATATTCTTTTGTTGGGGAACTCAAAACTTAATTAAATTCCAGCTGCAACAGATGTCACTGCTGTGCTATCCATATAAAGCTTTAGCTCAACTATACCTGTGGGCTTCCTTGTTAGATGTCTGTTATGCCATTCTTAAATCATACTTCCATCAAACAAAGTCCAAAATGTGAAAGAGGAGAGGGAGATGTCACCATGGCAGAGCTTAAACTTCTCTCTTTGTTCTTCAGGTGGGTATCTCCCCCCAACCTCCCAATACCATCACTCATCTTAGTCTCGTTCTCCATCATTTTTTTGTGTGATACCAGTTCAGAGCTGAATCTTGTTATCTCCAAAGAATACGTGTTGGATTTGACAACACGTATTTACATTTCTTCACAGAGTGAAAGTGAATGGAGGAAGTCAGAGGAGCACTGTTGAATACCTCACCTCTCTGGGGCTGCTCTTCAGATTGGACGTGGCTGGTCTCATGGCTGGTTTAATACCACTATTTCCCCCCCTCACGCACCTCATGCACACTGTGCATTTTTATGGATTCTGTATTTGCTTTGTCTGTGTGGCAGAACGTGGAACTTGGCCACTGATTTCAAAGTGCTTTTGTTACAAAAGATGGTTGACACACACAGTGCACACAGTGTGGCAAAGCTCTTCTGGTGACAGCACCCAAAGCAGGAGGCCAGCCAGCCATTCCAGCTATGCAAAGCATAGGGCTTCATCTGCCTTTCAAGGAGGCAACGATCCGTGCAGCAACGGCAGAGGTGACAGCCACCGTCTATGACAGAAGGCTATCGCCTGGCTCACGGATGAGCCCCTTCATTTTTTATTTTCATAATGCAAACGCCCTGGCAAGTAAGAGCAAAAGCTGGTATCTTCTGGAAACGCGCGGCCTCAGAAGCGCAGCCGCAGGGCAGGGCTCTGGGCTGTAACAGGGCAGGTGGCTCTGGGCTCTCTGAGCGGCAGCGGGATGGAAAAGCCGCCGCCTCGGGCTGCCCATCCCGGGCCTTGCAGGTACTGTTAGCAACGTAGAGACGTAAATCTGCTTGGGGAAACGCACTCGGGGGCAGCGCTTGGCTGCGAGCAGCGGAAAAGGCCAAAGAGCCGTCAAACCCGTACGGGGGTGAGGCGCGCGGGGCCGGGCCCGGGCCGCCCCTCGCCCCTGCGCGGGCCCCGGCGGGAATGCGGGCAGCGGGCGTCGGCCTTTGTCAGGCGCTTTTTGTGGGAGAGAAAAAGAAAAAAAGCGGCTCTAAGGGGGTTTTTTTCCAAGTATCAGATGTTCCCTGGGTGTGCAGTGAATCCGGGTGTGTGATCACTGGCTGTGCCTGTCTGCTTGTTGCACGTAAGAGCTCTCAAAACAGTCAAAAGTTCTGAAGGGGCAATCATAAAGCATACAAAGAAATAATGGTTGCATTTAACAGTCCACCCTGTTCTCTGATTCAGTAGTGATTATGAACTCACTTAAATCAATGTAGTTCCTCTAAGGAGTGTTTAAAAAACACATTTTTCCCCATTCCTGCATTATTAGCAGTGGCTGCTCTGACAGATTAATGTCAGGCTGCTGTGTCGTTCGGCAACAAGGCTCATTTTGGTTTCCAAGTGCTGCTTTTATTGTTAGACTGTGCTGTACCCTCGCTACACCTTTGTAAGTTCCCGATTAAGCTGCAAGTCAGATACATCAGAAGAATTTCTTGGGACCAGCGGAACCTTGTGCTGGAGTATTATTAAACTTCAATAATAACCTCTTTAAGGAGAAAACAGAAGATATTACTGCTGACAACCAAAATAGTTTGTCAGAAAAACTGAGGTACTGCTTATCTAGCTGCTATCTAAGAAAGCTGAGCAACACGGGCATAAAACAAAAGATTTTGCTCAGTCATAGGGGACAAAAAAGCAGGCTGGATTTGGGGAAGCAAGGTCTAGTTTGACCTTGTAAAAAAGGTAAAAAAGCATGCAGCACCATGAAGGACCTAAAGCAGGGAACTGCACGGGACTGTTTTGTGTAGCACCATGTACCTTAGCGTGGCCTTTAAGTTGCCAAATGAATGGATTAAAGTCTATGCCTTCAGCTCACCAACATCCTCAAACAGTAAAAACTAAATTCTTCTGGGATTTGGGCTCAGACTGACCTGGCACAGAGAACCTTACAGTTCAGCTGAAGGCCATCAGACAGTGCAACTGTGAAAGGGCCAAGCCCTAAGGCCAATGCTAGAGCTTCTCTACACAAATCTCGGTGGGGTAACAACACAGGACCCTGGCTTAGGACTCTAACCCAGCTGTTGGGAATCTAAAAAAGGAGCGCAACTAAAAGAATGCTGCTCAACTTGGTGTAACACTGAGAGTCAACAAGGAACAACATGCTTTGCTACCCCCCTGCTTGTTTATCTTCAGCAACAGTGCTCTGTTAGATGGCAATGAGAAGTGCTTACTTTTTATAAGTGCTTACCTTTTATGCTTTGGAAGATCCCAAGCATAAAAGTCTGCACTTGTAAAACCTACCATTTCACAAATTACCTAGTGTGACAAGGCAGCTGGACTCGGTGTCAGTGTTGCACTAGATCACAGGACAAAACTTCATACACTTTACCCTGTATTTCCATCTTCTTGGAGCTCCACTCTCCTGTGTAAGATGCAGGAGGTCAACAGAAAGTGTCCTTGGAATTTTTCCCCCAAGCTCCAGGAAAAGAGGCCATGCCAGGGGACATGGCTAGTGTATCCTTATGTCCTGGCAATGCTTGGTTGCTAGAAAAGCTTCTCTAGTTAGCGACTGGCAGAGCTTACAGCAGCCTTCAACCTGCTATAACATGCTCTGAAGTGAGGACTGCTGCAGGCAACACTTACTTCTTTTGAACTGTGCTCCAGTCTGATGTGCACATGCTGCCCTTCAGCAAGCCATCACAATTGCAGGCAGAGAAGGGAGGGCCTTGCCTGCAAGCTACAGCCTCCAGTTGTGAAGCTCTCTTACTTCCTTGTGAATAGGGCTGGTGAAAGCCTGCCGACTTGGCTTCACCTGGGTATGTGAGCAAGATTCAGCAGGACTTGTTCACAAAAGTTGACACCAGACCAAACCCTTCAGATGCACATTCCTAAGCCCACTCCTCCCCTTTAGGGTATTTTATGAGAGCCACTCCCAGGTTTCCCCCTCACCTTAATTACCTTTCTGTAGGGATCATCTCTGTGTGTGTGTGCATGCTAATGCTAGGAAGGGCTGTCAGTGTAGCTTTGCAGCCCAATCTCTTTTATGATCCTGTGGCTTCAGGCTGCAGCTTTTTTTCCCAGTGCTTAAATGCAACACGTGGATATTAGGCAAGGGCAAGAATTGGCTTTCTCTTGCACACAAAACAAGGAAATGTATTCTGCCTCACCACAGCTGCCACAACCACAGCTGCACTGCCGAACCAGATGCACTTGCTGGCCTCTGCCCCTTCCCTTATTGCTGTTCCTCCTCTAGAGTCTCTAGACATCAGTCCCAGAGTGGGGACTGCAGAGTGTCTCTCTTGAGGTGAATGGAGGAAAGTGGTAAGTGAGCTGCAGCCACATACAGAGCACTAGAGATGAGAGCTGGCATGATCCCAGGCGAGTATTGAACTGAAGGAAGTACAAGGCAATCTGAGGAAACACCTCCTTGGAAGTACACTAGTAGGCTGGAGTTAATGGTCCTTGCCTTGCAGCCCTTGTAAAGTCCCACTGGAAACTGGCTACGGTAAGAGGTGCTAGGAGAGCAGAGACACAAATTGTTAGCTCCCAGCATGATTCAGAAGTATCTGTCCACATTATGGTGTGAGTCAGAGCCTAGAAAGATCTTTGCGATCTGTGAAGATAACCCAAAGAATTCCAACCCTTGAGAAATAATTTCAGACATTAAATTGGTCTTGTCTCCAGATCTGAGCTAATTTTTGGTGGATGTGGAAGTCCTGGATGAAGGTTAAACAGAGTGGCTGAACTTACCTCGTCATTGGCTTGCTTGTTGTTGGTTGGTTTGGTTTAGTTTTGGGTTTTTTAAATGCTTTTGTGGTGGGTTTTTTGTATCTTTTTGTGTTTCAAAAGGATTGAAAAGAAGTGGAAATGCTAACGGGTATTTTGGCTTGTTCTGCTGTGTAGAGGGTTTCTGTGCCAGTTACCTAGGAAACTGCTGTAGGATTGAATTTGGATGGATGTGTTGTCAACTACAAGTGAGTACAGTGGCTTTTCAAGAGGTGAGGAAGAGTGTAAAATGCAGAGAAAATACAAATGCCTGTAATGTGATTCCTGGGTAAGACGGTGGTCCTGTCGTTTTGACTGGCATTTTGTAGGCACCCTGACAGCTGCACAAAGGGATCGCAGATGGAGTGCATGGCCATGCCTTGGCACCTGAGCTTGAATGTCCTCATGTTTGTAAGCAAGGTTAGCATTCATCTAAATGTCAAACCATGACTGTAAAAAAAGTACTAAGGTTGCTATTAAGCGTTTTGCCCATTTTTTTACAACAGAGTTATGATGATCCAAAGAAATTACAGTCTTTCTAGACATTTGGACTGCAGCACTGCATAACCATTTACAAGAAAAAATATATAAATAAAAAGAACAATAAAAGACATTTAATGATTGAGATACTTCTAAAGGCTTATGCAATGAACAAAAATGTGACTGCAGAGCTTTTCCTGGAAATCACCGATAATTGGCCTTTTTTAATACAGCAGCAAAACTATGAAAAAGCAAATGAGTGCTTCTGTCTGGGGGAATTCTACTGATGTCTGTCAGTTCTGCCATGATGGCTAAATCTGCAAGTGGTTACTTATCTCACAGGAACCACAACTTAGAATGGTCCATGGCTGAAAATAAATTAGCAAAACAGTGGGGATTACTTAGAATAGAACTCCCACAGTTTCTCCTATTCCCTCCGCCATTCCAAAACACACACAGGATTAACATTTGGGCTTATACTGAGCACCAATTTCCTTGTATTTCTCCTACAAAGTGCACTTCAAATGGCAAATGCAAACTCCTAGTAGTTTATTCATGTTATGACAGGTGTCATAAGTTGGCAGAGCTACATGTAATCTTCAAAGGTTTGCTTTCTTCCCCCGCCCCCAAGCAGGTGAGCAAGTTTCCAGCCTGGAAAAGACAGGTTGTGCTGCTTGTTTTGGGTTAGGCAAGTGCACCAGGTAAGAAGAAGCTTTGCCCTTGTTTGTCTGGCTAAAGCTCTGAGGCAGGGCCTGCTTCAGAGCCACTTTCTAAGGCCATCTTGTCCCTGTTCCCTGCAGCTGTGCACCCACCAGTGTGCTTGCATCTCCTGCATTTCTCTCTGCAGATGCTTCTCGTCTCCCAGGAGTCTAAAATGAATGCTGAACTTAGCAGTTCTAGCTTCTGGTCTGACTCTTGTGTTGGGAGTGAGTGCTGCCCAGGCTCTACCTTCAGGGCAGGATTAGGTTCCTTGGAGCTGAGGGTTGGATGATGGTCCCCTCAGACATTTGGTCAGCTTCTATTGCACTGGCACATGTACATGACCAAGCCAGAGCACCTTGTGGGCATACCTGGACTCTGTCCCTACCTGCATTGCTTACCAGGAGGCCAGGCTGTGCAGGCCCAGCTGCTGCTGCTGCTCTCAAAAAGAAGCTGTGGTATCTCTGATGTCCTATCTGCTGCATATAAGAATATAGACACTGCTGATCACTATTTCTTCAACAACATCTTTAACAATATTTACATTAGAGATTACCCAAAACCTATAAAACTGCATGCTGATGGGCCTGGGGGTGGCTCCAGTTCATTCTGCTGCATTCAAGCTTTCCCTCTGGCTTCTGCCTTTGGGGATGTGCTGAAGTGACATCCAGAGCTGGACTCCTTTCTTCCCTGCTCGAGCAGATGTGCACACAAACCTAAGCAGACTCCTCTATTTCAGACCCATCTGTAACCTGTGTAATGAATAATGTACAATGAATTTGTGGTCTACATGTTTATTAAGTGACTCAGTATTTCCAGTGGAGATTTTGTGCTCATGTTTTACTCACATCTCAAAACCCACTCACTCTTTTATTATCCCCAACAGCAGTAGGTGATAATAAATTATACAACTGCAGATGACGGTAACTATATCAACAAACAAATTGTATCAATTTTCAATGTGAGTTTAAAGCTTCGTTTACGGGTTGTGAAAACTCTGAAAAAGGAATTTGGGAACGCTGCTGCTGTTATTAAATGTTCTAACCGGGCTGTAATCCAAACCTTCCATAAGGCGTCTCTAAAGAAGATTTTTCCTACTGTGTACCACTGCTTTTACATACGAGATTAGGGATTTATGTACGTAAGAGCAGAGAGAGAAATGTAACTAACAGAACAGTGACAGCTCTGTTTGTTACTCTGTGGATGGGCTGAAAGACAAAAGGCAGCAGTGGTGGATTTCAGAGCTAATCCCCCTCCACTGCATTTGTAGAAACATATTTGTTCTTTCCAAAAAAAAAAGGCTTGTAGAAAAACGTCAATCAATCAACACTGCAGCTACATTGTGTGTATTGAAGCAAGCTCACATGCTCTCTAAATTACTCTGGATCCTATTTTAAGCTTAATAAGCTACTCAGTAATTTGTATGGCCATGCAAAGATGTGAGCTTATGCCACAGCAGCCATTTTGAAACAGCCAAAGACCTGTGGCAAGGGATTGAACAAAACTACTATTTGGGAAAGTCATTGTAGCTGTATTTGGAAAGTTACAGTATCCTTTCCAAAAGGAACAGAGACTGTTGAGAAACCCGTATCTATGTGATAATTGTACACTTCAATCACAGGAAAGAATGCTTGGTCAAATCTAAGTGTGGCTCACCATGACATGTGGTGTATTCTTGTTTCTATTGAAAACTTTCCATTTTCAGATGTTTATACTTGTAAGCTATGTGGGAAAATAGGCCTGGATCTCTGTCACTGGCCCGAGTGATGCTTACCACCTAGGTGCTGGATGGAGCATACACGTGAGACAATAAATATCACTGAGACTTTCAGTGAGAGGAGAGCATCCTGCAGGCTCTGAATTTCTGCACATAATGATCCTGATCCCTCTGGGTCTGGGACAGGCTGAAGCGACTCAGAGCTGACTAAGCTGCTGTGTGACTAAGCCTCCTGGACCTCACCAAACTCAATAACTAATACTTTTAACTGAGCTGCTGATCACCGTCCTGACATGCCAGCTGGGTTTTGCATGTTTCATTGCCCATAAATATGGTTAGGGCTGTCATGAGCCTTTTCTGTCTGCTCCTTTTGCAGCTGTTCCCAGGGGTTGAGAAGAAGCCCTCTGACAGTGGAGCTGAGGAGGTTTCAGCTCAGAAGACTCTTGAAAAAGGGTCCTCAGAGAGACTGAACTTAATCCCCTCCCTTTAATTTCTATTGGGACGTGGTTAAAGTACATATTTGACATTAAGGTTGGCTGTTAAAGTGTTCTTGGAGCTTGGCACCATTAACTTTGACACTGAGAACTTGAGGCCAGACCTTAGAGCGTTTCCTCCTGCAACATGACCAATGTTTGCATGAATAAGTAAGACCAATTACAGATAAAAGTCAGTTCTTGTTAATCTGATGTTTCTTATCCATGTCCTATACATTCCTCTCCATATTTTTAAAACATCTGTCACTGCCCACTGCACTGGCAGTGCCCAGTAATTGCTCCCCCAGCCAGCCCTCTTACCTACATGAGTTCTGTGTTCCCCTTGCTTCCCAATGTCTTCCAGCTGAAGAGAAGCAGGGCTCTTGTTACTGCCTGTCCCCCTCTCCAGCAAGAACAGTCTCAGAGGAGGTTGCTTTGTGATTAATTCACATGTCCTTGAATTGGGGGAGGGGGTTGGGGTACTTACAGCCAAGCCTGGACAAATTTACTTTTTTCCTTATATCTGATTCTCTTATTGTATGAAACTTCAGAAGTTCACATTTAAGTGAACTACCCTACATTTAAGTAAATTACTCTGCATTGTATTAAAAAAAATAAAAATTATCATTTGGAACAGCATAGTATGTTCACCTTAATTTCCTAACAATATCTCCTCTAGGAGCCAAATACACAAACAAGGGGAACTGTTACAATTACGGATGTAATTTTAAATAATCTTTTTTGTTCGCCACCCCTGGGTTTTTGGTCATATCTTGCGCTCAGTTTATATGTCCTTTATATCAGACCATTTTTTTTCCTGATAGACTCCTCATTTGATCTGTCTCTTTAGATTCTGGATGCAAGAGAAGTTCTCAGAGGTATGGAAAGTTACTCTTCCCTATTACAATAATGATATGTAAATATATGTAACATCCTCAGCCCCCTCTGTAAATAGAGCTGGGCATGTTGCCCTTACCTTCCAAGGCTGCTGTTACTAAAACATCTCACACAAATGTACACTTAGCTTGAACAGAAATGGCCTTCCTCATTTGCTTTTGGGTGGAAAAGGATCAGACTGGTGTTAAGTACATAAAACCTGGTGAGACCATACTACCAAAACAAGCTGACAAAACAATTGAGAGAGCATCTTTGGAAGTATGCCTTTACTAGTACAGGAAAATAGGGTATCTTCTTAGTCTAGGTTCACTAAGATGTTTTCAAAGAGTTGTGAATAGCAGGTTGTTCAGTTTTAACTTGGGTCAGCAGCTCAAATTCAAATGTTATTGTGAACCTGGTACTTAATCTGGGTGAGAACACTCAGTGCTCTGAGGAGGCAGGGGAGGTTCTGCAGGAGGGAGTTGTGGTGACAGGCTGCAGTATGCTCCCATGGGCTCCCAGGGAAGTAAAGCACTGCAAATTCTTGCAGCTGGATCTGTGGCCATGCTGCCCCACCCTTCTGGGACAGGCTGGGAGCAGAGCTCAAACATCCTCTTGGACAGGTAACAGGTGGAGCGGCTGGCTCTGGGAAGCCATGCTCCTGTCTTGAAGTCAGCTAGCAAAGAGCAAAGCAGCCCATGAACCAGACTGGGCTGATGTATTACACCCACAGCCAGGCTAGGTGGCTTAACCACTACAGACTCACTTTACTACAACACTGTAGGCAACAAGCTTTGACATATCCATCCCTGTGGCGGGTACTGCTGTGAAACCACACAGGACACAGCCCACCTGAGATGAGAAGGACATCTCTGAGGGATCAGAAACGCTCAGTGTCACTCTTCCTAGAGAAGTGGTAACACCCCCATTAGGTAATGGGGAAGTGCTTTTGGGAACTTCATCCTAAACTCTCTTGGAGTCCAGTTTTTATTGGAACAGCATTTCTCCTTTTGCTTCTTTGTAAGCTTTAAACTGCAAATACGGAATTTTAAGTGGTTCGGATGTGGAGCTAAGAAAATAATCTTTCTTTGGAGTAAAATTTAACTGCATTTACTTAATTAACAGCTGTTTTTTTGTGAACTGATTCTATTTATCAACCTCCATCTGAATTATTAAGAAATTAGGGATAAAATATTTTATTAATTAATTCTTACTTAATCCCTGTCTGATTGGTCAAGCTCTGAGCAGGCAGGTTGGTAAAAATCTCTGGCAAGATGACCTGTGATAAATTCACCCCTGTCTGCTCTACAACAAAAGCATTCAGATCCTTCTTAAAATAAAATGTGTTAAAAAGATAATAGACTTCAAAATCAAGAGAGTGAAGATGTACTGTACTGCTGGCAAAGACTAAACGATGGCCAGGCCACAACAGTAGGCTTTAATGTTAACATATGAGGTCAAAATCAGAACATTAGCCCCACTGCTGTACATCTTTTTACTAGGAAAGTTTCCATTTCCTTCTTGACAAGTACAAATGTCTGTAACTGGCACTGTGAGTATGTGCTTTTTTTCAAGCCAACACTGTTTGTAAAATTTCTTTAAAAAAACTAAACCAAGATTTAACCCCTTATTAACTTGAATTGGTGGAATCTTGATTCAAATAACTTCTTTATCACATTGCTTGCTCCAAGTGATTTTTCTTTTCAGCAACTTACATTTAAGTGACATGTTTTCTGACCAATGTGGCATATTTTGCATATAGTTTTGCTAATTGGTACTTCAGTCTGTAAGCAAATAATATTTCTTTTCTTCCACATCCATCCATCTTCAGGAAAATTTGGTTTTACAGCCAAGGTTTTTCAGACTTAAGTACTCTATTTCACTGTAATATGATTGTGTTAGTGCCAAGATGGGTCAATTGCCTGAAAATGTTGGTCTCTAAAGGGTTTGATTTTCTTTTTTTCCTGTAATTAAATACTGTGCAGATGTAGTTAAGGATTTATTTAGAATAACTGAATTTTTTCCTTCGTCTTTCTCACTGTTGTTTTTCCCCATTGTGAAGTTTTCTGCCTATTTTGCTTTCCTGTTTTTATTAAACTACCTGGACACCACAGAAACATTATTCAGTTGTGGGTCATCCACTCAGGAATGTTAGATAAAAATTTCTGTGAATGCCGATATAGAGCTGATATTCATTTAAAACATTTTTTTGAAGCAATGTGGTTACAGATTTTAAATTAGTCTGGAATGAAGATAAAATAAATAAAAATATTTTTGTGGATTTCTTTTTTTCGTTAGATGGTTAACTTCAAAGAGAATAATTTCGTCAAGTATTTTGATGAAATAGTTCTTGTTTTCTGAGTAGCAGGACTGTGCACATCCCAGGATGTGCTAAGAGATGGGTTGTCCTGGGAATGGGGCATGCTGGTTTTTTTGCTGCAAGGCCCAGTAGCTTTGGTAATAGATGACAGTAATCTCAGGAAACTACCAAGGCAAAAGACCTATGGCTCTGACGTTGCCACTGAATGGAAGGAGATTTTTTGTTTAATTTCCAAACTGGCTTGTCCTCAAATGTGCCGTTTTGTCTTCATCAATTTTGGGAAGAAACTGGAGAACGTTGCCAAGAGCAACTACTACATCTTGAGGAATTGGAAACAAAATACAAGAAGAAAATAGAACAAATATTCCTTAAAGGAGATTACTGTACTGCATTCAGTGCCTTATAAATAAGCACATTACAACTATCCTGGTTATCCCTCAGCACGTAAATGCCCTGGAGCATTAAATGTCAACTACAGTTAAACTACATACTCAGTGTCCCCTCCAACATCAGTCTGTGCTAACACTCTTAAGGAACAGACAGTGTCAACCGAGCACGGCCCACTTTGCTCCTTCTCCTGTACTCCATTAGGCAGTGGAGGGAATTTCCTGACGTCTGCAATACTCTTCCCAAAGTGATTATATGTTTCCCTTTGATCTCCTTCCCTGTGGGGCCATACAGCTGGCACTGGGTAGAGATGGGTGAGCAGGGAGGCTCCTGTAATCATGGCTCACTAACATGTTCTACAAATGTCATGGCTTGGGTGAAATGTAGATGGGAGTCTCTGACACAAAAGGTGGGGATCTGTGATCTGATCTGCAGCCCTGTGTAACTGGTGCAAATTTCATTGAGGACCTGAAAGAGTCATCAGACATGGAGGAAAGCTCACATACACATTGACGTGGGAGAGAAGGATGAAGGGTCATCCAGAAAATAATTCAAAAATTCAAACTGCTACTGTTCTCTGTCCACTCAGCTGACCCCTGTAGCTTTCTGAGTCAGTAGGAGCAGTGTGAAAGAGAGGCATGTAGTACAGTGTTGTCAAGTATTTTAATGAATGGCTTAATTGGGGATGAAAGATTGAGAGATGGCTCCTACCCAGTATTATGACTGGACCCTCCTGATTGCCCTTCCAAGTGACAAATGACTGTTTCTCTATTGAGAAATCAGTTTATAACTCACTTTTAAACTCTGTTACATTTGGGATGATTTGGCTTTATATTTTGCTTTTCAGGCTCATCCCTATTAAAGAAAAAAGTATTCCAGAATTATTTTCCCATACTTGGACAGCTATATAGGCTGATGCTTCCAGACTCTCTCCCCAGAGCAAGTTCTCTGAATTCATGCAGCTCAAGTGACCTTTCCAGTTCACAGAAGTGACTAAAATTCTCAGCAGTAGTGCAGGCTTTGCGATTGGATACACATCTGTACATGAATACATATTTATACACAGATCTATACTTATACTACACTCACTCACACAGACAGAATATGTATATGTGTATGTATAAAAATACTGCTTGGAATTTCAGCTCTCATGTTCCTAAGCTCTGTGTCTATATAAGTTATGGAAATTCTGGCAAAACTCAGAAAGTGACAAGCATATTTTACTTTCACACAGCTCATCTGTTGAAGCATGATTTTAAGAGGCCCTAGCTATTTAAACACTTACTGTAAAACGAATGAGTAAATGGGTTTCTGGATTAGGATTTTATTCAGGTTGTAAATTTTTAGAGATTGGGACTGTTTGCCTGATTTTGTACACAGGCAATAGATTTTGGTCCCTAGGAGCTCTCTCTGAAGGAATAATTACAACCATTCCAAGAACTGAGAAAATGTACTGAAAATTACTATATTATTTATTTTACAGTTTAATTTGCTAAAATTTTCCAGACAGCTCTTCAAATAATAAAGCAATAGCAAATACCTTTAAAAAATAGTAATTCTCCTTTGATAGGCTTCTTTGATAAATTCTTGAAATAAACCATCCTATGTCTCAGAGCACAGAAAACTATAGGTTCCATTACAGATTTAAGTCTTACTGCTTTTAACAGACTAAGTGGCAAGAAATATTTCAAGACAAAACCCCATCCAATCTAGCCAATACAATCTTCCTCAAATTGTTGGTAAAACAATAATTAAGTGGTTAACCACTTTGGGACGCTGTTCAGTTCAAGAATGGCAAACCTGAAGTTGAATGTCTTTAAATCTATAGGTCTTGAAACTCTGAGCATAACAGAGAAGGCAGGTCAATGTAGTCAGTGGAGCCTAAATCTCATCAGCCATGGGAGATGAAATCCAGATGTCTAGGGAGCTGGAGTCACTAGGGGGTACCACAGTCACCCAGCAGCTTTATAAGGCTGGCAGATCTAATGTGGGATGCAAGAAAGACCACGTGGCATATCCCACTGTGCTTAAATCAACATAACTGAAGCCCAGCTGTATACCATGAGCCAAGACATGCTCCACTGCTCTGCTGGTTAAGAGCTTTATTCTGTCGCCTGTACCTGTCATGTCAAAGCATTTGAAGAGCCTTAGGGTAGCCCAGACATTGGTAAGAGGCTGGGAGATATGACCCTTGCCTTCCTGGAAGAGGAGGACATTTCAGTTGCCCATCAGTGACGTGTTGAACTGCTCCCTTGATCTCATGGCAATAGTGGGAGTTGAGACCCCAGTGCATCTATAGAAGCCTTCTATTGTCTAAGTGGCCTCACAGCCCTTTCTGTACCAGTCTGAAGTTTTCCAGTAATGTTTATGCAGCTACTTCATTCTTCTACTATTTATCCACCCGCTGCCCTGCATTCTCTCTCCTGTGTATATGTACTTTGGCTTGCATATTTTGCCCGGACATTTTTAGACTTACCCAGCATCTTCTCTGCTGGCTCACATACTTGGTCCATAAACTTTCCTTGCTGCCAACCAGCTTCCCATCAGAAACTTTCCATATGGCTCCCAGGCAAGGCATGAGGAGCATTCTTCCTCCCATCCCACTTCTCTTCCTTGGGGGAGACCAGATGTTGGAAAGCAGCAGAGGCAGGAGCTGGAGATAGCACCACATTCCCTGACAGCCCTTCTTTGCTGGGCAAAGGATATCAGAACAACTTCAGCTGTCTTTCTGGCAATAATCTCATACAACCTATAAAGCACAATGGGTTTGGGTTCTTTTCTGGGAAAGACCATAGATACAGTTTCTTGTAAAATATAATACATATTGTACTTAAAGAGATCATTAAATAATTCTTGGCCTTTCTTTCCCAGGGAATTAAAAAATTATTAAGTTGGTAGTACTGGCCAGGTCAAGCTGGGCTAAAAATTATTTAAGGGACTAAAATATACTTACAAAATTCTGTCACTTTACATCTACATGTCTATATATTTATTCAAATGTCTGTCACATTGCCATTGAGGCAACAGTCAGTAAGTTTGAGCTCTGCAGTTGAATTCCCTGGAGAGATTAATTCTAGCAATAACTGAAAGAGGAAATGGAGACAGCAGTTAACTGTGGAAAGAAAGAGGAAAAAAAAGAAGAAAAGAAAAGAAAAGAAAAGAAAAGAAAAGAAAAGAAAAGAAAAGAGAAAGAAAGAAAGAAAGAAAGAAAGAAAGAAAGAAAGAAAGAAAGAAAGAAAGAAAAGAGTACTGTTTATAGTCTTACAGTGTCCTCTGTGCTTTCAGACTGAGATGAACACGTCACAGCATTGTAAACTTGCCTGTAGGCTAAACAGTACCTTCCAAGTAGCACAGCTAAAGAGGAATGGTACAGTTGAGAAGGACCTCAGCCCCTGCACAGCCTTTCCAAAGCATCCTGCCTAGTTCTCCTCCAGAATATTTACCTCTCATGAGAACAAAAACATTATTAATGTTTCATCTGTCTCAGTTTGCTTCTTCATGAATGTCCAGCTTATTTCTTCACCTGTCCAGACCAACAAATCCAGATTCTGTTCTGTGTGTTTTATTAGTTTTCTGCCACATATATGTTAATGAGCCCTGAATGTTATATTAAGATGTTTTCTTTTTCCAGAAATAATGTGGTATTGGTTCTACCCTATTTGACTGTCAGCCAGGCCATAGTCTTCTCAGATTCCAATTTAAAATTATCATTCTGGTGTTAAAGGTTTCCCAGGGACTTGTCAGCTCCACAGCAGCTTCCAAACAATGGCATCTATTCCATTTAGTCTTACCAAGTGTGCAGATATCAGCATGGAAAAAAATTAAAGAAATTAAAACCATGGTGAGAACAAACTGTGGGCCCAAGAAATGACATTTGCAGCAATCACGATGAATTCACTAGGCTCCCTGCATTAATTACCATATAAGAAGTCTTACTTCTTTTGATTGTCACAGTGCTGTAGCAACCTCTGAGCAGGAAATAAAGCCAAGATTTTTTTTTTAATGAGGGCCTAATGCGCTCAACACAATTGAAGGTACTTAGAAAAAGGAGCATATGGTGCCCTAAGTTTCTGAACTTGGGGTGTGTTTGCACACAGTAGTTGCTTTAGATTTTGGACAGGTAAATAAAGTCACATTAATTTTCTTGTTGCTGTGAAAGATGTGTCACTGGTCTCCATCTCAGCTCATGTGAAGGCAGCTCATGTTAGAATAAATCAAAGCCGCCCCTGCAGCAGCATGGAGATGTGCCCTTCCAGACAAACACAGAATCCAAGAGTTCCCTGCTCTTCATATCGGAATTTTTATTCTACAGCTGCTTGATAAGATGGTTAAAGCTTTGGCTAGAGAAAGTTTCCAGTTGCAGTATTCTGGTCCTGCAATTCAGTGGTTTTTTTTTTCCTGTTTGTTTTGCTGAAGTATCCCTATTATGTGTTTTCTTTGTGACCCTCCATTTCAGTGTGGCTGCTGCATGCAGATTGGTGACACAGGATCACAATACAGTTTACAAGTCAGGCCCAGATTAGCAGCAATCTGCAGTCAGCCTTCAGTTAGCTGGAAGGATGATGTTTCTTGACCGTCTGGTGTTTAAATGAACTGAAAATCAAAACCCTGGTTTTTTTTTGGTTCTCTTCCAAATTGCACACTACAGTTTGCCTCATTAAAGATTAAAACAGATGTCAGTAAAAGGAGATAAATCGGAATCAAATTTGAAATCCAAATGGTCCTGAACTCATCGTTTGGGCTTTTCCAAAACATAAGAGGTATCATTGAACAACTCAGATCCATGGGATGAAACTAAGAGGGGCTGTAGGGGCTTAGGAAGACCCTTCCTTCACTTGAGTAGCTCTGTAAACTCTGTCTGTTGGTGGTGAATTGCAGCTGAGGTGCCCACTGTAAATCAGCAAAGATGCCCCACAAGGTGTGGGTAGATATGGTCCTGCAGAAATACCTTTCTACCTTTGCCTTTGAAGAGCTGACACAGAGCACCTGGATCTGAGCTTTGGTGTTTTTCTCTCCCTGCAGTAGACTGTAAAACTGACAGAATACTACAGCTGTCTTTGGCAGTTTAGTGTCTGAATTGAAGAGAGAGAAAAAGCCAGGCAGAACACAGAGTGTCAATGAAATCATTGCAACTAATCTAATATGTAGTCGTAACATCTAGGTGCCTACTCACTGTGTGGAATATAGATATAATAATGAGGAAAACTGTTGGGGTTTTGTTTCTTGGAAACATCATTCTGGTTCACTGTGACCTTCTCAGTTAACTTAATAAGCCAAGTATCTTTATATGAAAACAGCTCCTTAGTTTCCACACTAGAGAATACACAGCCTTATCACTTACTATAATTTTGATTATGAAGCAGTTGTTTTCATAAGCCTCACTTTTCTGTTGCTTGCAGCTATGAGTAATCTGTTTTTTTTCAGGCTACCACTTCCTCATGCTTCCCAGTTCCTCAGTAATAACACTTTTTGCAGGTGAGGGTTATATTTAAAAGAAGATCTCTTTGATTGTGTTCCAATGAAAGTTTTTCAAATTTCTGTCATTGATGTATATGCTGTTAATTGCAGATGTTGGACATGTAGTTTGTAAATACACAGGTCAATGCAGATGCCTTGTTTGACCTAACGTTTCTTTTCTAGTGCAGCCTTTTCTTCTGGTCACAAAGTCTTATGGTGCTGCTTCAAGGGAGCCAGATGCCTTGGGCACAAGGGGTGCTGGTGGAGCCCAGAGCTTCTCTAGGTTTGTGCCCCTTGATGACTTTCCCTAGGGTAGAAAAGAATACCTTTGGCTGTGGGGAGTAAACCTTCTTAAAAATAGTCTTGTATATTATCTGTATTTATTTCACTTGTATTCTCCAACTCTCATCTTTCTTCCAAAGTTGCAGATCCAAAAGGTGCATTTCCCCTCAGGTCCCTCCTAGTCTTGGTCTCCTGCCTTCCTACTGTTCCTACTCTCTGCAGGGGCTGACTGTTCCCACTACTGCACTATAACTCCCCAGTGGCACCAGGACCCTTTAGAAAAGCCACCAAGATTGTAGGCCTGATTTCACTCTGGAGCTTAGCAGGTGATGCTGAGCTTGTGGGAGAGTAGGAGGCACATCAAGCTGAGAATGCAGCTGACCAGAAAATGTTTGACATTTTGTTTTAGTACAAATGTTCTCTTATTAAGAACAAGCTTTGACTAGTAGTTGAGATTTCTCCTCCTTAATATTAATCACAAGGCAAGGAATTTGCACAATTAATTTTCTTAACCACATTTTTAAAAATGCAGTTAGAGCCATCTATGCTTTTATCCTGTACCACAGAGGGCTGTGAGGAAGAAATTTCAGGTGCTACTTAGAGGTGTGTGCTGCTGAGAGCTTTCATACAGGACTTAAAAAGGAGGTGTTTATAAAGTCCCAGCAAAAGACTGAATGTCCTTCTTTCAGATTCTGTGAAAAGATAATTAGATAATATTGTAGATGTCAGGCTATAGCCACCACTGCCTGCACTACCTCCAGGCCACCTAACACAGCAATTTCCTCTGACAGTAGCTGATATATCTGATAAATCTGTTATACCTCGCCTTTCTGTGGGTGCTGTCACCCTCACCCCACACCAGCCAATGTCTGCACAGGGATGAAATGGGTTTTCCAGCCCCATGAATAAAGGTTGTATAGTTGTCTTTTTTCTCAAAAATCCAATTTGCACAATCCTAAATTCTCTCATTGTCTACGCTGATGCCCACCGTATCCTGAACACTCAGGTCCTCTGAGAGAGGAGGACAAGAAATTTCATTTCTGAATCATACCATTTTGTTAAAATACATTGACATGAAAAGTTGCTATTCTCACATTTGTATTAAAATGCTATATAGTACTCAATCTCTCTCTATATTTGGCTTCTCTTTCAATGCCCAAGCCATCCTTTCTCAAAGAATCAGGAGCAAACTTGAGGTGAGAGGAAGGTAAGGAAGGTAGGTGCAGTAGTTTTGCAAACTAGTGAGCCACTTGAAGGAGCTTATTAGTTTTCTGATTGAAAGGACACAGTGTTTTTTCACAGTTCAAAAGTTAAACATAAGGTAAAAAATAAAATTAAGGGGACCTTGCATAACAGCAAAGCTCAGCAGGGCTCAAGGACTTATGGATGTCAAGTGTTCTCTAACTCAATCCTCCTCGATGAAGGGGAGTCTTCCTTCCAACACTCCTTTACCCTGGTCTCCTGGGTCAGATATTCCCAAGGGCTGATCTTGTCAGTGCAGACCAGTGCAAAGAGGGCATTCAATAACTCTGCCTCTCTGTATCCTCTGTTGTCAGGGTCCCCTCTCCACAAAGTAACAGGCCCACATTTTTCTTAGTTTTCCTTTTGTTTTTGATGTATTTGTAAAAGCCTTTCTTGTTCTCTGTCCTTGACATCTTCGACCAGTTTTAATTCCAGATGTGTCTTGGCCTTCCTTGTCTCATTTCTCCTTACTCTGACAGTCTCTCTGTATTCATTCCAAATGGCCTAACCCTGTTTCCATCTCCTATGTTTTTCCTGCTTACACTTCAGTAATGACAGGACTTCTTTATTCATCCTTGCAGTTGTCTTGCTCCCTTTGCTCAATTACTTGCTCATCTGGAGGCATCTTTCTTGAGCCTGGAGGAAGTGATCTGTGAATATCAACCATCTCTCTTGGATCCGTCTTCCCTGCAGGACCCATTCCCAAGGGATTCTTCCAAGGAGAACCCTGAAGAGGCTAAAATGATGTCTCTGAAGTCCATGGTTGTCATCTCACTTGTTGCTTGTTCCCTCCTTACCCGATCTCACTGTCAGTGCAGCCAAGGCTGTGGCCAACATTCACATCTCCAACGAGGCCTTCCCTGCTAGTGTAGTAACAGCACACAATTCCTTGGAGGATTCTCCAGCACCTATGCAGGACATTGTCACTGGTACTTTCCAGGAACCTCCTGGACTGTGCTTCACTCACTACTGGTTGCAGCTGGATGGATTGGCAAGCTATGTCATTAAAACAAGTAATTTAAATTAATTTTGAGAGAAATATTTAATAGTCTGTAGGACTTTTGAAACTCTCTACTGCTTATGAAAGACCCTATATTTCCCTTTTCTGTATGCCTGGGCTGCACTTGTCCAGATTCTCCAATGCTAATCTGCCTCATGGCTCTGGACTGTAGCACCCAGAAAAACAACAACAGAGGCCTCAAATTCTCTTGTGAGGAAAAACTCCGTCTGTTATCAGATCTGAAAATCATAAGCATTTTCGAAATCATGAGTATTAAAACATGTGTAAGTAATCACCTTGGAACACAGATGATATTTCCCTTTTTTAATTCAGCTATCATTTTCCTCATAGCAAAATGAATGTAATTTTAACTTATGCTATTTTATTTCATTTTAAGATCACAACATCCATTAGAAAGCACATTATAAAAGATGTTTTGGCAGAAACATCTCCAGTATTACAGAAAATAATCTTCCTTCTATGATTTATAGTACCTTTTCCCCCCTTGTCTTTAAACATTTTCCAGTAAAAGATGGAAGATGAAATAAGAAGCTGCACAAAATTTATGCATGTGGATAAAGAAGACCCCTTTCATATTTTGTGGTTTGATTTCTTTATCTATTTTTTTCTGAAATTGTTTTCAATTTGGCTTAAGTTCCTTGAAGAGCATGAAAGTAGCACTGAAAAAAAAAATTAGTATTCTGAATAGAAAATACAAGAATGAAAAGATCCCCTGAACTGAGAGGTGAAGAAAGACTGCAGGAACAGTGGATAATAGGTGTCAGTTCTGTGATCTTCTTTCTAATTCTAGTTGGACTCACTGAATGGTTTTAATCAAGTTAAACAATCCTTTTTCATTCTGTGATTCAGGATCTGTGAAGACACTAGTCTTTTCCTGCTTTGCTGGGCTTCTGAAAGAGACACATGAACAGACTATCACAGGATTACAAGGCCAAATTATAAAAGTATAATAGGAGGCAGCGTTTTACTCTTAGGGAAAACACTGTTGCATATCATTTGAACTGGGACTGCATTGTAGGCATTTTCACTTTTACATTTGTCCCTGGAAACTATAGAGGACAACATATCAACATAGTATTAAAAATGTGATGGAGATCTTACCTCTTCATTCATTATGAACAAAGACATAATAGAAGAAACAACAGTGAAGGAAAATTTTCTAATGAAAGTATTTAATGTATTCAGCATTTCTTGTTGTAAATACATAAAGACAGGGATTTATTAAGCAAAAATTCATTGCAACTGTATGAATTAAGCCTTCTCTGCTTTAAGACCAGCTCTGTAAGAGAGGATACAATCTGCATACTCTGACAATTAACTTTAATTCTTTATCTTTGCCAAACACAAATGTTTAAATCACTAGTAGTCTGAAAAAGATGTACTTTCTCTAATAATATGTCAGCTAAAAGCCTTTATTGGGTTATTTAGAGTTCAACAACTTTCTCACTGAGACTCAGCTTAATAAAAATCCATCTTGGACAGAGCTCCTTGTCTTTGCAGACACGTACACAGGCTGCTTCTCCCAGTCCCCAGCACAGGCCTCCCACTTGCTGGTCAAGCAAATGGAGAAATAATGGTATTCTATTTTTAGCTTCCTTTAATGAGATTTATTGGATAGACAGAAGTTCAAAATCCCACAGCATTGAAGCTGCAGCTCTGCCGGTGCTGTGCTGGGCCCCCTCAAGGCCAATGTCACATTGGAAGCTGCTGAATTGTCCCTGGGAGGAGCTGGATGGTGTCAGAGTGGTAGCTCCAGCAAGATACTCGAACATTTCTATGACAGCTATGCATTTAGGTGACAGCTAAAAGACTTAGTGAGCTCCTGTATTTTGTTAAGTTCACCACTTGTAGCTGTCTCCTGTACTCAGAAGCTTGTTCCACACCTCCATTGCTGGTGAGGTTTTGTCATTATGTAGTGTTAAATGAAATCAGTCTCTGGTAAAATATGTGTTGAGGGTCCTGCAGAGCCTGCTGGCTTTTGCCAGCTGAGAGTTCTCCATTGGGGAGTGACCACATACTCCCCAGGAGAGCTGGAGACCTGGAGTGGCCATGCCAGCAGCAAGTTCTCCTAATGAATTGTAGCTATACTGCAATCTGTTAAGGAGCTGTGTGATGGGAGCTGAACAATGATAACTGGCACTCGCTGATGCCAGATCATAAAAAGCTAAATTACGTGTCTGGTCGAGCTAGTATTGGGGGAAGAAAGGAAAAATACCATATGTTGTTTTTAATCTTTTAAGAGTTGTTTAATGTTCCTCTTAGGAGTACTTTCTTTTGCAGAATTCCTTTGTAATAAATTATTTCCCTTTCAGCCTGAATGCACACTATGCACTACTATATTAGATACTGTTTTCTTTTTTGAAATATTGTTATTTAGTAAGTTTCAGAATTCAGAGAAAAAGAAAAGTCAAGGAAATTATATAGTACATGATACCTAGGAGACTTACAGAAGGAACTCAGTCTTTCTTTAAAAAAAAGTTTAAGAAAGAGAGCTGAATTAAAGCCTTGAGAAGAGGTGTTCTAAATCTGCCTGGGAAAGGACCATGAAGAAAGGCTGTTTACCTGATAAAAATTGTTTCTAGAAGAGATTCAGAGCTGATATTTTGAAGTGCAGGTACACAAGAGGAACTGGAATGATTACATGGACAAAGATACAGATATTGGGGTTCATTGTGAGTTACCTCTACATACTATTAAAAGGAAAAATTGGCCATTGTGAGCAAATATGGTAGCGAGTGGATAATAATAATATCTTGCTCACTTTTAGTTTTATTAGATTAGGGGAGCATGGTGGGGATACCACCCCAGGAAGCTGCACAGATGGTAATTTTTATGCATCCTTTTTATCTGGATTTAAGAAAGAGTTCCTGCTTATTTCTCAAATTAATGTGCATGAAAGAAAAAGACAAGACAAAAATCTTGCAGATATTAAAGTGGGGGAAAAAATGCTGAGCAGCCACCTTCTTTGCAAACAGTGCACTTTGGAAAAGCAATAAAATAACCAACATGGGCATACATCCCTGCTGTAGAGGTTTCATTCTTAGCAAGGGCAACTTTATCCATAAATTGTAGTGAGAAGAATATTGCTGCTTAATCAGAACCATAAAAAGACAGAAAACACACATGAAAGAAGATAATAATATCAACATTTGATTTTTCAGGAAGAAACCCTTGACCTGCAGGGCCCCTCTTAGTACTCCAGATTTCAGGCACCAAGAGCCATAATTTAGTTTCTTTTCTGAGGTTCTTTAGTCAGCAGGGTGCTGAGACTGCTGCATGGCCTCCACAGCAAAGGAGGTCAGGCCCTCCTGAGTGACGCTGTGGAGTTGTGAAGATTTCCAGCAACCTCCACTGTTCCCTCTCATTTAGTTGCCAGGGCAAGAGGGGATACTGCCTGTGCGACCATTGTCTCTGCACCCTCCATTCTACCTGACCACTGGTTGGAAAATCTCTGTCAAAACTCTCTTGAAGTTCTATTTAGAGTTTTCTTTTCACAAGACAGCACTTGCTTTGGATGGAAAATTTATGTGTTTTTTTCTCTTCCCTCTAAAAACTAAATGGCAAAACATTTTGGCCAGATGTGTGGAAAAAATTCATTTGGCACTGTTGCCAATGGTTGTGGGAGTCACTCCTTGGCTGTTTCTTGCCTTTGCTGTCCTCACCAAGCTGCTGGATGATGGTGTCTCCTGAAATGCACTGTGGCAACGGGTCTGCTTTGGCATCTTTGCAAAGAAGAGAGTGCATGAGGGAAGAACCTGGCTCCAGGAGCAAGCAGTGGAAAGCTCCTCTGCAGCAACATGTTTGGGCCATATGAGCAAATGTCAAAGTTTCAGGTCTCCAGATTTTATTTAAACAGATAAAAAGAGTACTTGGGAGAAAAAAAAAAAAAAAAACTCCTTTCCAAGCAGCTATGGTTAAAACTGTTTTTTTACCTTTTTTGGGAGGTTGACAGTGAAAGAATCATCTTATCTCCATCAGCTCATAGCACTGCTCTTGCTCAGATGTGCTAAAGCTCATTCTCTCCTATCTCATATGTTTGTCTTTGCTGTAGACTTCCAAATGCAGCAGCGAGGTAGCAGATTTGATTTTTCATATGCTGAGATGAAGAATATTCATTTCCTATTCCTTAGCAACTGCCTATATAAACAACTACCAGGTGAGCAGTAAAACTGGGCTTGAGAACTAAAAGCAAATTGGCATTGTAAATAAATAGGTTTTGAACCTGAAATGGTTTAAGAGAAGCAAGAGTTAAATCCAAATGGAAACAATTGGCTTTTCCTTTCATGAAATGCACATAGGTAGCGGAGGGAAGCGCTAAGTCCAGCCATCATTTCCTAGCAACATTCAATAATTTTCACAATTTTATCTGCAAAATTAATCAAGTTTAGTTATTTCACAAATACAGAAATACTGCATATTTTTACTCATATCATTTTGCTTATAGTTTTTCCATATGTGTTTGTGCTCTCAGTTTCCACATTTGCTTCTCAGCTCACCCATCTTGGCCGTGGTGCTGCCACATCACCAATGCCAACCTCACAAGCACATCCATACATCTGGCTCTGAGCTCTTTGAGGAAATTGATTTTTCTCCTCCTCATGTCATGCCTGAAGGGCTTCCCAGCCTGCGGACGTGTGGAAATCACAACCATGGGTTTTTAAGATTCTGTAATACATAAAGGCATGGAGACTTTATCCTCTAAATTTCCCTGATTCAATACAGATCATAAAATCACAGAATAATTAAGGCTGGAAAAAAACATCCAAGATCATGAAGTCCAACCTTTAACCGAATACCACAGTGTCAACTAAACCATATCTTAAATTGCCACGTTTACTTGTTTTTTTGAATACTTCCAGGAATGACTTCATCATTTCCCTGGGCAGCCTGTTAAAAATATACCACTTATTACCACAAAAAAAAGATTTAGCAAATTAGCCTATGTTTAATAAAGGGAATATGTACCTCCCAAGTTTTAAAAATTTCTCTTAGCAATTACTAGTATGTCAGCAATCAATAAGACTAGCAATCAATAGTATAGCATCTATCAGCAGTATAGCAACAATCAGCTAGAGTGACCATCAGTATTTTAGCAGTAGCCAAGTAGGTATATATTGTTACATGTTACTAAAAATTCAACATTAGTAAAGCAACTTATCAGTATAACAGCAGATGTATTTATTGTATATTACTTATGTGAACATATAATGTCAGTATTAAGCAAATCAGAAGGAGAAAAACTGTCCATAAATGGGAGGACAAATCATATGAACCCCAGAAGGAGGTCCAAAGGGAACCAATGTAACAGAGACAGTCTTCAGAGATGGAAACTGGGGTCAGAGAGGCACACCAATGACAGTCCAAGATTTCACAGAAAGTTCATGTGGAGAATTCAACCTGTTTAGGGAATGAAACGTATGTGCAGCACAGGAAGTTGTCAGAGAGAAAACAGCTCAATTTTTGATAAAAAATATAAGTAATTTTTGTATCACAGAGACACAAGTACTTAGGGCACCACCACCCTGAGCAGCAAATAGATGTTAATTGGCGGTTTTCATCTAGGGCAGATGATAGATGATAATGTTTTCTGTTCTTTTAGACCCATTTTCTTTTTTCAAATTGTTATCATCTTCTTGCTGATAGAAGAGCCAATGACATGTACTAATTCATACTTTCTCAGGAGGTTTTCCCATTTTTCCAGATTATTTTGTCACCTTTTCAGATAATAAATTGTTGTTACAGTTCCTTGGGTTTGTAGTTATTATGGTATCTCTGGAGATTTCCAGTTTCTAGGTACTCAGATGTACTTCAAAGTTGCCAGATGAGCACTCCTTGATGATGATCCTGATTCACTGGTTCAAAGTCCCCAGGCTGGCAGGCATTTCCTCTGAGAGTATTTTTCCAGTAGATATTTTCTTCTGTTAAGTTATTTCCCCCTTCTAATCAGGCCGCCTTTATTGCTGTTCCCATCACCTCACCAACCAATGTCACTGTTTGGTGGCCACCATGTTAAGGTTGCAAGTTGCTAGGCTTGTTTATGAAAGGAAAAATAATTATTCTGGATATTGGCTTGTCTACAAGTGTGACTGGATGTTATTTCAATTTTGGTTTGGTGTAAGCAAAAAAAAAAAAAATTAAGTAGGAGCTAACTTGGAGTAGAGGAAAATGCTATGAAGATTTCTGAGAAGGTCTAAATGCTGAATGCTGTGTCTGCCAAAGTTATAAAAACAGGTGAGCTGAGATTTGTTCTTTGGTTGGGGCTTTTTCCTCCATCAGAATATAAGTTGTGACCTTTTTTTGCTTTCTATTCTAGCCAAAGAACTGCTAGGAAGAATATTACAGAAAATGTTTTTTGCCTACATTTTCCAATTTTCCCTTTTCAAAAAGAAGCTGTTTTGTTTTTTTTTCTTTAATCTGACTTTTTGTGGAGGAAAATAAAAAAAGAACATAAAAGTAGAAGCCCCAGGCTAAACTCTTTTACATGATATGAAAATGGAGAGTAAGACTCCAAGCTCAGTCCGTTTCAGTTCTCTAAAGGGAAGGAGGGAGGACTGTCTTGCTCTTCATTTCGCCATTGCAGAAGATCTGGACACAAGCAGATATGGTGCAAATTTTGAAGGCATATTTATCTAATTTCTACCCAAAAGTGACCAAAAAGCTGGGATCTGGAAAGTTAGGTTTAAAATAAATCATTGTCTTAAAAGGTACCACATCTAATTTACACTAAGCAGATTGTTAGATGACAAATGAGCAACCTTTGATGATAAATCAACATGAGGGTAGGAAAGCCAAGGCTGTGCAATGGTCTGCTAAATCTCTCTCGTGCTGGGTCAAACATCTGAAAAAAAATAAAGCAGCATAAAGAAATAGTAAATCTACTTCTGTTTCTCATTCAGAAAATATTCTCACTTCTGATGGTTGTCAGCTGGATAATGCTGCTGAATAATTGAATTTACAAATTTGGAAAAAAAAATGAAATTTATTTAGTAGGATTCCTTTTCAGAAAGCGAACAAACCAACACTAATAAGAAGCAGCAGGATGTGATGCCAGTCAGTCATAGTAACTTGCATCTGAGTGTTATCAAAAACATGCAGGTAACATGCAGGCAGCTTACCTTCCTGCAGTTCCCTTAGCACATGACAGGTTTACTCCTTGTGCACATTTGAACTTTTCAACAATTATCTTAAATGTGAATTAGAGGACTGGGTTATTCTCTTTTTTGCTGTGACTGGGACTCAGATCAAGGGTTCCCTGAGTAAATTCCTCCATTCCTTTATGGGTATGTGTTTCAGATCTTGGTTTAGACTGCTAAAACTTGCTGATTTGCACTAAGTGTCCAACAGTGTCCTTAGATAGGTATCTATGTAAAAAAAGTCAGTATGATGGATATTAAATAATAGGAAAAGCACCTGAGTTTTGGATAAAGGACAGGCAGTGATTGAAAGTGGAGTCCAGCCTGGCTGTCTGAAGGAATTGGCTGAGTATACCAAATGTCATATTTCTCTTATGCATCAAGCATTGTACCCCTTTGGGTGTACAGATATATCAGCTTCCAATCTGTAAAAATATAAGGTTCATGAGCCACATTCCATTTCAGTGTAAAAATCATACGAATGAAAATGTATCTGATTTACAGGCGTGTGAGGTTCAGAAACAATTTCGTTAAATAGGTTCGTCAGAGTATCTATGATGTAAAGAACCAGATTGGCAAACAGGTTATATAAACCATCAAGATTTTATCAGAGCATTTGCCTTTTTCCATGATGGTATATCATGCTGGGAACATGGGCCACCAAGGAAATAAAATTCTAAATATATTTACAGAGTGATGATGATGAAAAAGACAGTGCTGTGCTGATAAAATCTCAGAGGTAAGCAGGAAAAGAAGCTTTCTGGTCACAGCGTAGAGGAATTCAGACATCTGAGACCCAAGCCAAGCTTAAATGAAATATTTATCACAGCACACAGCTAAGTTTTAAAGTGCATGGTGCACAAAGCATTTATGTCCAAAGCATTTCCAAAAAGTCAAGGATGAGTACAAGGCAATTGAACACAGCATGGATCTCTAAGCGATGCTGGCATTAGTAAGATCCTTCTGTAGCTCCGAAATACAAATTTATATGGGGAAATGAGATATGGAATAGCTCCATTATTTTCTGTTTCATTTAATATTGTGTATTTTTCATTAAGTGAATGTGAGGCATGAGTGGCAGAAGCCAATGACCAGATTAGCTGTAAAAGGGAGAATCCTGGGACCTTCTGTCCCTCTGATTGCCACCATCCCATTTGGTGCCTGACAGGTCCTGTGGTGGTAGCTGAAGGGCTGCTATTGTTTACAGCATTCCTGAGACGGAGCTCACCCCAGAGCTCATCCCAGAGCTCACCCCAGAGCTCACCCCAGAGCTCAGCCCCCACTCCCTGCAGGGGCTACATGGAAGCATCTGCTGGCTCCAGACCAAGAAGGACGCCACAAGGCTTACAGAGGTGGCTTTGCTCTTCTAAGTAACATGCAGGTGAGGGGACTGAGCTCTATTCTATGCCTGCATTCAGTGTCACAGTGAGTCCACACTGCCACATCTGTAAGTCGAACAGGCTGTTTCACAGCTGGGTCTCTACAGCATCCTCACTACCTTTGCACTTGATGCCAGTGGGCAAAAGGACTGTCAGAGCAAGAAGAAATATTTAGGGATCCATAGATGGAGCAGATATAGGGTGCAGCAGGACAGAGAATGAAGCAGAATGTGAAAAAAAAATTGGGGAAAGTTACAGTTTATTATTGATTTCTACTTTGTTGGTAAAGCTACTTTGAGAATTGTGCTGTGCATACCCTTAAAAACATACAGAGTATAAAAAATAATTTTGGACAGCGGCTTGCTCTAACTTTTTCATAGAAAGTAGAGTGGCAGATAAGACAGAAAAATGTGAATTTTTTTTCCCTAAGGTTGCTCTGACCAGAAGATAAAAGCTGTAGGTTCTAAGGAGGGAGAAAAACCACTGAAAATAGAAGTCAGCATTAACACAGAACCTGAAAGGTGTGCTGTCAGACTGTACTGCAGTAGATGGTTTTTAATCATCAGAGAAACAACATATATGAGTTGCCCTGCAGCAAAATGAGCTTGTGGGGCTGCTGCTTTCTAAGATAGAAGATTTGGGGAAAAAACCCAAACCAAAACAAACAAGCAAAAAACAAACAAACCCCCACAAAAACAAAAAAAAAGCAAACAAAACCCCCAAACAATAAAAAATAAACAAAAATACCCCACCCAAAAAACCTGAAACAACTGACAATTTGGGAAGAACAGAAATTTAACAAATAGTTTTAAAGGAGCTTCAGAAGGTGCTGTTATGAGTGATATGCATAAGGCCAGGATATGCTGATTATATCTGAGATAAGTTCACCCTTATTCTTCCTGATTAGAGACAGAAATCCTAAGTGGATCTTTGTCATCCCAGTAGCTGCTGTGCTATAGAGCCTTTCTTCTGCTGAAAAGTCCCATTTTAGAGGATGTGGAAACACTTGTCAATCAGCAAGTCATGACTTGGGGATGCCCAACCATCAGTCCCTGCTCTGGTCAGTAGTAAATGTTTCATACAGTTGGAAGCAGGTTGACCTGTTGATACTGAAATGAACTTCCTTTAGATTATCCTGCATGCATTCTATTCTGAGGCAATAGGAGGGATTTGAAATGTGCTTCTTAAGTCCAAATAAAAGTCTTAGCAGATGGTAAGAGTATTTTTTTTCTATTCTTTGCACAACCTCCATCATTTTGACCAAACATACTCAACTCAGATTTGGAAATTGGACTAATTCCAATTAACATAAATTTTCATGGAACAAGATATTTCATAAATATTATGAAGAGATTTAATGTAAAGAGGAGAGAAGGCTTGATAAAATTATTAAAAGCAGACCAGAAATCCAGAGTATTTGAGTTGTATCTTCATCCAGGTTTGTTCTCTCCCCTTCTTGCAGTGGATCCTTGTTTCTGTGGTTCACAGAAGAATGGCCAATTACCTGAGCTGCATCTGGGGTCTTGATAATCCACTCAGGGGCTCCACAGGTTGTTGGATGCTGTACACCAGAATTGTGCTGCTCTACTCCATTCCCAGGTCTCTGCCCACCTTGGAAGTCAGGCATTTCCCAGCTGAGTTCATTTGATTTGCACTCCCATGGGCATTGTTTTCTGAATCTGAGGGAAAGAATGGTAAATCCTTGTACAATTGCTGCACAATGAAAATGTTTTATTTTGAAACAGGTATCACCTCTAATGTGTTGCTCCTCTAACAAACCTACAGTGGAGCAGTCAATAGTGTCATTTTTTCTTTTTTCTTTACTAAATTTTTCCTGTATTGCCTGTCTCCAAGGACAAATGAAAGGACATACAAGAATGTCTAATAAAGTGCTAACAAATTAGTTTTTTCTGGTGTTTTCAAGGTCTTGTGTGATAAACATGAGCCACAGGTCTCACCTGAGTAATTTACAAGACATTGGGCACAACAAGTATTCCCAGGCTACTGGAATTGGACTGCCCACTATGAGAGTCCACTGCGAAGCACTGCATGGTCCCCTTAAACCACCATGGTCATTGCACAATTGCATTGTGTTTTCCATATGCCCCTGTGAAAGGAGAGTTGGATGAGAACCTTTGCACTGTAATACTTATTGAATTTTGGTGGTTTATGTAAAGAAAAATAGATTATGTGCTACACTGACCCTTTTGGCAAAACACATGACCTGGTTATCTTCTTCAGTTAGCAGCTCAAGGTCTGACTGTAGTGGAGAGGAATGGTGATCCATAATGGAACTGGACATTTAGGGTCTGGGGTAGCACTGTGGCTGTTTCTGCCTGAATTTTGTTTCAGTTTTGCAGATGTAAGAAAACCAGTGCCTATTTGGCTGCCTTGCTGAGGACTATTCAGGGTTGTGTGGTAAGGCTGAAATGTATCTTTCATCCCTCTGTAAGTGTAATTTAGTGAGAGAAGCCACATTCCATTTCCAGCTCCTAGTGTACCCAAAGCAAGGCTGAAATGATGTTGGAGAACTTGGCTAAAATGATTTTTATGAAAGTACCTGCAATATTAGGAACTTCCACAACTGTTTTAAGAAACCTGAAAGGTTTTTTTTGTAACACTCACGGCTCGTGTAGAACTTAAGAAGAAAAATGCACCTGTTCTCCTGCAGCCATAGCCCTGTGGCTGTGGATGTGTTCTGTATCCTGAGCTGCTTCAGTTGATGGTGGCCATGAGCTCGTGAGCCAGTAGCAGCCCAGCTGCTGTCATCTGTCCTCCATTTTACCACTTGATTGCAACTTAAAACAATGCCTTAGAATTACCATAAAAATAAACCTTAAAATATTTTTACAGAAAAACCTTAAAATTACAACCTTTAAATAACCTTAAAGTACATTTTACCATTAAAATATGCCTTCCTTCCTTTTTATCAGATATTTATTTTACAAAACTTTTAAAGAAATGATGATGCTTTTCCTTTTGCCATTAGGGAAACTTGAAATTTTTCTTCCTTTCCAAACTAAAATTGTTTTGAAACCTCTCTCACTTCTCTTCCAGCTTTCTCTTACTGTTAACACAATGTATGTCTTTCAATCTTAACTGCCATTTCAGTCTGAAAAGTGACTGGGAAATTGCTTTTGTCTGTAATGTGCTCCCTGTAAGAGTTGAGTTGAACTTAATTTTAGTGATAAAAAGAAGCTCCTCCTTTAGAGCTGCCAAATTAACATGGCTAAGAAAAAAAAAAAAAAAAAAAAAAAAAAAAAAAAAAACAAAGTAGTCTATTTCTTCATTGGTATCTTAAAAAGAAACATATTATGTGTAAAATCTTTCCATTTTGTTTAGACTTATGCCATTCCAGAGCCTGTTCATGTAAATAAGAAACAACACAGGTCCCAGTTTTCAGTTGTCTACAGATCTGAATGGACAAAATTTTGTCATTGGTGCTTATGGGCTTACAGAAGAGAATATTTTTCAGATCACAGATTGTCTCTGGAATCAATTTAATGACTGGAGGAAAGAAAGAGCAAGCTGCTTATTTGTGTGCTGGGCAGGTTCCGTTCCAAATATTGGAATTTCCAATGGCAGTTTTGTAATACTTTTCCATTAAGACACCAACATTTTTTAAAATTCCATAGCTTTACATTAACTTAGGTCAGGCCTTCTCTTTTCCGATATGATGCAGAAAAAGAGCCCGGAAATCTCATGGCAGGTGTGCTGCAGGGTGTTGGAGTCAGAGAGCTCCTGTGTGCACCAGGTTTCTCCCCCACTGCCCTTGGAAAGGAACCCCCTGCTGCGTTGCCAGGTAATGACAAACCTCATTGAAATGAAAGTGCAAAGGGATGGAATTGAGCATTGTCTTCCTCTTATAAAATTGTCTCTCTAAGTGGGTTTTACAAATTTTCCTGATACTGTTATCTTGACTTTTTTGGCTTTTTTGGTTTTTTTTAGTGTAAGGTACATGTCACATATCTTGCAGTGAATACCATAAATTATTCCATTTTAATTTGCTAAATATAATATAATTTGTGTGCTTTAGCTTTATGTTTTAGTTTTGAAATCCTTTTAACAACTAATAAACGATACTACGTGTTTTCATTTCATAGAACCATTCACTCTCTATTCAAGTCATTAAGATTTATGGTTAGTGTGTCTGTTGATGCTACTGTTTTCTTGCTTCCATGTCTCTTTTTAGCAAGGGTCCAGTTTTTCACTTAATTTCCCTTCTCAGATTTTGCCACAAAGAATGATATTCCATATTGTGTTTTAAGTGATGTGACTGAACACTAAATCATAGGAAAAGGCACTCAGAAAGACCTCAAAAGATCACTCACCCCCACTCTGAGGAAGGATCAGTTGCATTTCTGACATTATTCACAGGTATTTGCCAAAATATCTGTTTTGAAATTGTCTAGTAGTGGAGCTCCCAGGGCTCATCTGGTAATGAAACCAGTGCTTCACTGTATTTCAGAGTTTCTTATTGGGGTTTTATTCTTATATCCAGTATGAATTCCCTTTCTACAATCAAGCCCACTTATTCTTGCCTTGTCTGCTCTGTCACACAGAGAAAATAGTTTTTCCTCTTTCTGTGAAACATCTTTTTTTCAAAATGCTTGAATACCGTTTTGTTCCTTCAGACTCATTCCCTGTACATTGAACATTTTAAGACTTTCTCAGAAATCACATTTTCTGGTTCTCTGATCATTCTTACCACTTCCCTCTGCAATCTCTGTCCTTGCTTACTGGCTTTCCTGAAGAAGAGTGCTCTAAGCTATATTTGTAACAGAGCTGAGCTAGCATGGTACAGTTTTAAATTGTTTTACAAATACAGCAATAGAAGAAGGAACCCTAGTTATATATTCTTAAAATAAAAAAAAAAAAGGAAGGAATAAGAGGATATATTTGCGGTACAAGCCAAGCTAACAAGGAACAAAACAAATGGTTATGTTTTCTGGTTATTTCAATATTTACTGACCCACCCCCCAAAAAAATCCCATCTACAATGCAAATGCAGCAAATATAATATAAATAATATTTCTAGATTATGAGACAAGTAATATAAACTTGGCTGAAAAATAAAGATCTGCACTAAGTAGTTTTAATGATATGAGAGAAACAAATTAAGTAATTTCAGAAAAAAATTAATCCTTTAAGAGGTTTATGAAGCCTGTGCTACACTGGAGGGGCAGGGGCTCTTCTTCAGTGAGAGAGAGAAATTGCATTTCTGTTGTTATGTCCTAATGAAATTTAATTATTTATGGCAAGACAATTGCCAGTTAAGTTGCCAAAATGACTAAAATTTTCAAGAAAGACCTAGGTCATTCTACATGGCAGCACAATTAGCAGGAGAAAAGTTCAAAGACTCTGTTAAATCATTAGCATATATGTGAAAACACATATATGTACATACACACATATATACATATACAGCCATGAATATAATCAGGGTGCTAGAGCACCTCTCCTATGAAGACAGGCTGATAGAATTGGTGTTGTTTACAATGGAGAAGAGAAGGCTCTGGGGACACCTTATAGCAGCCGTTCAGTTTTTAAAGGGGGCACAAAGAGAGCTGGAGAGGGACTTTTACAAGGGCATTTATTGATAGGACTAGGGAGAATGGCTTCAAACTTAAAAAGGGTAGGTGTGGATTACATACTGGGAGGATATTCTTTGCTGTGGGTGTGGTGAGGCACTGGAATAGTTTGTCTGGAGATGTTGTGGGTGCTCCATCCCTGGGGATGTTCAGGGCTGGGCTATAAAGGATTTGGGCAACCTGATCTAGTGGGAGGTGCCCTCCCACCTCTAGTGGGAGGTGGCCCTGCCCATGGCAGGGAGGTTGGTATTTAATGATCTTTAAGGACACTTCCAAACCAAAGCATTCTATGATTCCTTGATTCTGTGTCATGCCTTCTGTGTCATGCCTACTGTCATTTGTCCAGAAGGAATATAGGAATATATTTACAGAAGTGGGGATTTTTTTAGATACATTTAGATTAAAAGTGCTTGATTTCATCAAGATGAAATGTGCATCATCAGGGCCAGGGTGGCTCATTTAGCCTGGACAGCACATGAAATTGCCACTGCTGAGATTCTTAGTGAGAATTCACGTGCCAGAAGTCAGTGGGAAGCCAGATTGGGATGCCAGACTTCTTGCTGCTCTTCTTGGCTCTATCCTGGTGACCCCTCATGGAATATCTCTTGCCTGTTTTTTCTTATATAAAATGAGAACATACTTTGAGTCTGTGTTATGCCTTGGATTGTGTGGATGACAATCCCATGTGGATGAAATACCCTTTCTCCTTCAGGGTATTTCTTGTTCTAAAACTATTTCTTAGAGGATCTACCAGGCACACCATTGGGGTTTTATGCCTTTCCAGCGTGAAGATTACACATGCTTTTGTTCTGAAGCTACAGTAAAAGTGTACCTTAAGTAATTCATTCCAACCCTGATCCCCAAATACTAAAATGTCCTATGGAGGGACAGTAAAGCCCTCAAAAGTTGCAGTTCAATCTGTGGCTCTGCAGGGATTCCTGTCTTTCCTTACCATTCAGGTTACTGAGGCTCAGGAGGGTGTCTTGTATTTGTTCCCTGTCCTCATCGACTTACCCTTCCCTTTGAATTATCCTACTGGACTCCCAAAAGCCTCTCTGGCCTTTGGTATCTCAAGAGAAATGTAGACAAGTAGCTGCTGTCTCACTAAGCTAAGTGCTGATGTAAACCGGATGTCATCCACGAAGAAAGCACAAGCAGTGCTAAAAAGAAAAGTGCTGAAGCCTGAAACTGATATAAAATGAGTGAGAAAAGGCAGGACTGGACAAGGCTGTCTTTACTACCCCATTTGTGCTTTATTCCTCCACATGTTGCCTATGCAACATCTAATATTCCTTGCTGCCAGCAACAGAACTCACTGTCCATCATCACATCTGCAACTTGTGTCACATGACATTATGAAAAAATGAGTTGAAGCAAAAGGGAGTGTTACTGCAGTCTCATATCAAAACAATATATCTTTGGAATCTAGTATAGCAGAGTAGATGTGTTTCAAGAAGCCACAAAAGATAAGAGAAATTGGTTTTATGTGTTAATCAAATACATGAAACACTGACTTTACCATTCTGAATCTCTGGGTAAAATAGAGTCAGACTTGAATATTTATTTCAAATATGTGTTGCCAGGAAAACGGGATCAAATCCAGTCCAGGACTTTGCTGAGGATGTGGATGTCAGAATTTCTGCTGGCTTAAATAGTTCTAGAGTCTGGCTTCTGGTTAGGATGCAGTAAAGGGAGCTGGTTTGAAGCCTTGGGAGATAGAGTTGCCTTCCTTTGTCCCACTCAGAAGAAGTACATTGAATCTTATATGGGGGTGAAGAAATATTTCTTATTTATTTTGGAGACGTTTGGGCTGCATTTGTTCATGCTTCATTGGGCAGCTAGATTGGTTTTGGGGGTTTGTCAGTGGTAGCTGGTCTTTCACCATTAGTGTTTCAGACCAATATATCGGATTTTCATAATTCTGGCACTCAACCCTTTATGTGTAAAATAAGTTTTCAGATAATGTGTCTCCTCACCTTAATCTGCAAGATATAATGAATGAAGGCGGAGGAAAAGGCAAGCTGCAGCAGGGGACAGGCTGTGAGAGGTTAGTGACATGGAGATCTTTTGAGAGAAGGAAGAGAATGAAGATGAGGGAAGGCGTGGGGCTCGTGGACTGCAGGATATTTGAAGTTTCTTGAGACTCAGTTTCCTGCAAATCTCAGGTTTAGATTTTTTTTTTATTTAGGCATAACCTCTGAAGAATTGTTATTTTCAAATGGCAAAAGTTCAGTCCACCTCGAAGACTAAACACACTGCTGTGGTAACTCATGAGTTAATCATCGGTTGCATAAATCCTCAGCAACTGAAAGAAACAAACAGGCAACTAGATAGGAACTATCTGTCTCTGCTGAGTCCTGAAATCATTATTTTGGCATAAAAAATGAGAGTGGAAAGAAAATGGAACTGCCCATTCTCCAAGGTAAAAGCATGCAAATTCTCACACATTACTTCATACAAAAATGTCTCTGATTAACTTCTTTGGCTTGTTCCAAATGCTATTCATCCAGATAAAAGATGCATTTCATGTCTTTCACATACATGCACCAGAAATGCCATTGGTAAAATCAACATGATTTAACAGCCCTAATGGGCTGTATTGTGATTTTACCTTCTTCCTTTAGGGAAGATGGAGAATAATCACAAAATACTAGTGCATTTATATTTTCTAGGTCACACTGGAGGAGCCCAATGTTTGGGGTTTTTTGCTGTTGTTGTTTTGCTTTGGTTTTTTGTTTTGTTTTGTTTTGGGGGTTTTTTTGGGTTTTGTTTTGTTTTTGTTTTTGTTTTTTTTTTTTTTAATTGGAGGCTAGATGAGCATTTCCCCTCTTTTCTGCTGTAAGAGAGAGCTTTCTGCTTTCTCCAGAAAGGCCTCATGCAGACCAGGTACTCTGGAAAGATGCTCTTCATCAAGCAGGTAGCATTCTGTAATACCTCACATCTCAAACATAAGCAAATTCGGAGTATTTTGCTTATTAACAAGATGTTGGCAGATTGTGGGTGAAGGTAACTTCTCTAAGGGCTGAAAGGTTTCCTTCAGAGGGAGCGACACAGCCAGGCTATTGGAAAGCTTTCAGCTCCTGCCCTACTTTTGTTGACTCCTATATATGGGAAATTCTGATTAATTATGAGGAGAATGTTGCCTGAAGCATGACAAAAGTTCATGACTGTAGTAGAGAAGACCATTTGCTTTTAAAATGTGGGTCAATCAATGCATGAAAGAGCTTTCCTTTGTGGGGTTCTGAGCTGTGTGGCAGGCAGTCCTTCTGCCTCTGTTTTCATAACTATGAGCACATTTAGTCACTGAATGCCCTTACTCAGCCACTCAGCTAGAGAGGAAGAGCTTTTGAGGAGTGTCCCTCTACTCTCTGCGGGAAAGCTGGGGTGTGCCTCTGTCAGCTCAGTCCAAGAGCCAGCCTTTGGGATCAGGCTATTCTCTCCTTAAAAAGGTGTATACCGCAATTCCCTCACAACTAAAGATCCCTGATTTAAAAAAAAAATTGATAAATTTCATTATGCAGTTGTTGTATGTGGAAAAATTGAACTCATTATTTTACCCATAGATTCTCAAAGTATTCTTAATTCATAAGACAAAGACTCAGTTGATATTTCTTAGGGTTTTTATGCCGATATTGCATTGCTATTTCAGGTGTGCTGGCATGATCTACTTGAATTTCTCTTATCCCCTTATGACTAATCTATGATGAAGACACTGTTGTATTTGCAAGGGGAGAAACAGCTCCGTAGTGAAGAAAACCTTGCCAAGTGAGACAGGAGGGAAAACAATACCTCAACACTTCTTGTCTGTCAGTCACCTGCCCTCCTACAATGCAAGCAATTCAATGAATTTGTATTATTCCTGTTAAAACTTTCCATCTTAAAGAGAGAAGTTCTTTCCCCTACTGAGATTTCTATTTTATGGAAAGTTTGATGTCAAGTTGTTACTATAGGACATGAGACAACACGACTCAGACACACTGTTGCTCTCAAGGCAGGAAAAAGGAAAGTTTATTTTCTGACTCTAACATTTATAGATTTCCAAAGGGGACAGTGGATTGGAAGGTGAAAGTGCCAATTCTCCAAGGACACTGGACAAACCAACAGTCCATCAAGTTTCTCCTCCTCCATAAAAGAATGCAAAACAATAAGTTGTTTACAGAAAGTGTGTGAGAAAGTTTGATACAAGAATGCAAACATCAGAAGGCTTAGAAAATCTTAAAAAATCAAAGCGACATCAAGGTCTAATTCCGTTTCTGTGTCAGACTCAATCTCATACCAAAAGCCCCTTAAAGCTGCCAGATAACTTCAGATTCAATCAGTGAAGATCTCCCTTGGACTCTAATGATGTTTTTGCCCCTTGGACTCTAATGATGTTTTTCTCCATAAAATGAGCTCTAAAAATTTTGCTGAACAAATAGAGAAATGAAAAATACATAAACAAAAGATGCATCAAGTCTAGGCTCTATAATGAAGGACATAATAAAAGTCAAGGTAAGAGGTGAGAAAAACAGATGGTTAAAAGCAGGGAAGCAGTGGAGCTTCAAGTCAGAAGCTAAGCTAATATGGAAATATAAGCAGGATTAGCATTAGTCTTAATCATTATTAATACAATACTTAGTCTTCATTTTCCATCCCTGTCCAGACTTGTATTTAGTAAAATACCCTTGAATAATAAGTGCTGTTATCCTTGCTTTGTAGGGAGATTAGGCTTTTAAGCCTTCTTTTACAAAAGCTGCTGCCATGGCTGAGGTTAGAAACCTTAAGCTGACACATCAACTTCTTCACTGTGGAATTGTTCCCATTTTGCAGATGTTCTTGGATGTCTGCAATCCTTCCTATCAGCAGCTTCTTTCATAGCAGGCTGAGGTAGGTGAAGGCACCAGAATGGTAACACAGACTTGAGCATGCACTTTAAGCCTGTGAAAGCCTTGTCCTCTGCTCTCCAGCTGATTCCCAGCCTTACTTGCAGAGCCCAGCTACATCTGCCAGCCTCGCTCCACCTTGTGCATCATGAGGACCGAGTCAAACAGGCAAGGTATACAGGCATTGCTTACAGCAAATAGATGAACTGAGTACAGCCCTATGCATCATCCTCAAATGGCACACTGTGAAAGAGTCACTGTCAAGGCCTCAAGATATATATCCCTTGGCAGCTCTCCTCGACCAGACAAGGCTGCTTAATGGCTTCTCTCAGTGCTTATACTAACACTTTGTGGCTGGCAGGAGCAATGTGCCAGTTCAGCAGCTCCTTCTTGTCCCAACTTTTAGGACACCTCTTACCATTATGGAGCTGTAGCTGGATATCCCAAATTTATCTTATACTTCCATTTTCACAGTCCACAACCTAAGTTGTGAAAATCTTTAAATGCCAAGAAACATTAAAAACCTTCACCTTCTAATAGGGGATGAAAATACAGAGTGGGATCCTCTTTTTATAGATATATTGTGGCTATTTCGAATAGTGCTTAGCAGTCAGAAATGAAATTACTACTTTGGCTTCCACATCAAGGCCATAGTGCAGTTCTTCCCTCACAGTCAGATGCTTGTGTAGCAGTAGTTACATCAGTAGCTACTGACCACACTGCACAGTTGTGTGTTCCCCTGGGCTACCTAAGTAAATATATTTATTTGCCTTAAAACACATTTTATGTCTTTTTAGTGCTGCATATGAATGCCATTCTTTGAATTCAAAGTAGGACATTCAAAGTTGGATTTTATAGAGAATCAGGTTTTCTTTTGGTACCTGGAAACTATTTTGGGGAAATAATTATTGCCACTCCAAAGGGACTGTGAAATTTTTCAGATTGGAAGCAGGGTAGTGGTAGAACCTTGGGCTGTATGTTGCTATGGGAATTGCTAGTGATTTGATGAATTTTCCTTACAAAGAAATATTCATATTAGAAAAATCGTAAAAGGGGTTTTTATATTCATACAATAAGGACATTTGTGTTATGCTCTACCATCTTGAGTTTTTAAAAAAATTGTTATTTTAGATTAAATTGCTTCACATTTCCTACTCTCTAGTTCTTTTGTCAGCACCTTTACTGTTGCACCCCACAATCTCTCTTTCTGCTGCATCTGATCTTTTGGACTTGCAGTCAGATTCATATGCCTCTTATCCTGTCATCTGTGTCTTCTCTGTCTTTTAAATTTGAAAGTCAGTAGCCACCACTAATTGGTTTCTTCAAGTGCTCCTTGCTAAAATTTTCAAATACCAGCTTGTATGACCTTCTACCTCTTGGTCCTCATGTTCGGAGGAGCTCTCTCACCTGCACTGAAGCAACGCGGAGTCAGGCTCCTGAGGCAGCCCATCTTTATAGGAGGGCCTACAAAACCTCTGTGAACTGTAAATTATGATCATGGCTCCTCTGCCAAGAGTATTTACTCATAAAGTGTTGTTTTTCCTTGTATCTGGCTGTTTCCCATCTCTTTCACTTCCAACTATATGTAGAGTCCTAAACACAGCGGGATTTCAGTTCATGGCTAGAGGAGATATGTGGCTATGTGCTGCACTGCTATGAACAGCAAATGACACTTGTTATCTAGACATCTTGGCAAGCAAAACTGAAAATTTCTTAGGCTAGGATTTGTCTTCTGTGCAGCACTTAAAATCACTTGCTTTCGAAAAATGATCAGAAACCTCTAATAAATAATTTGTCTATCAGTAATATTGATGCAGTAGTTGACATTGTCAATATCTGTATTAATTTACTTGAAACAGTCAGGTTTCTGCTCTGATTGCTTGTTTCATCACTTTTAGGCCTTTTCTTTCTGCCTCCTGCATCCCATTCATGCTTTCTGAGCACCTCCTGTGTAAAGTTACCATGGAAGGAGAGCCCAGAATAGCTTTTACTTGGTTTCACAGTGTTCCTGCAGTTGTTGTTCTGCATTAGAACTTCACTTTCATGAATGCTCTGTCATTTTTTTCTTTGTGGGGGGATGTTCTAATTTTTTTTTTAATCCAAACTGAAGTTATCTGTTGTGTGTATGGGACAGTGTGTATGGGACAGAAACAAAAGAGGTAGGAAACAAGGGGTGTAAATCTGTTTCTTTGCTGCTGACCTCGAGAGGAGTGGGGCAGTTCTACTGGGGTGTCTCTCCTTCCTTAAGTGCCCCCTAGCCCCCAGCAACCTGACAGTTCAGCAGTGATAATTCACTCTGGTAGCTTCTCTCATTGGCAGATGCAGATCACTGCTCTTGAGATGGCTGGCAGCATCTGCAGCTGCCAATGGCAGTGGTTCCACAGGCAGCTTGTAAGATTTGGCACACCTGCAGCATCATCAAAATCACAATTGGTCCCATTGCTTCCCACAGGTATTCTGAACTCAGATTTCTGTGTTTTTCTGCTGGGGTGTGGCAAGCTTTCCTACTTCAAGCACAGTGCTCCTATCATTGTACTTAATTTTTCTTCATATAACACCACATCCAAAGATCAGCCCAGTCCTTCAAGGTGCTGGTAAGCGCACCCACACTGCTATGTACATTCCCTGAGGAAGGGCAAAAGTTCATTTGCTTTCTGAGCAAGGCCCAAGCTCGACACTGGCTGACGTACCAGGCTCTCAAACCCTGTGGTGCTAAGACTTGAAGTGAATAAGGCCTGTTTTTGTCTTTGTCTTGCAAATTTGTTCAAGAGCAATGATTTCTGGCAGTTCAGCTGGAATGTGAACCCAATTGGCAGTGAAATTGAGGTACAGGTGGATTTATTGAAGAAAATCAGATTGCCTTCCTGTCAATGTAGCTAGATTGGCTTAGGTTGTGGGCAATAGCCCTAGGTCTTTTTGGCCCAGGAAATGGCTTTGTTTTGGCATTTGTTTGTGAGCTTTCTGTCTGAACAATAAAAAATGAGCTCTTAAGCATTGGGATGATGACACTATTTTTGAGCAAGGGAGGTGGAAAAAGATTTTATAAATACACTTACTTTCTCTCCTCCCCTGCTGTTACAATTTCTGATCAGCTTTGGCCGGGAGGTAGCTGACCAGCCGGAGGTGAAACAGGGTCACTTTGAGATTCAGCTTCTCATGGCAGGATGCCACATTTCACAAGCTTGGAATTCACTGCATGGAGGGAAGTCCACACCTTTTTCAGGACATTTGGAGCACAAGGCCATTGCTATGCTAATTTAGACAAGAAATTTTGCTGCAGCAAAGAGGGTTTTCATCACTCAGTCCTAGAACAGGCACACGTTCAGTTCCCAGACTGTTGGATGTTGACTGTGCCTACGCAGTGTTGCCAACGTGTCCTTCTCTATGGACCGAGTGTTGAAGAGAGTGGTACTTTCCGGGTTTTGTACTTCCTAGGTTAAAAAAAATGTAGACTGCACTCCATAGCTGGGAAAGACACAAAATACAGCCTGTCCACCTGGAGTTTGTATTTGGAGAGTTTTGGGTATGCTTTATTCATTTGTGCGTAAATGGCAGAATGCCCACGTTCCACTGAAAAGCTTTGGAAATCACTGATAATGTTGTCCCTCCAGACACCGGTCAAGGTAGATCCAGTTTAGGGAAATATTGTGTCAACTTCCCATAGCAGATAAGAAACTGCTGTCTGTTATTCACCTTCTTCTGACATTGAGTTCTCAAGGCAATCTAAGTGAAGAGAGCTTGATCCTGGTTAGCTCTCCTGGAGCTGCTAAAGCTCCTCTGTATGTGACAGTGCAGCAGTGTGTATGTGGGAGGGACGAGAACAGGGGAGAGCAGAACAAGCCTTCTGTACTTGCTTTGATTCAAAGTTAGGAACTACTTCCCCAAATTAATAATGCAAAGCCACCACACAGCACAAATCTCACAATCCAGACATTTTTCACCACATTTCCACTACACTTCAAGGTCTGCAGGTCAGGGAGGCCTGCAGCATTTTGCACAGCCAGCATCAAGTGTGTCTTTCTGCTCCAAGCTGAACCTTCCCTTCTTTACATCAGGGCAATGCTGTAAGGGGCTGTGGCAGTGCTATAGCATGGGACCTGTGCGCTGCAGCTTTCCCTTATTCCTTTGAGGAAGAATGCTGCCTTCCCCTGAGCTCTTTCCTGGCTGTCCAAACAGAGGATGGGGTAGGATGTCCATTGCCTCACACAGAACAACTGAGCCCTGTGCACACCATCTTTTCCTGGCTGTCACTGTTGTTATTATATCCCATGTTTGCTGAGTCCATCCTGATTCATCTTGTTCCTGACACAAAAATGGCTCTGTGAGGAAACAAATGATAGCAAGACTTAACATCAGGTTTTTAGAGACCTTTTTGGACTAAAGTTGCAAATAAGATAATTATAGAATGTGATTTCTATTTGTATTTAATGATTTTTCTTATTATCTGTTTTCTATACATGCCACCTGCATTCTTCTTTGACATGTCCTAGCTGCAAAAACTGGGGCTCCAGATACTTCCTAGGGCATCCAGATGGCTCCCTAAGTTTTATATGACTCTACCTACCCCCTTCTGACATTTCTTTCTTGTTAAGATTTGAGTACAAATGGAAATATTCCAGATGGCTTTAGCTGGAGCCAAGTGCCTTCAGTACTTCAGAGCTCCATAGACAGCCCATTAACCAATTGTCCCTTCTCACTCTGCTCATGTTAAATTCCTTGAATTTCTTTTGGGGCTACAAAAATATTCTTCTGTGGTACACAATATCAGTAAGTTATACTTTGTTCAGTGACACCCATATCTCCAGTTTCTTTTAAAAACTACATATAGCACATTTAATAACAGCATGAATAGCAGACCCAGAAAGACATCTGCTTTGTGCAAACATGTCTGGCACTTTCTTCCTCCTTGCCTCTGAAATCTCGTGGTTCCTGTGTGGCATATTGTACCTTGTGCTTTTATAAGAATTCTAGATAATGCTCATGTAAACCAAGGTATATTTCCAAGATTTCCATTCTGAAATCTTATAGTGAATAATGTGAATCTCATAATGATGTAATCAGATAGTGGTTAATGATGAGAAAAGCAAATATGGAGATATGAATTTAGAATTATTTACATTGAAGACTGCCTAAGATTTCTAGAGCCTAAATCTCTTTATTTCTTAGTTGTAGTAATGTTTCCTATCCCTTTTCATGTGCTTTTCCATAGAATTCTTAAGTATGAACATAAGGGAATGTCACTCAACAGTCTTCAAAAGTCTAAATCTAACATCTTCCTAGCAAAAAAGAAGCTAATTCCTAACTAAGGGAAGCACCTGAATGCTTCACAAATCCTTTTTTCCAGACTGCTACCTAAGGAGTGCAGAGCGGCTTGCCTCATTAGACTTCAAAGCATGACACAGAATATAGGAGATAAAAACATCAGCAAGCCAAGTTTTCCAAATGGCATGTTTTTTGTGTTTAAAAAGTTACTTTGTACTCTACAGAAGATTTAATCAGGAGAAAGTACCAAGGTTCATGCAATAGAAAATAGCATTCAACTTGTCTGTTATAGGAATAATACTTCTTTCTAGTCTGCTCTGGGCTATCCAACAAAACAATACAGAATGGAGAGCAAACTCTTCTAGTTCCTAGACCTGAAAGTCCAGCAATCATGGCTGAAATGTCAGAGAAATCAGAAATCAAAGTCTCCTACAATATTTCAGGTGAAGTTGACATGTGACTTATTTAGCATGCACAGAAAGAAAACTGTTTTTCGTTATTTGAATGCATGCTATTAGGGGTAAAACATTCATCAGCTGCTTTGTTTAAAGTTGCTATTAGAATTTTGATAATTAGATGTATTATTCCACAAAGCTGATCATGCCACTTTATGTTCCTAGAGAAAAATACTGACATGGACATGAAAAGTTATGCACTGGCTGGCAAAAGAGAATGAGCATGGGATGAAGCCAAAGGTGAGAAAAAATGAAGCTGATGAAAAAGAGTCAGGAAAACCATGTCCACTACTTCATGCTGACTTCCAGACGACTATAATCTGTGATTCCTGAGTCTTCCTATCCCCAATGAACAGATTTTTATACTGGTATATCCCTATCCTTACTAGAACTAGTTGTCTAAGTAACAAGTTAATGCTGCTGGCTGTTACTTTGTTCCCTTCCTGTGCACCTCAAGTGGCACATCACTGTGTGCTAGATTTCCAGTCCTGGTGGTGACCTTCTTCAGCATAAATACAATTTCACATGGGAGAGTTTCTGTTTTGAATTTGCTGTTTCTTCAGTTCATGTCATTATGCTGATACAGTAATATACAACCACTACCAAAAACCAGTGTTAAAAATTGTATTAAGCTGGCAAAGTCCACTCCTTAAGAGTTAAGAAGTGTTGAGAAATTTAGAAGCATAGTTAAGCTGTGTTACAGCTTACACCACATTATGAACGTGTGGCAGTAGTAGAACTTCACATGAGTCCCAGCATAGGGTCTACATTGCCCAAGAAAATCTTGGTAAAGCTTGCAAAGCTGTCAGGCACCCAAATTCTCCTACTGACCTCTGTTTTTGGAGTGGTAAGCTTTTTCTCAAACTTGTCACAGCACCTTTTATCATACCAGGACTTTTATTATAAAGTAGAAGAAAGTTTGTTAAATGAATAAAGGGAATCTACTGTATTAATTGAAGTGAGAGCATCTACCAGCACAACTCTGTAAAGCTTTATGTAAAAGCCTTGCAAGTGAACTAGAAGTCAGACTGAACTGTGCCTCTGGCAATGGAAGCAGAGAGAAAAACAACTCTTGACCTGATTTTCTCTCCCTCTTGACTTACCTTAGAGCCATGCAGAAGCCAGGTAGACTGTGAATGTCTGCAGACCAGATGGGAAAGGAGTACCTATTTTGAACCAAATGTTCTCAAAGCTTGACAATACACTTTGCCAGAAATTTTGCTTTTCTTATACAGGAACCAGGTGTGGCTTATGATACAGTGATAAAATATTTGATTAGACAAAATGTGACGAAAGTTCTGCACATGCTAGAATAGAGCTAAATATCTCTGCCTGTAACACAGCCTAGTTTGCTGCCTAGGAGATAGGGAAAAGAGGAAAGACTGTTACAGAAGGCAGCAGATGTTTTTCTTATCTATAAATCCTTTAGATGGCCTCATTACAGTAGTGTCTTAATATATTGTTCTTCTTCCTGAGGACGCTCAGGATGTAAGGAAGTGATATTTTACCCATTTTTAAGGAAAATTTAGGTGCAGGTTATAAACAACATCTGTGGCATTATAGAGGGCCGACCCCAGCTACTCAGTTTCTATTAATCTCGCTATGGACCTTCCCTCAGTTCTGTTTTTGCTTCTTGCATTTTCAGCTCCATGCATAATTTTAAGCATCTGCAGGAAAGTTGTCTTTTTTCATATGTGCAACTAAATGTACCTAAAATACAAGATTCTTCTGTAAAAACAATCAAAGAGGAGAAAATAGAAAAATCAAGTACATAAAATCTTATTTTGACTTCTCTGGGCTCATTGTAGAAATCTAATTATATAAATGCAAATTCTTCTTCTCCAGACCCAGTATTATTCAAACAACAACAATAGATTGTGATTGCTGTACTGAAATGTGCTGTGTTTCTATTCACACCTAACTGAATTTTATAACTCATTTTCCAATTTCTCCACTAAGCTCAAACTGTTAAATTCTTTGTGGCATTTTCTGTGCTTTCATCACTACAGTGCTCCACCATCAATTAAGAAGATTGATCCAGACTCCCAGGTTTGAGTGGTGATCATGAGTAACATGTGGTTGATATCTTGTAGGCTTCAACTCCTTCCTCCTTCTTCCATGTGATACTTTTGTGGTCTCAAGCAAGCAAGCAGTATATGAGAAATATGATCCTTGATTGTGAGTGAAATTTTTAGTCTACATTGTATAAAGGATATTTGACTTAAAAAGATGCGGTTTTGGAACAAGGGATTTAGGCAGAGTGTTGTTGTTTGAATTCCATAATATAGCTCTGAACCCTCCTGGGTTGGTTTCCTTCCAACTTTTCAGTGCCCAAATGTCTTAGGGAGTTTAACACACTGGGTGCTGAGGGCCACTGAGGGTTTTACTCCTGTACTTGCCTATGATGTAGAACAAATTGTTACCTGGCTTATTCCTAAGCTGGCTTTGAACTGAGAAATCAGTTTGTGGCACTTTACTAATTTCTTTCTGTAATTTGTTATTGATAGACTCTCCTTGTCAACAGCATGTGTAAGGTGTTACCTCAAAACCATGTAACTGTCTGAAAAATTGAAGCCTGTCAGTCCAAGAGATAGGAACTTAAATGTTACTGTTTTTCAGATCTGTTGTATACAGAACAGTGGACTTAGTGTCCCTGGGACACTGAATGTGTTAGGAATGTCTCTGAGGGTACAGATTAACCATTTCCAAACTCTTGTGTCATCTATGCAGTCACCTCCATTGTGAGCTGCTTTTTCTTGCTCCCTTGAGCGTATCAGCAAATGAGGTCAGATGACAGCAAGTCTCCAAATACTTATGTATTCCCCCACTCACTAAAAATTGTGGGCATGCAACTGACAAAAAGCAGAAGCAGAAGGATAATCAGCCTGCAACCCTGACTGTGTTTTGAGAAAAATGTTTGAGTTATATCTTGGCCAGCTCTACTTTAATTAGAGGGAGGATGCTGCTCCTGTTGTCTTTGGATGCCTTTTATAGCTAAGGTTGGGGTGAAGGAAGGTTAAAGCTGCTGTAGTGTAAATAATGTAACAGGATTTCATCTTGACTTGGAATCTTAAAAAAAAATATTATTAAATGACCATCGTTATATGATAAGAATCTGTTCAAACAGCACTATTTGTTGAAACAATTTTTGTCTATTTTTCACTGGGTGTGCTTTATGAAGTTAAGATTTCAGAAAAACTTAATATGAAACACATAAACAGCAAGGGATTGAGCTATTGTCTTTGGTATAGTCCCAGATTTTATTTGTTTATACATTATTACTAAAAAGAATGGAAAAACAAGTTCCAACCTTAGGAAAACATCCAATTATAATTCTATCCATAAATATTCAAAATATCACTTTATATTAAATATTTAAAGTGTCTGCAATGTAGCCTCTGGAAGGGTTTCAACACCATTTTTATAAGTCTCACTTCATGATAAATGTAAGTGTGTAACTAGTGGCAGCTTGGACTGAGACCAAGCTACAACACCCAGAGACATTTCATTTCACATCTAGTACTTTTGGGACTGGCCATGTGCTGCTCCAGTGCACGACCTTTGATCCTGACAGGATCAAAGTTTACGGGGCAGCAAATCCTGGATTTCCTTGTTCTGGTCCAATTCTGGTTTCTGTCATTTAACTACAAGTCAAAGTTAAGAGAGAGAATGTGTGTTAAGGTAGCAAATGCTTGATGGCATGCTTCTCTCTTAGCTAAATTAATACTGAGCAGCATAAAACTCATTGAATGAGTCAGCCAGTGAGTCAGCAGAGCAGTTAGTGGTGAAAGTGGAAGCCTATGACTGATAGACATGATTTAAAATTGAAAATCCACAATCTGTTTTATTTATGAAACTTCAGAGATCTCAGGAAAACAACTTCACATGATTTCCCAGGCTAGAAAGAAACCTCCTCTTTTATCACATAAACACTTGTCTCTGTGAACTGAACCAGGAAAGTATATCCACAGAGAGCTCATCTACTACTAGAAGTTTACATATGCTTCATTTCATTGTTTTGTTTTGGGGTTTTTTTATGAGATGAAAATATCTATAACTGAGTGAAATTATTACATTGACACCAGCTAACACAATTCATAATGCTTGGCTTCTATTCAATATAAAATCCCAATAGGAACAGAGAAGAACTATCCCCATTTGTCTTTAAAATTTGCCATTAGCAATGTTCAGTTAAGCAGTGTCAAGTGCATCTTATTAAAGTCTAATTTTATACATTGATAAAACCAGGGTAGGGCTGCTAAATATTGAAAACAATAACAATTTAAGATCAGCATTCTAGAAGCTATTTTTAAACAGAGGAGCTCCTGTTCTAAGCTCTGTCTTTTGCTGTTTGGACTTCTGCAGTTTAAAACTGCAACATAACACAATGAAAAATTTTTCAGAGAAAAACAGAGTTCAGAAGTCCTTTCCTATGTTAGAACAAAATATTCCATAATTAATCATTGCCTAAATGAAATACCTCATAAATAAAAATATTTTAGCTAGGGAATGTATCTTTTTAGGTAAGTGTCAAGTAGAGAAAAGATCTCTATTTCTGTTTTTCTTTCATGAGAAAAGATCTTTCTTTTTAATACCAAAATTTTGAGAAATGTTTTGTGGTATTTGTCAAAGAAATATACTTCTCAATGAGGATAAATATCACCAAACATTTAAAGAAAATCAGCTCTCTCGAATATTCAGGGAAGCTTGCACTACTGCCCAGCTCTTTTGTGAAGAGATTTTCTTACTTGGATTGTGAGTGTCTTGATTCTTTTGCTAGAACCTGAGGTGTGTGGCATCATCAATTTTGTCATCTGTGGTAATGCTCTCTTTCAGATTCTTCATAAGTAGCAGATATTCACACACATCACTGATGCTGCTGGAGCTTATGAGGAGGAAATTGATGCAGATATGGGACTGTTGGACAAGTTTTACTGGACCAGTTGAGTAATGTTAAAAGGTTTTAATTTTCACCCTCTCTGGAAAATTGGGAGAAGTCTTCCCAGTAGAACTGGGCTAAAAATGCATCTGGGTTCAGGACCTGAGTGGTACATTTGCCTTGATCTCTATGATAACTAATTTGGGAGCTGTTCTCATGGTGAGGGTGACTGAACACTGGAGCAGATTGCACAGGACAGTTGTATATTCTTCATTCTTGGAAATAATTTAAAAACTGACTGGACAAGACCCTGAGTGACCTGCTGTAGCTGACCTTGCTCTGACCATAAGAGATAGACTAGACACTCCAAAGAGCAGTCTCAGTCTCAGCTGCTCTGTGTTTCTGTGAAGTACTAATAGCCCTGGGTAGCAGCTATTCCTACACCAGCTCCAAGAGCATCTAGTGGTTCCTCCACTCAGCAGGGCAGTAGTCTCATTTAAGACCTTGCTGTCTTCTACACACTGTATAAAAAAGAATGTCCCAAGAGACATGTTAAAATTAAATAGCAGTTTCATGATCATAATTTTAACAGAAATTTAATTCACAGGTTTTTTTGTGGTGTTCTCAGGGTATCATTATCAGTACCTAGTCATGATAGACAGTGTTCAAACACAAAACCAAAAGGACTGCCTGTACCTCAAAAAATGCAGCTCAGGCATAAAACAGAGAAATGAAGGGGAAATGCATGGATAACACAGGTAGATATAGTTAGCAGCAACAGGAATATAGCCATTATCAAATTTTTGTAGGCATTATGGAAATTTGGAGAACGTTTCCCAAGCATGTGGAAAAGAGAACAATGTGTAAGACAGCACAGTAGTTCCTGTCTGATAATGTAAAAAATGAGTGTTAGTGGCCAGGAGATAATCCAATTGTTTAATTGCACAGAAGTGAATAATTGGATGACTATGAGATGAAGGTCAGTGCAATAATAAGGCAAATACCCAGGGCAAAGAAACAAACAATGTTGGATAGGAAATTAATATGAAATATGGGTTCATGTCAAAGGGAAGGAAATCCATAACTGTAGAGGAAAATGTCTGAGAAGGGGTGGTAATGTCCATAAGTGAGAGATTGAGACAGCTGTGAAAGGAAGGAGAGAAGAGATGCAGAAAATAATTTTCTTCCTAAGTTTAAAAACTGATGTGGTAGTCATACTTCCAGAAGCATCCTTCCAACATCTGGAGATCACTGTCCCAGCTTGCCAGATCTGAGGGCTTAGCCACATCTCTGTGGACTGTGCAGAGCTCCTGTGTCAGGAAAGGAAGATATGCCTGAGCCAGGAGTTGCTCCCTGCAGGCATGTGTCATGTGGCTTTTGGATATTTGTCTTTTCAGGCCAAAATAAAGCAAAAATTTTACTAGCTAAGTGTCATAGACTTAGCTTATGTTCTCATTCATATTGCTAAGCATTGGCTACAAAATATACCACACCCATGCCACTTAGCCAGCAAATGCACGAGATATCACGCATGTAGGAAGGATACTTGAGATGAATGTGAGCATTTTCTTGAAGAAAAGCACTGGTTTATTCATTTTAATAGGTGGGTTATTAGGAAAGAACCAAGGAGAATATATATACACATATATGCAAAATTTACTCCATGACAAAAGTAATTTTGGCTCTATTTGTATTAATATTGTATATTAACACTATGGTGCTACCTAAAATAAAAGAGCTCCTGAGATATTAGTGCTGATGGTAGGATAAATAAGGTCACTGTGTGTTTGGCTGCCCTTTTCTGTACTTATCAAAGAAGTTGCTGCCTGTGTCCTGTTCCTATTGTACAGCTTAACTCTCTGCATTTGCCTGAGGGCACACAAGCAATGGGGCAACTGGGAGAAGCACAACTCCTCTCTGCTTCCCTCATCCAGAGCTGTGATGTGGAGTCCATGCATTGCTTCAGTCACAACAGCGGGTCCCAGAATCCAGCTTTAGAGGCATCTGAAATGTTATCCCATTAATCTCAGGCCCATCTCCTCACTGTATTGATTTTTTCCAGTAAGAGATGTGGTACTTGCTGGCTCCTTCACAGGGTGAGCTTTATTCAGTTTTGCAGCAATTAGATCTTATCACCATCCTTGTTTTGGCAGGACATTGTGTCATCCAGTGCTCCCCAGGCAGCATGTGTGATGGCAATGCTGTGGGGAGCAGCAGCATTGCCTGGTTTACAGGTGGTTTTTGCAGCGTCTGTGATGAATTTCCATAAAAGTGCAGACACTGGGTGAAGCTGTTTTGGCCACTGATGGGGGCTGAGAGTCAGCACAGGCACTGAGGACTGCCCACGGAAGTCTCTGGTCACTATGGCAACATGAAGTCACTCACCTCAGGAAAGTTAATTTATGGTGTTCTTACTTGTCCATCTCCGAACACTTGGAAGGGGCAGAGGTGTGCCTCAGGTGTGCAAGGTGCCTGTGCCTGACTCCATGTGCAGGTGCTCACTGGCTGGGGACTTGGTGTGTGCCCTGTCCCCGAGGGGCCCTTCTTGAGGAGCCCCTGGTGCAGGGATGTCAGGCCCACAGTGCTGCTTTACTGTCCTGGGTGGGGACAAGGGGACACCACCTCCGCTGCTCTCGTCTACAAGTGCACCTGACTGCAGCACCCAATTTTGGTGGGGCGGGGCTGCATGGAGCCATGGTTTCCACCTGCCCTTGGGCTGCAGAGCCCAGGCTTAGCAGAGCCTGCAGCACTGCCCCTTTGCCACCTTGGAAATGCCACTGGTCTGTTCTTCTGCTGGAATGTTAGCTATTGGTCTCTACAGGAAACTCACTGCTTTGATTAAAAAATAGTAGGTGTTTCAGACTTTTCTAACAACTTTTAAAAATCCTTCAAAACTAAACAAAAGCAAAACTAACAAGAACTAATTAAAATACTTGGAAATTGCTAGCCCCAGAAAAACACTGGGGAAGATGGATAGGTTTACTGAAACCAGAGTCAGCACCATGCTCTCCAGGCCTGTGAATTCTAATGAGACTTTTTTTTCACCTCTAACACTTAGAGATAAAGAAGAGCAAGCAGTGGAATATTCTCTTAGTTTAGGCTTAATTAGAATATCTCCCATTCTTGTTTTTATTTGTTTCCTGCTTTGTTATATTTTAAAGATCCTCCAAAAATACCTTCGTCTCTGTGCAGGCACTAATGTTCTTTTATGAACAGTCCTGCACATCTTTATAAAATCCTTTAAGGATATGAATTTAAGAACTCTTTATCTTAAAAGACTAAGGTGGTGTAGTTGACAAACTCTTAGTGTGGCAATGAAAACTGAGTATTTTAGATTCTTACTAGGGTCTGGAATGCAATAGATTTCTACTCAACACCGTTAATTCTCCATGATAATGCTTTTGATCCTTCTAACACCCTATATGCTAGTAAGTTTACACCCATGAGTGGTATCTTTGACTTACAAAGAGGTACTTGCACATGAATGAGTTTAAAGTTTTAGTAATAATTTTCTATGGTGTCCTTTTGCTTCATCAGTTATGAAACACTTTAAGTTATGAAACACTTTAAGGGCCATCTCAATAATGACATCTGAAATCTACTGTAAACTACTTCAGGTGCTAGATTCCTATCTCTACACTCGCTTTTGCTCCCACTACCCTTCATCCAATTAGTTCAATATTTTTAATTGCATGTGGTTCGTACTCCTTTTCCTTTACTACATCCCATTTTCTCTCATGGCACAGGGAAAGAAAAAGAGAGGTAGGATTTATGAGTTAACCCACAAAGGGAACTCAGAAACAATCCCATCACTGCTCAAGAGTACAGCAGAGAAGAGTACAGAGCAGGACAGCAAAGCAGACAAGCAAAGAATGGAACAGAATAGCAAACCTCAGGAGGGCCAGAAGGGTGTTTTCTCTCCAGTATATGGTGAACTGCATCCCACAGTGAGGAGAAATTTATGCCAGAGGATTAGAGGTGACCAGTTTAATTCACTCTCCAGTAAACTGTCATAGAAAGCTAGGTGTCCAGAAGATATTAAACTCCTACAGTTTTTACCGAAACCTGAGCAGTGGATAATGAATAATGGTCCCCATTGTTGTCCGATTTAAGGTAAGGCTGCTGAGTGAGCTCAACACTCACCCTCCGCCTTTGGCCTCCTGGCTGGCAGTCAAGACTTTCAAGCCAGTCCCTTTTCATTCTGCCCCTTGCCCCTTTAGAAATTATGTGACTTGGAAATAAAACAGAAATTGCACTAGGAAATATGAGAATAAATATAAGAAGGTAGCATATATGGGAGAAACTGGAGGTAAAAGGGGATGGAGCTGGGATAAAAGACAGGAACAAGGACAGAGATAAGGAGTGCAATGGGGTTCTACAGGAAAAACCAGAACTCTGAGTCAGCTTCTAAACTTCTACTTGTTACTTGGTGTATATGTGTGGTGGGGGAAGGGGTGGGGGGTGGTGGTAAATATTAATATTGTATATTTAATGGCTAAAAAAAAAAAAGGTTGGAACTTCCAAAAAGAGATTGCTTTTGGAGGACTGAGTAATGAGGCCAAAATTTTTTCAATAATAGGAATCTTTTACATAGGTTCAGCTGGCTTAGATTTGTCTGATTTTTAACATCATTCACTGCAGTGGTAGAGGTCTGGACTCTCAGGACCTCATGACTGAAAGCACAAATGTTGAGCTAAGATACAATGAAAGAGTTAGAGAAACCAAATTAAATGGAATTTATTAATAGAGAAATTAATATTAATATAGAAATTAGTTTAGGAAATTAATAGAGAAACCAAATTAAACCTTTTTTTGCTTGGTTGTTTTGCCAAGTATTTAGAATCAAGGTTATTTTTTTGGATGGTTTTGTACAGCTCTGTTCAACAAAATTTATCTTACCCTTTTCAATATCCCAGTCAGGTCTGGAAGAACTGTATAATAGTAACAGGATGACACAAAAAGTAGCCATTTACTGCCAAGATGGAAATTTCAAAAGAAAATATGCCTGTACTGAATCCTGCTCTCTTACAGTTATTTTCTTGTATTTACTTAGGGCAAAAAATAAACTGCAGTTTTATGGGATCTGTGAATTTGGTTACTGAGGATATCTGAAAGTTGGATCATATATTTAGTACTTGTAGATATTCAAATGTGTTCAGCCCAAGGATTCTGTGTTTAAAAATATTGGCCAATACACACAGGATCACACAGGGATGGAAAGAATGTTTTCTAACAAATTTTTAATCTCTTAAAAAAAGCAATAGTGCCAAAAAGATTTCTATGTAATTCTTAATTCAGTTTGCTCTTGAAAAGCTGTCTTGAAGAAGAGGATGAGACATGGTTCACACTCATAACTCAGGCTTAAATAACCACTTTGATTGAAAGGTCTTATGTTAATGTACTTACAAAGTCTTTGATTTATAGTACTTTCAGCTGATTATCTGCTTATAACAAAGCAAACATGGATAAGTTGGTTTGGGGGAGTTTGAAGTGTACATTTCCTACGGGTGTCTGTCTGTGACAAAGGCAATGAACCACATTAACAGCTCTCAAACTAACTCATTCTGTGAGGGGAAAAAAACAGGCAAATGAGAGCTCTGTCAATTGGTGCTGACAGCACCAAAACAGTTTTGATGGTTTGCCCACTGCCAGAGAAATGGCCTAAACCTCTTCTTCTGGAGTTTAGTGATAGAAAGCTTGCTGCTACAGTCAGCCCCAGTCAGTAAGATATTTTTGGTTGCATATGTCACTTTCAGGTTTTCTCTATGCATCAGAAAAGTAGTCAGAGAGAACAAATTCATTCAAGAATAAATACAATAGAGCATTTATACTCCTCTTTCTCTTTCTCCATGGTAAATGGTCTTTATGACCTTATGTTTCAGACCATTAACACTGAAAGATTTTAAACACCCTAACCACCCAGAAGGTTAACTAAGTCAGCTTCATCCAATGCTTTTTCTAGTCACAATGTTAATATGTGGGGGTTTTTTTCTTTAAGGCTTTAGCATGAGTAAGCTGAAATAATCAGATGAAGTTCAGATTTTCCACACCTTCCAATTTGTTTTAAGGAATTGATTTCCTTAATTGCAGTTATTAGTTTTTCTGTGGCAAATATGCAATAAAATGGCAGTGTAAATAGATGTAAAGACATGCAAGATAATAGTGTCATCAGTGGTATGAGCTGCTCTCTCCCTTTCTCTCTCAAAAATGTTAAGCAAACCTTTTCTAATCAGGACCTCAGCCCTCACAATAAAACTAGTATTCTGGTACCTAGGCATAAGTTAAAGGGCTCAAGTTTATTTTTCTCTCTTTTTTTATTATGGCTTTCACTGATATTACTCAAATATCAGTCTGTCTCTCTTGGAGTGACTCTTTGAAATGCCCCGGTTGAAGCTGACATGATGCAAACAGAACAAAGCCATACCATGTAGTCCCAAGGACAGAAATCTGTTCTTTACTCATAAAAGAAAGTTACGGAAAGGAAACCTCTAAGCAAATTCTACATAACTGAATGTATAAAGAAAAGAAGAAGACAAGTAATGCAGAGAAAGGAAAACAGCTAGCCAGCTCACATCAATTGTCCTTCCTTGGAGGTGTGAACTTGCAGAGAAAAAGTGGATCACTATTGCAAAAATCTCTTTTGAACTATTGAACACAAATTAAGTAAAGTAGGCATGGAAATGTTTACAAATGACAAAGCTTAGAAGTCAGATTTAGGACCTCAAAAATATTAGTCCAAACAAAATATTTGTGGTTCATTGTCAGGTAATTTTGCCAGTGGGAATGGAAAATATTTTATTTTTAAAATGATGACTTAAAAAATTGTGCAGCTCCAAAACACCCAACTTAATGATTATAGGCCCTTCTTGAAAGACAAATATTTTATTTCTAATTAACAAAGAAAAAAATTTTGAGTTACTCCCACTCAAAATCACAATTTAGCTTGTTTTCTAATTAATGCCTACAGTTAAATCAGAATATGTCCATTCTGTAGCATCTTTATTTCTAAGAGAAAGGATACTTGATTAGTGCTGGGCATTCAGATTAACAATTCACTTTATTGAGCAATGTGCCTGGTTACTGTGTACTATCTGTTAAAAAGATCAGCAGAATTTGATAAAGTACTTGTTATTAAATAAGCAACGACAAAATATAATCCTAAATGTGACAATATTTGAAAAATCCAGGGCAAAAGGATTTATGTGAACAGTTTAATATAAATGTAACCTCAAGATTAATACTAAATGAAATATACAGATCAAATTTACCATGCAGAAAATGTTTTCTTTCATTTTGAAATAACAAGATACGGTGTAGAGCACCTCTGCCTTCCCTTCCAGCTAATCTATAGCTCTCATCTCATTGGTTTGGTGAGTTACATAAACACATGCTCTTTTTCAAACAGTTGAGCAGTTTATGTTTTAGAGGTACTATTCTCCCAAAAGGGTTCAGCAGAAACTGAGTTTCTTAGTGATCTGGTTCTTCAGGGCTTGCTGTCCTGCCCATTGGAGTCACTGGAGATCTAAGCCCATGTCTTTTCTTTTTATTTTTTTCTCCTAAGAACTTGAAAAAAAGTTAGGTAGCCTTTTGGTCCACAGATTCAAACTCACAGTATAAGAAACGCAAGTGGAACAGCAGTTCCTTCTGGGGAGTAGCTCACCACCATGATTTTTCCCATTCCTGTCCTGAGATTTTGAGGTGTGGGTGGTTCCCACCCAAAAACTCATTAGCAAAAGAGGCTAATGGTAGTCTGTAACTTTGTCTCTCCGAGGGTCTGGTGCTGAAGCAGTGCTCACAACCCCTGGAAAAAAGACAAAAAATATTCTTTTATTTTTGTAGTGTGGAAGTAGTCATCTCCTTTTATCTGAGGGTAGAACTGAGAAAGAATAGATCTCCTAGCAACCTGAGAGCAAACAAATCCACACACACTGCCCTGACAGGATGCTCAGTCTCTGGGCTCTACCAGAAGATATATGTAGCTTCTGGGTACAAGAGGAACAGGTAGTGTTGAAGAATACTTCTAACATAGATTTTATATTGAAATTTGCTCAGCTGATTTATTAGAGACCCACCAACAATGCCTGTGTTACCCCTGCAGATGGGCAGGAGCTCCTGCTTCACACAGAGTCTTGCTGGGGTCTCACAGATCTGTGCTCTCAGGCACTGGATTTCACACCCAGCTGCCAAGATCCTGGAAGTGCAGAGCACAAATGAAAACACAACCAAGCTTTCTGTTCACAGACTATTTGTTTATTTAGCTAGTTTGTTATTCCTGCAATTATCTGGAATAATTGAGGTGAGGTTTTTTTTGGAGAGGGTATGACAGAGGTATGCTTTATAGTAATAAATCCTTATAGCCAAAACTAACTCCTTCAAGGAAAGGATTATTTCTTCTTTCAAGCACTGCTCCTCCACCTTCCACACCCCTCTGCCAAAAACAATTTTGGAAGCAGTATCCTAAATGACCATACATGCAGTACAAGCAATTTCAGATCTCACCTGGCATCAGACCAGAAGACTGGGAGATGTACAAAGCAGATTTGTAGTCTTGGTGCTTTGTATATGTTAACGCCTTCATGTGGGTTCTGGTGACACTTTGGGTTGGTTTTCTCTCCATCTGGCTGACTGCAGAGCAGTGGGTGAAGGGTGCTGGGACCAGCAAGGGCAGCAGGGCCAGCTCCTGCCCACAGCCCCATAGGGTGGCACTGAAAAGCCACTAGAGGAGCTGGAGAAATGACACATTGAGCAGGACATCCTCTGCACTGGGGCTGCACAAAGGGCAGGCAGCAGGCACACAGCCAACATCCATGGAGGTGAGAGGGAAGTCCTCCTGGAAAGCCAGAAGGAACAGGCACAGTATGATTCCGAGAAGAAAGCTTTAGAGTTGGATGAAAGCAATCCAGAAAATGATAGCACAATGAGTGCAAGAGAGTTTTGTTTATAAACCCTTTTACTTTGGTTCCATCTTGCCCAGTCACTTCAAGTGCTTCTCTATTTATTAATTTAGTGATGGACTTGGCAGTGTTGCTTGAGCTTGATGGTCTTAAATTAATTTTCCAGCTTAAATGATTCTATGATTCTAATTATTTATATCCTAATGAGACCCACATTTTCTAGTTTAGACACCTTCTGATCTCTCTGGGAAATTACTACTGGGAAAAGTAAATCCATTTGAAAATGTTGACTAGGTCCCATCACATTCCATTATTCCACAGTTTTAAATAGTTTATTTGGATGCTAACATTAAAACTTTGAATTTTGAACATATTTCTGTAAGAAATATTTTTATTCCTTTGGTTATGGCTTTGATGTTTCTTTTTATAGGATTCAGATAGAAAAAATATTCTGACTTATTCATATTTTTTTAAGAGACTGGAAATTCTGTACAGCCTTGATTTACCCTAGATTTCTGTGGTCTTTAGTAATTTGAAAAGGCTAAATCATCTTAGGACTACAGAAGAGAGAAGATACTGAAGGTGGAAGGTGAAGACACTGAAGGTGGTTAGATTGCAAATGGAAGATATCAATCCGGACATCCCAGTGATAGTGACTAAAATCAGTTCTAGGGAGAGAAAGAAATGTTCCTGCTGTGTCTTTCAGGTACAGGCAACTTTGTGCAACTAAGAAATCTGAAAGTTATGCTTTACTGTTAATTTAAGACTGACATATTTCCTAATATTTCTTGCTAGGCAACTTCTTTTCTTGATAGTTTCCAAGAGAGAAATTAAACATCTCTGTGCATTTGGTTACAACAAACACAGAGACTTGGTGGCATTTATTCTTTACTACTGTTGTTATTACAACATCACTATAAAACCTGTGAGAGCTGGCCCTGGATGGGGGGCCCATCAGTCAGATGCTGTACAGAAGAAGAACAAAGAGATGCTCCTTGAGACCAAGAACATCAATACCTAGAGAAAACACTATAAAGCTTTGAAAGATCTGGAGTGCATAGTTTGTGGCAGAGAGCATCATGCTGTGCCTGTAGCTAGCACGGCTGCTGCTGTTTTGTTACTTAGCTATGGGAGAGAGAGTAGAAGGGTGAGGATGCCATTTTCTGTATTCTGGGACTGAAAAAAGACCAGTGCTGATCAGTCACGGAGTACCAAACCAAGGTCAGTGTGTAATGAGAAACATAATGCAGACCCTGAAATGAGTGTGTTATTCACTTACCATGAACAGAACAAGAAGCTATCAAAGATAAGGGAAGAATTAATAAACTATTTTACACTGAATAAATCTCTCTGCTTCAGCAACAGTATTTCAGTTTTAAAAATCAGCAGTAAAGAGCAGAGAGAGACACCTTTGCTGGGACCAGCTTTTTGAAGTAATACCCAGCTGGATACTAGAGACTTCCCAAGGAGAGACAGCTGGGTAGTAACCTTTTTAAAATCTGTTTCCTATCTCTGTCATATTATCTTTCTAAATTGGTTTAGTGTTTCCTGTCCTACCTTGGAAATCTTGGGAGAGGCTACTCTCTACTTCGCCTGTCTCTAAATTATCAGGCTCTTGCAATCCATTGTCAGAAGCTGCAGCACATCAAGTCCTATTGTCTCAAAGAACTGGGACTCCTAAAAGCTTGATTATTTTTCCTAAGTTACCATAGTGGAACATTTTTCCCAGCAGGATAAAGCAATATTTTCTCAGATCCTTTAATGTTAGTTCCTTTATGAGCATAATAAGCATTTTTTAAGACATAGGTAAAAGGCTCTGTTGACTCTGGAGAAATGAAACATATGTTCTGCCAGAATTACGAAAAACCAAATTTAAAAAAGTATTTAGCTGTTTAAGTGTAGTTATGATTCTTAGGTGGGATCTGCTTTTTCTGGTAAAAAGTCATCTCTTCCAAACTCCTAATCTTCTTCTTACATTTCTGCATTGCTCTTTGCACAGCCAAGTACAATAGCCTAATGAATTCTACAGAATTCTTTCTCATCCTTGCAAGAACACAACAAAAATATTTGCAGAGAAGAGGTGAAATACAGTGATGATGATTATCCCAAGCAGATATGGCCAAACTCACTTCAGGTTTCTGGACAATCAAATATAAAATTGCAACAGGATAATTCAGGTGCACAGTTCTGCCAAGAATTTCCTTTAATAGAATGTTACTTAAGAAAAGCAAATTTGCAACAGATGCAGTTAGAGCTAAAGAGAAGGAGATTATGTAGTGAAGAAACATTAAGCACATAAGTTGGTGGCACATAAGAACGGCATATTAAAATATTTTCTCAATTTTGCTGTATTAAAGCCATCTGTAATCACAACAATTTGCTGCCCAGGGGACTTCTGATAAGATTCTGTTAGAGCTGCTGAGAAGTGTGAGAAGCCTGAATCATTTTGACCCAGGGCCTGAAACAGCTCTTGGGCACTCTGTTCTCTTTAACTTTTATTTGGAGTGGCAGGCAATGTATTGACAGAAGTCCCAATTGTTCCACCAAGCATGGTTTTTGATCCTCAAAACCAAAACAAAGTCAGTACTGGCCTCATGCCCAGAGCACCCAAATAAGGTACAAGAGAGGAACTGGGTTAGAAATCAGGATGCAGAGGGCTGCTGTAATAACCCAGCAGTTATGAAGAGTGAGGATCAGTGCAAAACTTTTGAAGAAAATAGTACTATATCCTGGAGTAGGGTTCAAACTGGCAGATCAGCAGGATTTTTGTGATCCCTAGCCTTTGTCTCAGTATTTGCATCCTCTCAGCAGAGCTAGGTTCATGCATGTACTGGTCCCAGTTCTTCTCATCTCTTTGTGCTGGGGGCAAATGCAGGAACTCTGGGTGGTGCCAAGTCCCTGTCCTTGTTGAGGATGGACCCACTGGGCAATGCAACAGGAACTTCCCACTCAGCTCACTAAAAATTATCTCTAAATCACTGGTCAAGGTATTCAGGGGATTTAATCCTTGATATAAGCTCTCTGCAGATCCAAATGTACACCACTGCACAGATTGTTCTTGAGACTGGTGAGACTCAGCTTTATTAGGTAATAGGGGTGTAAAAACTCTGGTATCAGCACACAGTGACTGCAACAAAGAGGGCCAGACATTTACCTGCAGTTCCTCTGGGTTTTCATTGTCTATCACCTATTGTGACTCATTCTGCCAATGTGCTCTTTTAAGTTGCTCTATAATTCCATGCATGTGTGAAATCATTTCTTACTAGAAATATACTCTGACAGTTCTAGTAATAGATCTGCTGCTGGCTATAGTATCTTAATTTATCATGTGGACTTCTTTTGCTTACTAATTTCCTTTTTCCGGGTATATTAAAACATGGTTAATTAGATTATCATTGCAAATGCCTTTTATAATAATCTCATAATCACAAATTGAGAACATGAAGTAGTCCAGCCAGATTTTGGAGTCTGCTTCCTTGAAGATATTCAGAAGCCATCTGGACATTGTCCTGGGAAAACAACTATAGGTGGCCCTGCTTGAGCAAGGGATTGGACCATATAATATCCAGAGGTCCCTTCTAGCCTTCACCATTTTTTTGATTCTGTCCTAAAATTCAGTTTTCATTCAGGCTTTATCTTGATAAAAACATATATAAAAATAAAATATAATACATATATACATATAAATATAAATATATATATATATATATAATGTCTGTATATAAATATATATCTTGATAAAGATATATCTTTATCATAATATCTCATCTTGACACCTATTAGATAATAGCAACAGTGATACAGAAAATTGTTGATTTTGAGCATAGAGAGTTACACTCTACAGCCACATTAATTTCAATTTTCTACGTCTAGTTCTTGTTTTAGCTAGTGGATAAGTAAAATGTTTTCAGCATGAATTTCAGTAAAGAACTGAATAAATTTATTTTAGAAAATCTTTTCCAATTGCATTTATTTACATAAAGATCTATTATTGTATATTATATTATATTATATATAATATCAGACTCCTTTTACTTTTTACCTAATGACCTAAATTCTAAAGCATTCCATAGTGTTTCTCAATAGATTTAAATGTGCCAGTCCTGCTTAGACATTATACATCAGATATTTTTTCTGGTTTGGTTGTGTATGGTTGTTCTGGTTTTAAAATATAAGTTACAGTTTTTGTCCATCTGTTCTTCCAGTGCTAGACCTGGAATTTTAGAAGAATAATGTAAACTGTCATAAACTTTTCTTGTTCTAAATACTACCTCCAAACAGAAAAAGAAATGGCACATCCTTTTTTTACCACAACTTACAATTTTTAAAATGGTTTCATTTTCATACTTGTCTGTGTACAAATATTTTGGGAGGGTGTGTGTATCATATTGATATATATTAATATGTGTATATATGATGCTTATAGGTGCATAAATGGTATAATCATTAAATGACTTAGTCATTTCCTGTCAATAATTTAGAATTAATTTTGCTGTGCATACTAGACAAGCTGATAATGGATAAGAGGAAAGTCTGTGAAATCTAGTGTATGTGGTTTTTTGTTAATGGCATGTCTTTATTTTGATATCTTATTACAAATTAGAGGGACATGACTTAGGACACATCTTTGATTCTCTTCTGCTTTTCAATCTATTTTTTAAATTTTAATTAATAATTTTTAATTTTAAACTTAAATTTAATTTTTAATATTTCTTTTTTAATTTAATTTTTAATTTTAATTAATAATTGATGAAATTAATTAATAGAAAAATTTTTAATTTTTCTATTTTCTGTGCAAATCTAAGTGGCAAATGGGATGATATAAGGACATTTGACAGTTTCAACAGAGAATAAAAAGCAGACTTTGACCTCTTCAGGGATCTGCTTGAAAGAGTCCTATGAGATGAAGAGGAAAAGAGAAGTTTAAGAAAGCTGGTTGTTATTCAAGGATCACCAGCTGCAAGCTTAAGGACAGTCTATACCAAAGCAGAAAGGCAAATGTGAGGAAACCTTCATGGACAAACAAGAAGCCTCTGGCAAATCTCAAACAAAAAGGCAAGCCTACAGAAGTGGAAGCATGGAGAGGTAGCCCAGAAGGAATATAGAAACACTGTCTGAACATGCAGGGATGGGGGTTAAGAGTGCCAAAGCCCAACTGGAGTGGAATCTGGTTTGGGATATCCAAAGGCAAAAGGGTTTTTTATAAGTAGGTAAGTGATGAAAGGAAGAGTAGGGAAAATATGTAGGGAATCTATTGGAAGGAGCAATTGTCCTGATGACATAGGACATAGAAAAGCGTAAGATATTGAAAACCTTCTTTGCTTTAGTCTTTACTAGCAGGTCCAGCCTTCAGAAATGCCAGGCTCTGAAGGCTAGGGCAAGAAGTTGGGACTGACGACAATGAAGGGTTGGCTCGCAAGATCACAGAATCACCAAATGTTTTTTTCTTTAGTTGTGCAAGTAATTTTGTGCTTTTTGGTTTTTTGGGGGTTTTTTTGCTTGCACTGGTTTAGTTGTGCTTGTAGAAAGCTTCTATTTGGCCTTTCCTCACCTTATATTCATTATTCTAAACTTAGGTGTGCAGAAAACACCACAAGTTTTTGGTGTTTGAGTAAATCTGTGAGACATTTGCTGTGAAAGTGTACATCATCCTTTAGCTTACATATGAAAAAATAATTGATTTTATACAAATGACAGAAGGTGGTGATATTTTGTATTACTGGAATGCTATTTTTCAGTAGTGCCTGTCATGTGCCTGCAATAATTTAGATCAAAGCCTTCAGGTTTTAAGTTTGACCTGTACCTTCCATCTTGATTTATATTTTAGTTTGGGATTTGGGTCTGTACAGAGAGTAAATGTCTGCCTGGGCATGGAGACTGAGGCACAGGCTGCTGCAGGAGAACCAGCCCACACTCAGTGCTGGCCTTGAAGTAGACAAGGGTTATCCCTCCTTCAGTCCACTTAGCTTTGAGCTAGAGTCCATAATCCAATGTTGATATTTAAAAAGGGCAGCATGCATCCTGGTACTCATATTTCCCCCCTTTCAGTGAATAATTTTGTTTTTGCAACCCAGAAAACATGCCATTTATTCTTTCTTCTCTTTTGCTGAGTGCTTAGTATTGAAACTCGGCTAAGGATAGTTCTCTTAGTATAATGATTATTTTTGTTTGTTTGCAGGTTGTTTCCCCTACTCCCTGCACGCATTCTGCTGTCAAACAGGCAAACATCAATACTGTGTTTTGGTGTCTGAAGTGCAAGATCAGTAGGAGAACAGTATGAGACTTTCCTTTGTTGAATGCAGGCTAGGGAAAGGAGCTGTCTTCAGGCAGCCATGTGAATGTAAATTGAACAAGTAAGATTTTTTTAGAAAGAATCATTTATTAACTGGCCAGAGGGTGTCTCTGAAAAAGAGAAGTTTACTATTGTTTTCCTACTTTACTGATATTACTGAGAAGAAGAAAAGGAAAAAAAAAAATGTCTAGCATCCTAGAATTTTCAGAGTCTAAGAGCTGCAGCATATGGTGTCTGCAACACCAGCTCAGGGCATTAGGAATGACCAGGATCCATTTCTGCACTTGTTCTTCCAGACTTAATCCTATCCATCCCTTCTTTTTTGAAAGAATGACAGACATTTAATAGGTGCTTCCTGCATTGTGCTTATTACTTAGTTTGGGCTTTTGATGAATGAATGGTAAGAAATTGGGCAGTGACTTAATTTGGTGTCTCAGGTGCTGAATCAAGCCAGAACAAGTATTCCTGAATGGCAGTTAGAGAAGGAATTGCATATCGTTACTACAAAGCCCAATGGAAGGAAAATAACATCTTAGGTGAACATAGGAAATTCTTTTAAGTGGGGAGGTCAAAAGAGCTTAATTCTTTAAAACAGCAAGATATCAAGAAATGTTCTGCAGAAGACTGATTCCCTGTCTCCTTCCTGCAAGTGTAGCTTGTGTCAACAGATACCTCTATTTTGCTTTTTCCTCCAAGAGTTATAGAGAAAAGCTCAGGAAAAGGCCTCTACATGCCCCTGATCCAGAAGAATTACAAGCATATTGTAATTCTATCAATATCAACAACACATATCAGTAGTGTCTAACTGATCATAGCTTTTAAAAAGAGGAAGAGGTGCTTCCTGTCTATGGTGTAGAAGTGTGAGTGTAAATCATTGAAAACACAGAAATGTTAGTTGTAGGTGGCCTGAGTTCTAGATCTTGCTTAGCCTTTGTGGAGTCAAATCCATCCTTACCACCTTGCAAAATTCAAAGGCTGATTTTTAGGTGCAGCATTTTATCACCAGCTTAGGCAAAAATAAGTCTATGTGAATCATATCCAAAAAGTCAAAAGTTTCTTTAGAAGGTGGGATTTTTGATTTTAAGATATTTGGAAACTCCACAAAAGTTCATGCTAAGCTAGTGGCTTACAACTTTAATGTCATTCAGCTCTGTGTCAGAAATACTTTTGACCTCTCACTTTTGTGACAAGAAATCTCCAGTCTTGCTGCTGAAAATGTTCTCTAGTGTATGGTGTATTCAGTCAAAATGGATGTGTCTTTCATGTCTTCTTACTATCTGAATTTTTGTTAGTATGTATTTTGATATTATTTTAATCTCCATGGGGGAAATTATGATAATTGTCAGCCTTGAATATTTTTGAATGAGACTAACAGCTTTTGCAGCATTTAACAAACAGTGGGCTTGTAGGATAGAAGTTCTTGATCATAAAAGTGATTATGTCCAAGAGTTTAACCATAAAGATAAAAATATCTTAGACTCTTTAACTGCCAGATAGTCTCAGTACAATACTGAAACATTAAGATTTCTTTGAGGGTTCCTGCTTTGCCCTGGTGACTTCACTCATAATAAACGTTTCACTCATAATAAATGTTTCTTTTTTGGACATGTTTTCTGCCAGTGCCTAAAGCTGCAAGTGAGAATAGATTTTGCTTTTTACAGGGTGCTGTGTTTTAGTGGGATTGTCTTTGCAGGCAGACTGGAAGGGAAGGCTACAGGAACTGTGAGTTCTGGCTGTGCTCAAGACCCTAACTGATTCTGAAGTCCTTACCAGAGCATGTAGTTTTTGAAGCAGGATTGTGGGAGACAGAAGTATCAAGTTCCTTGTTTCTTTAGAGCCGTGCTGACTGACAGGTACAGTTGGTGTAGCAATGCCCTAGAAACTTTCTTTGTTATTTTTAATTCAGAAGTCTTTGTGCAGTGGAATGTTAACCTCAGACTGAAGAAAATTGCATCACAAGGATGAGATCTCTGTGGTTCTTAGAAAGCACAGATGACAACAGAGGAAGAAAATATCTGCCAAGGCTAATAGAACAGGGAAAGAATATACTTGCTCCTAATATGATTTATCATTTAAAAATACTAGTAGCAAAAATGCTAAAAAAGATGTACTGAGACATGGCATTAGGGTCTTCTATCCTACGAATGCCCTCTCTAACGATAGTCTCAGTAGCGTCAGAGACAGGAGAGTGCAGAATACCTTCCTTTTTTCCCTCAGATCTAAGCAATTGGTATTCTAGTTAATGAGTGTCTAGAAAAAGAAATAGGAAATTTTATGGGAGAAGAAGGAAAATACACAGACATGATCTTTTGCCTTTTCCTTTCCTCTGTCTTTTCATTCTTTGCTCCTTTACTTCTGTCCTTTCTTTAGAGACAAAGGAACAAAATCATTCAGTTGTAAATATACATGATTGGGGAATATTTTAATTTCTTTGTTATACAAGATGTACAGATAAAGAAAACCCATTTGCAGGGTGCACTGAAGACACCATACAGTGACTATGAGACGGGTTACAGGGACAGTCCTTTGGCCTCTGTCAGCTCTAGGGTCCCTGAAGCAAAAGAAGAGGGCAAACAACTCATAGCCGAGGTAAGAAGAGGACAATTCAGTTTCCACTTCCAGATTTATGGTCAGTAAAACATAGAAAAGCAGAGGCAGGAAAAACACCAAGGCAACACTATGGTTGCCTGTTCACAAGTGAAAATCCTAAGCAAGAAAAGCATTTGTAAGTAAAGCAGAAGGTGTCCAGTTACAGGGATAGTTGAGAGACAGACAAATAACAGGATATGGCTGGTAGAATAAATAGACAAGGAGTCCACAGACATTTCCATGAGTCACCACTGGGCTGCACAGGGTAACCAAAATGGCACAGAGAAATTATTCAAGGGGTTGCAAGGGAAGTGAATGCAGAAGAAATAAAAAGGAGGATGAACGCCTTGCAAGGCTAAAGAGACAGGGAAATTGATGAGATGGAATGATGTCATGGAGAGATACCTTTCTTGGCCAGACATGTGGAAAATTGAGGTACATAGATTGTAGTTCTGTTTATGATCTGCTGCCAGCAAATGCTTGTTTACAGCACTGAGGTTTAATATGACAGCTGTACCTTAATATGACAGGAAACTTTATTTCACAGAAAGTCTGATTGGTCTGGCAAGAGATCATGTCTGGTAGCTATGGAGGTCTGAAGAGACTTTTTAAATCTAGTACAAATTTGAAAACAACTGAAGTGGAAAAAGGATAACATATCTTTCCTTTTTAAATTTATGGTATGAAAAAGAAAGATAATTTTTTCTGAGAATCATTCATTGCTAGAAGCTGGTGGAAGCAAACAAAATCAAATGCACACTTGAAAATCAAAGTATGCTTTAAAATGAAGGATTTGTTTTATCCTTAGCAGGAGTAAAAAACTAGAATGAACCTGAGTCTACTGTTACCATTTAAGTGCCTGAAATGAAATAAACAGTTTTCTGACTTAATGGCTATCCCCATGGCAATAACAGAGGATCTTGCACATTAAAGACTGAAAGGAATGAATAGATCAGAAAGAAGCACAGTAGATCCTGACACAGTCTAAGGTACAGGATGTACCATCTCTGAACTGAGATGTGAAAGATACATGCAGAAGGAAAATTCCTTTTATTTCCAGGGTTTATCAGTAATCTGAGATAGAAATACATTGCAAGTCAGACAAGGGCAAAAAGAACCCTTGATACCTCTAGAAACACTGCTTTTATTGTGTCTGGATCATTAAAGGTGCATTATTTAATGGTTGTCTAAAACTTTTGTTAGCTCCTCTTCAGTCAGATTTATGATTTTATTATTCTGTGATTTTTTATTCCATGGCTTCAATGCAGCCCTGGATAGTTACCAGGACAAACTTTAAAACCAACAGGAGCTGTGCCTGTTTATTCCAGGGTTGAAAGCCACTCTGCAGCTCTGACTCTAAGCTGAATAACTCTTGCAAACTTGCCACAGAGCTCTACGTGAATTACTGTTTGGTTTTTTGTTTGTTTGTTTGTGTTTGTTTCAGTTCTGAAGTAAAACAAGGAGTGAGAAATAAAAATATAATTGAAACCAACCAGGTTCTTCGTTCTTACTTTGGCAAGAATATAAAACTGATGTTCTGACACAGAATGTTCCAATTTGGCACAAACAAAACCATTAAGGTATTTGAAAGAAAAGCCAAAGAAATAAAGCATTAGCTTCATAAAATATGTAGTAAATTCATGCTTTAGCTCCATAGGTTCAGGGATCAGATTTATCACCCACATTAGGGCTGGCTGAATTCTTTTCTCTCCTCCATGCTCAATATCCTTCTAGAGCACTCCAGTCTCCAGCCTAGTAGGACAGTTCTAGTTTGAGCTTTCTCTCTAATCCCTGTTGATGTTCTTGCATTCATTAGCAATAAAGATAAATGTATATTCTTCATATCACAATGTGAATGAGGCCAAATTGTTTGATTACTTTACCTCAAGAAAATAAGAGAGCAGGTTTCAGTTCCCTCAGGCAGTTAATGGAATTTAATTTGCATCTTTAATATCCTGAGTATTCCTGAAAAGTCCTGACAAGCTTTGGTTCTTGAGCCATTCTGTGACTGGGAAACATTATTAAAACCTTTCAATACAACTGTACTTAATTTGTTATTTAAATGCAGGCAGATTGAAATCCTACCAATTAATATTCACCAGAAAAAAAAAAAATCTACCCAGCCAGTGTTGAGAGGGAGAAAATTCTACCCAGATGAACTTTAAAAATCTCTCCAAGTTCAATTTCAGGGAGAACACCCTGGTCTTGATATCTTTTTCATCTCTAAGGTCTCTTTCACTATAAACATAGGAAAGGAGAGACGATGGTTTTCCTCTTCCCTAAGCAAAGAGGAAAGTATCCCCTAAGTATCCTCTGGAGTTATTTATTTTTCCTGATCCTTTTATCCCTTTCACTGTTAGTGAAGCTAGAGGATGCTGACTTGCCATGGGGCTGAGGGGAGGATTGTGATATCACATGCTCTAAGATCACTGGCCTATCCTAAATCTGTATAGCTTTATAAAACAAAATGCTGAAGCTGTAATTGACTCAGTCCTAATTTCCTCAACAGTTAGCACAGTTTGTTGCACATTCAAATTTAGAGGCAGAGGCTGCAAAGAAAGTAATCCATTTCGATAGTGCTATATGACATGTTTGAAAACTTCAGTGGAAAGGGCCATTCCTCAGCAATCCATAGTGGCAGGGATCACTATTAATATTTATTTTATGTTGCCAGGCAGATCTAGAAAGAGCACTTAGAAATCAGTGCTCAGTTTCTTTCAGATGGCCTTTGGTGACTGAAGATTTTTCACTGAAAGAAGTTTAGGTAGAGAAGGAATCACAAAGAGCTACCTTTGCAATCCTCCTGTGCATAAAAACCAAAAGTTTACAAAGTCACGCAGTCTAATGGAAGAAAAAAGCAAATTCACAGAGTCAGAGGATAATCCAGGTGGGAAGAAAGTCTAGGAGGTTGCTAATCCCACCTCTTGTTCAAAGCAGGGTCAGCTAGGAGGTCACACCAGGTTGCTCAGGATTTTATCCAGTTAGGTCCTGAAAATGTGCAGTCCCCCAGAAACCTGCTCCATTGCTGGGCCACTCTCACATTGCTAAAGTTCTATTTCCATGCTTTGAGCACTGTCCTGTTGCAATTGATGTTCATTCTCTCTCAGCCAGCCTGTCTCTGTCTTCTTGATGACCTTGTCATAGGTCCTAGAAGGCTGCTTGTAGGATCCCCTTAAAATTTTTCTTATTTAACTTTAGGAAGCTTAATTAAAGTTTCCTTCTCAACTTTGTTTTAGTTTCATGTTGTACGTGCATGTGGCATGTGCTATCATAGAGTGTCTAATTACCTGAACAAATGCCTTCTTCAATAAATGACTTCTTTCTTACCCAAAAGGATGGATGACATCTTACTTAAAGGATAGGAACTTGAAAAATTTTTATCCTGGATTGTTCAGCATGTGCCCTTAGCCTTTGTTTACAGCACACTCTTAAAATTAGCCTCCAAAGAAGGTTTTTCTCATAATCATTAATTCTAGTAGTATTGACTGTAAGACTTGTGCAAGAATTGGATGTTACATTACACGAAATTGCATAGAGTAGTCCTATATTTTTAATTTCTGACTAGGAAAAAAATCAATGAAAACAAAAAAAAATGTTCCAGCAAAACATTTTCAAATTAGAAATTGACCCATTCATGTTGAGCAGCTCAACCTGAACAAAGCTATGCTACTTAGATTACATTATTTATTTTCATTATTTCGTAACTTCAGATACCATGTGGGCTGGAAGTTTATTGTGCCTATTTTATAAGTAGGAAAGTGAAGGACAGAATAAGAAATTTTTAGGACAACTGTGTATTTTGTATTTCTACACTTAGACAACTAAGAACATTGTCAAACAGAGTCCTGGGCCCTTGTGCTCTTCTGAATGAAGAGGTGAACATTTGTGAACCTTACAGAGACTTAGGTCTCCTTATGGAGACTAATGATACTGTAGAAAGAAGGGACTTGAGTTTTCCCTTTTAATCTGTGAGAACCTTCACAGCATCTTGACTTAATTACATTTCCAGCTGTTTTGGAGAACAGAGTGCAGCTCATGCATCTGCTGGGAAGGAGAGCTGCCAAAAGTTGACACTCTGCTTAAAAGTCCAGAGCAAAACTAAAAATAAGTGATGGTTTACTGATTTGATTAGTCTGCTCCCAGACACAGTAGGTTTTGAAGGAGAACACACAGAGGGGGCCAGTATCTCTGCTCAGAACAGAGATCCATATCCTCTGCAGTGGTGGTGAAATGTGGCAGGGCATGGATCACAGCTCCCCAGGAAATGTATCCCTGACACATCAGATTTAGCTTTTAAGGGTGGATGTAATTCTGGCCCATTCTGTGCTGGCAGTACATGGGTGCTGTGAAGATGTTCAAAACCCAGCTGGACACAATCCCAGGCAATAGGCTGTAGCTGACACTGCTGTAAAGCAGGGACTAGATGATCTCCAGAGGTGCCATCCAGCTTCAAATGGTCAGTGATTCTGGGATTCTGTGACTTTTTATCTCTGAATCTTACATTGCAATAAAGTGTCTACAGATAACAAAATGAGTGATGCTTGATTTCATTACAGCTCTTTCCTTCTGTCCCCCTTTTAAAATATGCTCAGAAATCTCTTATTTGTGGTCTTTAGGCTCTTCATGGGTTTTTGGGAGGTTTCTCCATATATTCTGAAGCACAGATCCTGAACACTATCACTAATGAGGACCTCTGTGGATTTATGCTCAGGCTAAAATAAGGTGTCTGTATAGTCCATAGTCCCATCTATGTTCTCAATAACAAAAAAAAGGGTGTCATAAGGTCATGCTACCCTTGCTGCACCTTTGCTGCATCAGCTTCCTGCAACGTGCCAGTTGTCAGTGTTTTTACTTGAGTTTTTATGGTTCTTAATGTTCTTTTTACCCATGCACTTATCAGTCACTTTGAACCAATTTACCTTTTTGGGTTCCATAACATCCTGTAGCAATCATTCCACAGCACATTTTTGACTGCATGAGTTTGCTTTAAAGTTGCTGCTTAAGTTCAGCATCCTCTGTTGTGACCAGTGAATAATCACTCCCTCTTCATGTCCTCCATGATGCTTATGATTTCATGCACTCTTAAAATATTCACCTAAGGAGTCTTTCTCCTGTGCTAAAGCATGCTAATCTATCTTCTTATAAAGCAGCTCTTTCATACTCCTGCTCATCTTTGCCATCTCCTGCATTTTATCTTTTTTAAAAAATTATTCTTTCCCTTTTCTAATAATGTGTAATGTTTTGCTTTATCTACTGAGCAGACATCCTAGCGGAAAAATTAACATTTCTTCCATGATCCATTTCCTGAGATGTAAGAACTGATCTAGGTAGAGTCTTTTAGTAGATAGTATCTAATTAGAGTTGCTTTTCTCCATCCTTTTATATTCATCTACATTAAAATTTATCTGCAATTTTCAATTTTGCTAGACCTGTGGCTTTCCCACAGCAATACCCCAGTTTTCTAAGGCAGTGCTTCATCCACTCTTTCTGGCTTTGCTGTGCTTTGGTTCTGCTACCTCATCATGAGGTAATTGTGGCCTGCCTGCAGCTGCCTTCTTCCGAGTAAATAATTTGTGGCCATGCCTTTTGTGTTAAAACACTTCGTCTGCACCTTTATCATATGTACCTATCCCAAGTAACCATCTTGTCAAAATTTTTGTCACTAACTTATTCAGCTACTTAGGCTAGAGACAATTTGAACTAGTTAATTATATTTTAAAAGTCAAATTTCACTGCAAACTCATATCTATTCAAGAGCATGCTATAGTCAGACAATGAATAATATATTCCACAAAAATAGATGTTTATGATCATCTGTTCAGGCATGGTTATTGTCTAGTATTGTAGTCTCAGAGAAGGCAGAATGACTACAAAAAAGCCTTAGTCATAAACAATTATATTTACCTGTATTTCCTTAATGGCCATGTATTCTCCCATTGTAAGCACTGGGTCTTTCAGACACCTTCCTGTATATGTATTCTTTGTAGTTTTTGTAAGTCAAATAGCCTTAATGAAAGCAACTGTTCTTTTTAGGTCAACAATAAAGTTTTGCCCTACTCTCAGGATTTTGATTCTGTAAATCATCCTTATACCTGTCCTTTGAAGCATTTCTTTTTTCTGTAATAACTTGGCATTCATTATCTTGGTGCTTTCAAATAAAATCTCAACAGTACTGAAGGCCTTGCCTTACAATAAGGTCTAGGAATACACCATTCTGATTCTCCAGGACTATTTTTTGTAGGATCTTGTTCCTAACAATGGTGCCAGGAATAATAGTCCTCATTTTCACCTGAAAGCAGACCACATTTCTACTCAGATTCACAGGACATAACATACCTCTTGACACAGCTTCATTGCACTGTCAAAATGCTCTGAGTGTGTCTGCAACCATTAGTTCTTTCCCCACTTGGCATTCAATTTGCAAATCATACATTTGTAGCTGAAAAAAAACCAAGCTCTATTCTTAGCGGCAGCAGAGTGGTTTGCCAGGCCCCTTTTGGCACTGTCAACATGTGGTTTATGGTCAGTGTCAGCTAATAGTGGCCTCCCATAAATAAAAACATGAAACGTTTTTCACTCATGGACCAAGACCAAAGCCACTTTCTTTATTTTCATTTATTGGAAGCTTGGTTTTACTTCATTCCTATGATGATTATTCTATTGGGGTTTTTAAGTTTTAACCACACCATTGTGAAATGCTTTCCTTAGAGCCAACAAGTGAATAAACTTGTTTTGCATTTATCATCATAGCAACTCACAACTGAAATCTCATCAACCCTTTTAATCTCTTCCTTTTTTTAAGGGCCAGAATGAGTATTTTGTCTCTATCAAGATACCAATTTACTACAGCCTGGTTCACTAAGCACAGAAAAAAAAAACCAAAACCCTTTTATTTAAAGAAATATTCCTCTTGTTTCTAGATAAGACAGTTTTAGTGTAAATATATAGCATCTTGGAGTTGATGTCTAAATGAAGGGTCCTATTTCTGGACTGAATTGCACCTGCCTGGATGGTTGTTGATTCTTCTTTTTGCTTTTGTGTGGTTCTGAATCAAAGAGCCTACTTCCCTATCTTCTTGCCTCAGACTTAGGAAGTTTTGTGGGATTGCTGGGATTTTTCAAGTTGAGAACATAGAAGACAGATGTGAACTTCCTTCTCCTTTGAACAGAATCTTAGAACATGTTTGACAAAGCAGGTTCCCCTGCCATCTCCAGTCAAGGCATCTGTTGGATGAAACCAAGAGGTTTGGCCCATTTCTCATGTTGTCTTTACTATTAAATGAACATGTTTTCTATACTCTGTAAAATGGAGTGTAAACACATCATACAATAAAGAAACTGAGAAGAGATAATGAAAATATATTTCTATCTTAATATTCCTTTTGCTTTTTCCCACACACAAGTAAACAAAGTGGACACCACAGGAGCAAATAAAAAATCTGCTGCAAAGACATGGTAAAGGGAGCTGCAGACTTGCAGCAGGAGAGTAGCCCATGGCAAAAGGAGATGGACAGCAAAGCCAAAAAGCCAAAAGCTGGCTGGTGAGTGAGCTCAACAGGAAGCAGAATGGGCCATTCCTGGGGAAAGTCAGTGATGTCTCAAGGCACATGAGGAACACTGACACAGAACTCTCTGATGCTACCCTGAATATAAACACTGGATTATGACATTGTTTTCTCCTGTCCATAAGGTTGTTGCTGGGTTTTCTCCCCAGAGCAGATGTTTGCTTTTGGCACCACCTTGGCTTCTGCTCCTCTGCCCATATTAGAATTGTTGTGTCCCATTAGCTCCCAGGCTTACTGTCCATTTGTCATCACTGCCCCATGAAGCTTGTTTGAGCTATCAGTATGGTGGTGTTTGCTGTTCCTCCTCTGTGTATGTACCACAGAAATGTGTGTCCAAGGTTTTGTATCTTCTTTTCCATATGCTTAACATTGGCAGTGCTATTTGGCAAAGAGTACACAGCTTTTTGTGTTATCTCCTTGTGGAATTTCATTTTGAGCTCTTGTATACTTTTCTATCCCTTCTCACTCTCTTTTACCTGTCTTGCTGGGCTTAGGTGTCCTAAAGAATGTCATTCTGGTCAGGTAGGCTCCTTTCCTTGTGGGAATCTAATGGCTTTGTTCAGAGGTTAATTTTGGGACCTCCACAAGAGTCCTGAGGGATTCTATCTTGCATGTAAATTCAAATGTATCATTTATTATGTGGTTTTGTAAATGCCATATACCTTCCAAGCTGCAACCTTCAGCTGTCACCCCTTGTTCAACTATTTTCATTTCCTTTTACTTCTTAGTGTGTTGAAACCTGTTTCTCTGAAATTTCATCATCATATGGAGACAAAGACAAGAAATGGCAGAGGAAAATATCAAAGTGAAATTACGCAAAATCAATAGCTACACTGTTGTTTATATAACACATATGAAATTAATGTGCTACTATACTACACTGACTGTACATAATTTTAACTTTCCTGAATTTTTTCAATTACTATTGCTCAGACTTTCCTAAGAATACCACTTTCAGAAATTTGAAATATGACTAATATCAACCTTCAGACTCTGACATCTATGAAGAAACATGTCTAAAGAAAGGGCTGATTTTTAGTAGAAATTGTTTTGGTCTATGAGCTGTTTAAGCATTGACAGGAACCTGCTGTCTTTTTTTACTGTCTCTTAAAATTGTATTTCAAAAACTTCTTTGTCTAAGACTGCAAGATGGAAAGAAAATTAAATTTTGACCTACAAAGTGATGCTGAAAGAATATGTTTCCTGTGAACATGAAAAGAAAATATTTGTTGCCTGCTTGCTCCTCCAACGCAGACCTAAATGACCCACTCCCCCACCTTAGCAGAGAATATGAATCAGTTTCTACTTCTGAAGGGCAATCATGTATTTTCCATCACTCAGCACCACAATTTGCCTCTTCATAAAGCTACGCATGCTGACTTGAAATACGGAATTACAGAACATTTGGGTTAGAAGGAACCTTTAAAGGTTATCTAGTCCAACGCCCCCTGCCATAGGCAGGGTCATCTTTCAATACATTAGGTTAATCAGGACAACATCCAATGTGACCTTGAGCATGTCTGATGGTTGTAGAATCATAGAATGGCTTGGGTTGGAAGGGGACTTTGAAGATCATCTAGTTCTAAGACCCTGCTATGGGCAGGGACACCTTCCACTAGACCAAGGTGCTCAGAGACCCATCCAGCTTTGCCTTGAGCACTTCCAGGAGTGAGACATCCACAACTGCCAAGTGTGGGCAACATATCCCAGTGCCTCACCACTCTCACAGTAAAAAACTTCTTCCTAATATCTTCATTTAAGCCTACTCTTGCAATTTGAACCCATTCTCCCTTGGTGTGTCACTAAATGTTCTTGTAAATAATCTTGCCCCATCCTTCTTGTAAGTTCCCTCCAGATACTGGAAGGAAATGATGGGGCACGCAAAGCTTCTTTGGGCAAGCTATATGTTTCCATTCTTACCCTAAAGACATTAATATTTAATTTTTTTGGTGCCTTTCCTTGACCTCAGTAAAGCAACCCTTCTTATTTAGGATGGGAGCTTTGCTTCAGAGGAGCGCTCATGTGTCAGCCAGTTCTCCACCCACAAAGACCACTTCCATACAACAAACCTGCACTGTAACCAAAACCTTCCTCTGGCTTTTGCAGAAAAACAGGCATTGAACAACACCAGGAGGAGAAGGTACCCTAACTCTCCACAGCACCTATTAGTGGAGAAAAACCTTCCTACCCTAAGTTTAACCACTAAATAAGAATTTTGCCACCTGACACCCTTTACCACTGGGAATTTCATGTTCTGCAAACACCCTCACAGCTTCCTTGAGAGTGATGTTGAGCAATTGCAGCACACTCCAAGGTCTCCCAGGCTGGAGTACTCCCTGGCACATACAGGCCTGGGGCTGTCACTGCACGGCAGGGCTGCAGTGTAGATAGTGCCAGCTGGGAGCTCTGGGCACAGATGGCTCCCAGATACCATGTCCTACACACTGGTGTGGCTGCCTGCACTTGGTTTCCTCTGATAGATAGTGATTGATTTTTTCTGAATTTCTCCCTTGGAAATTAACTGTTTCCATTTCATAGATCAACCAGTCTTCTAAGCCACAGGTACAGAGTCAGTGGCTGATTGTGAGCTGCCATGGCCTCCTCTCAATGTGTTATTGTTTGAACATCTGCCTGTTTAAAGAAACCCTGCTTGCTCTAATTGTAGCTTTGGGCAGCATCTTGGCACAATGCACTCTTGAGGTTTGATTAACTATTTTGTCTATTTTTGTCTTCTGTGGAATGATTTTGCTCCTTTCTTTGAAGCATGGATGGTCTTTGGAAACATCTCAAATCCCTGCCACACAAATTAATGCAAAGACCAGAGGGTGAGACATTCTCCCTTTCCAAAATTTCTGAGTGCTCTTTTTGGTTGGATAAGCTTGAGATCCTTGTACGCATTGGAGCTGCTGACACCACTTTTGAATCTGGCATTTTGCATTTAGATTGTTTCATGCACAATCTGTTTTTTACCTCTAAGAAAGGAGTCCAGGAACTGCAATCACAAAGGGGTTTTACAAATGAGTCTATAATTTAGAGCCTCAAAATCACTGTTTAAAACTTTATCCTAGATTAAATATGGATGTTTCTGGAAGCACTCTGCCCCAATGTGCTGAACAGCTGATGCCGTCTTCTTAAACCTACCCCACTAGACCTTTACATGAGGTACACTAGGGCTGGGCAAGCCTACCCAAGCAATTCTTCACCCATTGGCTTCCCAAAATATGTGTCAAGATAGCAGATGCAGACCCCTTAGCTGTCATCATCCTCACTTGTTCAGCACTTCTGTGATTATCCTTGATATTGGACCTGTGTGAGAAAAATATGACTTGCACCTGAGACCATCACACTCAACTGCACAGGGCAGGGTAGAAATATTTATATTTCCTATGGGTCTTGTTCCACTTACCTGGGAGAACTCAGTTTGCAGTAGTGCAAGGAAATAATGAGGATTAAATTCTTGTTCCTGGTGAGTCAGAGCATCCAAACAGATAAGGGGATACAAGGATGCCAAGTGTGATGAATTTTAAGTATAAAATAAAATTACAGCGTATTTAGGTTCGATCTCAGGCAGATAAGCATATTGATCACTAGCCTGTAAAATATTAATTGCCAATCCTGGATTCAGTCACAAGTATGTATTCTCTCTTAGCAAACATAAAAGGTCTTTCTCTTTTTTAAAATGTAATTTCATTTTGGTTTACTTTATTTTGTTTTGTTTTATTTTAATTTAATTTATTTTATTTATGTTTTTGCCATTACTGGAGTTGTATACATTGATGAAGAATAGCCTCAAATGATGGGGAGCTAGGAAACTAACTGCAGCATGATTTTAAAGCACTGAGATATCATGCATGAATCTATATTTCAAAACAATGTTTGACATATATAATTTTCAGTTGGATAACTCACCAAGAATTCTTTTTCCCAGAATTTAAATCCATTTTTCTTTGTTTACACTGAAAATATTCTACATTCCCCAAGTACAGAAAGCTACTCTAAAACCTTAAAGTTGCAGCTTTTTCTTTTCTGTCAGTTCTAGCAGTAAGAGACTCTTATTTACGACTTTAATATAAATTTTTTCCCTAGTGTATTTGTCATTGAGGCCTTGTCAAAATTCTTGGTTTAAGTCCTAAAATTTCTTTTTTCCCAAAGGCATTATTCTCTATCAGAATTTTGTCTATTTTCACCCTTAAAAATGAAACTTGAGGTTTTCCTGATACCGTGTTAATTTTCTTCATCTTTAGAATTCTTTTCAGTGACTGGGATCCTTCTTGGATTTTATGTATGTGCTTTATTTTGAACTTAGGATGAACCCAAAGAGACTCCAGTTTGTCTGAGAAACTGGGGGGATGGACAAGAAAGGATTTATACCCCTTTTCATTTCTGAAACTTTGGACTGGAGACAGAGAATGATGCCTAAGTACAAGCTGCTAATTCAATTTGAGATAGCAGATGGCTCAGAGGACTCAAATGTCCTAGGGCGTTTAAACTCTATGGCCCTTGCAATGACACTGAATGTTTACGTTCAGGTAAATGATTCCCACCTCAAGGAGGTGGGTTTAAGACACCTGAAGTAAGGTAGCTGAACATGGGTGTTTATGTGGGAGCTGGGTGCCAAGCTTACTTTAGAACCAGCAGGACTCCTTTCAAACCAGTAGCTGGAGGCACACAGCCCAAGGCTGCACGTCACTCCACGTTTATTTTTAATTTTCATAAAGAATATGCAATTGTTGTGGTTTGACACTGGCCAAACACCAGCCCCCAAACACCTGACCCTTCCCTGCCCCAGCTGGGCAGAGGAGAGAAAAAAAATTAACAATGGTTCATGAGTAGAGGTAAGGACTGGGAGAAAACACTTCAAGGGCCAAACAGGCTCAGCTTAAAGATACAAAGTGAATTTATTACTAACAGAGTCAGAGGAGGATAATGAGAGGTAAAATAAGCCCTTAAAACACCTTTTCCTCCCCCAGGCCCCTTCCTCCTTCCCACTGACAGCACAGGGAGACAGGGTATGGGGGTTTGGTCAGTTCACCACTGAGATTTTCTTCAGCTGTTCTGGGAGAGCAGTCCTTCCCCTGTGGGGCCGTGGGGTCCCTCCCACAGGAGGCAGTTCTCCAGGAACTCCTCCAGCGTTGGCCTGCTCACAAACAGCAGCCAGACCTCACCTGCTGCAATGTGAGTCCCTCCCATGGGCCCACAGCCCTCCAAACCTGCTGTGACGTGGGTCTCTTCCACAGGGTGCAATCCTGCAAGGACAGGCTGCTCCAGCCTGGAAACAGGGCCCTCTCTCCCCACTGGGTCTCCCACTGGACCACAGTCTCCTCCAGGCATCCATGTGCTCCAGCATGGGCACCTTCCCCACGGGCTGCAAGTGGATTTCTGCATCCCTCATGGATCCCCAGAGGCTGCAAGGGCACAGCTGCCTTACCATGGTCTCTCCATGGCCTGCAGAGAAATCTCGGCTCTGGAGCCTGGAGCACCTCCTCCCCTCCTTCTGCACTGACCTTGGTGTCTCCATGTTGTTTGCCTCACATGTTCTCACCTCCTCCTCTGACTAGAAAAAAAACTGTGTGTGCCCACTTCGTTTTGATTTTCTTCTTAAAAACATTATCACAGAGGCATTGCCAACCTCTCTAATGGGCCCAGCTTCCGTCAGTAGCATGTCCATCTCCTGCTGGACATGGTGGAAATTTCTAGCAGCTTCTCACAGAAGCCACCTCCGTGGCTCCCCCGCTACCAAAAACAAGGCCATGCAAAACCAACACAGCAATTTACCTTGTATGCCACACTGGGGTTGGAAGAAATCACTCCTCAACCAGAGCTGTGCCAAAAGCAGTGTGCCATTGTCCTCTTTTTTAAACAAAGTGGATTTTCATGTGCATTTATTTGCTGCGAGTCAGGTGGGCTGTAGAATTAGCCAGAGCCATACAAAACCGTTGCACCAAGATCCCACCATGCAAGGTCCCACAGCACAGTCTCACTTGCAGGCTCCGTGTCCTTCTTGGTCCTGGCTATCGTGGATTCCCACACTTCTCCTGCAGGTCAGCAGCAGCACTGTCCCTGGAAAACAGAGCTGGGAAACACTGGCACTTCCAGGAAGGAAGAGGTCTGGCCACATGATGGTGGAAGCCCTGGGGCAGGGCTGGCTGGCAATGCCTCACTTCCTCATGTGCTGAGCAGAGCATGGCAGTGCCCTTGGCACAGATACAGGGTTCAGACAGCACCGCTGAGAGCTGAGGGCTCAGCATGCGCCAGACACAGGAGGTGGAAACGTTGTGGGCCAGGCACAGACTCACCACAAACAGGTTTTGCTCTTCAGGATACTAGGGATACCCAGCTAGGCCTGCCAAGATTTGTATGCTAATAGATCCAAACTCAAGGATTATTAAATTTCAAATATCACTTTTCACTTTAACCTGAATTTTGGTACAATTTGAAAAAGTGGTCAAGATGGGAGAGGATCGCATCTGGACATTTTTATCATGCAGTCTATCTTGAAATGGGGAATAGGTAGGGTCAGAACCATGTTAACTGCTTTGAGCCTCTAAAATATATCCACATCTTAGGTGTTGTAAACGAATGCCATATCTGAGTAGATATATATCGGATATGTATTTTAAAGCTATAATTATTACTAAGATGCTGAAGATAATGTCCCAACAACCAACAATTCCCAAAGAACTAATCAATTTATTTTTCCATAGGAAATGCCTTAAGAAAAGTGAACAGACTAAATAATTTTTACCAGCTTAATTTTTCTCCTAGGGGAACGCTAAAAACCACTCTTAGACATCACTCCCATCTATGAAAATGCAGTACATCACAGGAATGTCAAGTTTGAATAATATCTTCCCATTGCTACAAAAGTAGCAATGGGAAGATATTATTCAATAAACATTTATGCAGCAGAACAAATTCTGAAAAGCATTTTTCTTATGTTTTCTGCACTGTGGACTTTTTCTCTGGAAAGATGTGAACAGTGTCCTAACATTGAATCACAGCTAACAAAATTACTTGTAAATAATTGGACTTGGATGGCTTTTTTCCTTAATGCACCAAGAGTGTGACTTGCTTCATGGAGAGAAAGGGAAGGGCTTGTAGGAAAGGCGTTTCTTCACAACATGGCTAAGGTGAGAGCTGTTAGTGCCTAGCACACAAATGTCCATGGGCTGAACAGCAGAAACTACTGACCTTGACAGAGCTGAAGTCCCTTCCCTGTGGCTGCCCATGATGTCTGGCAACCATTCACTGCCAACCCTGCAAATGGTGTTGAAGAACTCAGGAGGTTCTGACAGTGCAACCTTAAATCAAAGACAATGATTTATCCTGCATCATTCTCAAAGATGGCATTGATATGTGACTCTGTTGTGACCTTTATTGGATTTTTTTTTTTCTGTCAGATGGTAGTATTCAAAAGTAGATGAAAGAAGGACAGGATGATATGGGTTTGAAGAACAAGGAAGGAGAAAGGAGAGTTACTGTCAAAGACAAAAGAGAAATATTAAAATTCTGCTGAAAAACATCTAAAGTAAGTTCCCTCCAAAAACTGGAAGAAAAAGGAATAAGACTGGTACTAAGCCCTTGTTTTAATAAGTAGTTTGGATGGCCCACTCTTAATTGTGGGACAAATCAAGTTTGCAAGTTACTGATATTTGGGAATGGTTGAAATTCCATTACACTGTGAGGCCACATTAATGTCAGCTTATGTCTGTACTCTTCTTGTAGGTACCAAATTGTCTTTCAGAGGAATTTTCAGAGTTACTGAAAACAGTGTATCTGTATACTGATATATTATACAGGTATCTGTATACCAGTATTTGTATACGGGTATGAGGAGAAATAGCAAAGCTCAATTGTAAACAGCATTTATGATTATTTATTGTACTTGATAATCTGGATGCAATACAAGTATGATGTGTTTAGTAACAACCCAACACTCAGCTCCTAAAGAGGTTTCAGAAATAGGTATCATAACCTTGTTCTTCATCTCAAGAGGGATGATTGCCTACTTCAGGTTTTTGTAGTGGCAGCAAAACTTCCAGACATACTGTTTCTAAATGTCAGGGTGAAATGATCAGACAAGTTCACCTGCAATTTCACTCTGTGAAAAGACCTATAGTATCACCTAGGTCAGGAAAAACACTCTAAATTTAATACATTAGTCAGACACAGTCCTGGAAAAAGAAACGCACATCAGCTTCTACCAATTCAATCTGTGGTGAGTTTCTTAGGGAAAAACATGCAAGCAATTGTGGGAGCACAACTATAGCTTTAGATTCCTATTTTAACCAACAGCAGAATATTTTGGTGAAAACACTTTAATACACTTTGAAGATTGTGATCTCATTTTCATCACTTCTAAAAGAATTGTCATATCATTTTCTTTTTTTTAACAGCACTTATTTATATTTAAAAAGGCCTCAATTAACCTCTCTTCTTTGAGTTACACTCCATTAATTTTCACCCAAAAATTATTAAAAATACTTAAGTCTTCTTAATTTAGTTATCAGTCTGAAGTCTGATAACCACCTCAAACACAGAAGAGAGGAAACATCTAACACCCTTACAGAAAATTACTAGAGATTGTACAGTAATAATATCCAGAGGATACTGGATACACTTTAAAGACTCCCAAACAATTTTCCTTAGGTAAATTTTTTTCCTTCAGAACAAATATTATAGGGTTATTTTGAAACCACTTATATTATGTCATTACTTTTGGTAGAAAAACTATAAAGACGTATTTTATATAAGCAAAAACCATAAAAAATCCTCAGCACTAAGTTATTTCTAAATGCCTTGAAGGTACAGTGGGGAGAGAAAAGGAAAGAAAGCTAAGGGGAAAAAGTCATCCGTGTCATGCTGTACCCAGTAAATATTGCAAGGTTAGATTCCTCAATTTACTATAGTAATCCTTCTACAGAAATTTGTGTCTTATGGATCCTGAAATGTTTCCCAGTTCTGTTGATATGGGCACATTTTCGGTAGCTGGCACTTTTGCTGCCATGGGAGCTGGAGGACAACTCTGGCAAGCACTAGCTGGGATTCCTTTGCAGATGGAAAACATCCCCCTCAAAAAATATATTAATCTATCCCTTACTGTATTTCCCTATTTTAAGAAAGATTTTAGTTCTTCTGATGCCTTGAGAGGCTGACCTGGAACGAGAAGAAAGTAGGTATTTATTGAAAGACCTTAAAAGGATACACCTTGGGCAGCACAAGGACCTGGCCAGGGCCACACCCAAGATGGACCTAAAATGGTCACAAAATGGATGACCAGTCATGAAGTTTCACACTTTTATAAGTCTTGGTCCATTTGCATATTGGGGTTAATTGTCCAATTACAGCTTCAGGTTGTAAAGTCCCATCCTTCTTGTTTTCTCTCTTCATTCTGTCATTGTTTATGCTTTTTGGGCCTGAAGCTTGTAACGGTTGTCCTTGGTCTTAAATTGGAAAAGGATTGTTTTGTCTACCTACTCTGTGAAGAGAGCTTACTAACACTTAATATGAATTTCAGAGCCATACACCTAGGCAGCACAAAATCTAAAAAATATGAAAGCTAAAACTTAAGGCGTCATTCCTCATAAGAAGTCACCAGAATATGATTTAAGTAATCATAAACTTCCAATATTTTAGCATGAAATATATTCTTATATCTTAGGGCCAGAATATTGTACTCTTTTGCCACTCTGGATAAAATCTCACCTCTTGAAACAGATTGCTATTTTTCTGGTCAGTTCAAAAGGAAGAAGAATTCCTATACTGAGCAGTTCTTTGTTCTAAATGTATTGAAATAGTCCATGAAGTAAGGGCTTCATCATCATTAATGAAGACACCACAGTCTTCAGCCATTAATAACTGAAGCTATACCTTCATGATATAAAAAAATGAAAATTGTCCTTGCACATGTAAGCTCTAACAAATGCTCAAAATCCAGAGGAAACAGTAAAATCCTTTGAGTGATTAAACAGACTGACATTTGATATCCATTAAAATAAAGGGTTTAAATAAAAATTGCAGATTAGAACAACGCATCCCAGATGCTTTCTTGGTCGAAAAGGAAAACACAAATTGAGTACACTATTTTTTTTCATAAGAAATGAAAATACAGGAGTCCTGTCCTGCAGCAAGGGCAGAACAATGCCTGAGACAGTCACACAGGATTCTATCTGGTAGAAGAAGATACATGCAGCTGGGAGTGGCTTATCAATAGAAATGAATAAAAGAGTTGACTGGGAATGTGAGAATATGAGGGTGTCCTCTTCTGCTTGTTTTTCCAGTTGGAAGTCTCTACATCCTGATTTGGAGCCAGCCTGGCATCTGGAACCAATTCAAGAGAAGCATGAAAAGCTTTGAGGAAAAGCCAATTCTAACCTGGCTGCTGTTTCTGGAGAAGACAGTCCCTTTGTCTGCTACCAACTCACTGGATTGCCTTCTGCAGGGGCTGTCTGTAGCCCTCGCTACCTGTTGTAAACAAAATATTTGCAATGCAGAACAGGGAACAAAAGGAATTGGAAAAACAAACCCAGAAATACGGTGTGTTGAAGACCCTGTGCTTCAAGTAAGCAATTCAAAATCCAAATTGAACTCCTCCAAGGAAGAAAAGTCACAATTTGCACAGTCAGTTCTATTCACTGTCATGAGGTTCCTCTGGTAGTCCCTCAAAGCCACCTGCCACAGAACAGGGCTGGTGGATTACTTGGCATTCCCTTGGCATGTGGGTTTTTCAGGGTCTTAACATTTGACTGTACTCTCCATTCTTTATAAATAAAAAAGCTGTACATATTTTTAACAAGAATGCTAATGTGTGTGTGCATGTGTTATGTATATAATAATGTGTACGTACACTAAATTATAACATTTATGTTATGCTAATTTATCTTTTATATATATGAGATGTGAAAAGCATTGCATAATTCTAGAAAACTGTCTAAACCAACCTTTGAATCACTGCTGATTATTGTTCAATCATTTAAGAACTTGAGTGATACATCACAAACTGACATTTTTCTTATGCCTTTTGTAGATAGATGTAATCCCTGGGCAAGGCACCTGTTAGATGCCCCTGTTGTCAGAGGGGTGGCTTATTCTCTAGAGTGCACAGGGACAGGCATCAAACCTCTAAGCAGAAGCTGCAGAGGAACATGTTTCCCAAGGTCATTACTTCATGGAGGCCACAGAACATCTGCAGAGTGATGGCAGGTCATGCACAGACAGACACATTCTCTCTCTGGTGCTCCTCACCCCTTTCCACTCATGTAACCATTTGCACCTCTTCACTAAATCATTGCCATTCTCAGCATAAAGACCTGGGAGTCTCAGGGTGCTTCACAGCACACCCCTGACAGCATCAGTTCTGGAAAGAGCAGGAACAGTCCATGTAGACAGAGGAATTTAGGCAACTTGGCTCACAGAAGGCCTGATTGAGGACAAGTTGCCAACAAATTACCTCTCTGGCAATCTTTATCTCTAGTGCTGGTTTGCAGCACACTGCAGCAGGCAAAGGACACCATTCCCAGCTGGAGATGACAGAGATGCTCTCTCAGATGACACAACACCTTTTCCGTTTCTCTCTTTCCTTCTGCAGAAAGGGAAAACACAGCTGTCAGCTCATGAAGCAAAGCCAGGTCCCAAGCCAGGTCCTCCTCGCCTCCAGCATGATGTGGCTGGCAGTCAGGATTTCAATGAAGGGGTCCCTACCACTGCATTTCCCTGTCCCAGTCAAAGCAGGGAGTATATCCATGTGTTCTGCCACTCCTGGGTCACCAGGCTCCTCAGAAATGAGATGGCCTCTTCCTAAACACGGAAAAAGGAGAAAATGAGAAGGGAGAAGAAATGAGGAGGACGAGAAGGAGGATGGGTTTCTGTAAATGCTGTATTTTCTTCTGGACTTGACAGTTTCCACAAAGTCAGAGGTGCTGAAGGCAGGGAGCTCTGCCCACAGCCCTGCCCACAGCGTCCCATTCTTTGTGGATGGCAGTAGTGCTTTTCTGATGGAGGGTGGAAGGGTTGGTCACCAGCAAGTCACTTGGTTTGTTTGTAGGAAGACATGGGTAATATTTAGGATGTTGAAGGGGCACCACAGTTAATAAACATGTCTTTCACTATTATTGAAATATTTTCAAAGTTTACTAGTTGTTTAGTTGAAAAAATCTGTGGAGAACTCATGCCAGATTTAACATCAGCAGGGATTTGGATGGGAATTACTGACAGAAAGTTACACTGCTTTTTAAGATAAAATTGGTGCCTGACACAACAAAGATTACCATCATTGCTGCAGTAAAGAAAGCTAAGTGAAGTATGAGAAAATACTGGAAATTAATATTTATGTGCAGGAAGATTAAGTGGGAAGCCTAAGAAACAAATTACTATGTTTCCTTCATCTTAACTTGCTATTCCATATCTTGTATTTTCATGTAGAGAAATTAGACATAGTTTTTTATATTTAGGCCTAACTTGGAGATGACCTCACAACATTTTTAGGGGAGTGTTCTTCTACTTGTAGATTAGTCTTATTTGGATATCACACCTATGTGACAGTGACATGTTTTTTATTCAATAGTCATGAAAGATCACTCATGATGTAGAAGAAACAATACTGATATTTCTTCTATGCCCTTTAGTACCCATTAAAAACCCACTGGAATTGTAAAAAAAAAAAAAAAATGTTTAAATGTCTTTCTACTTTTAATTAACCTTTCAATAGATTACTGTATTTCCCTCAGAAGTATTTTGTTCAGTGTTGAACACCTTTTTCATTTGTTTACCTGTATGGGATAAACTAGGGTTCAATGTGAAGAACATTTTTACTGTGTGGAGAAATTACATTAATATGATATTAATATCTGCCCTTATTAACTATTTTTTCTAGAATTTGAATGTGGAGAGCTGATGTACTTTATAATTTTGTCTTTCATTGAAAGAAACTTATATGTAAAAAAGGCTGCATAATAAGACTAATCATTAAGATATGTTTTGATGCAATGAAAACCCCCTAATTACAGTATCCTAATCTGCTGTTTACACATTACACTTCTGTAAGTTACATCAGTGAGGTGTTGTATATTCAAGGTGTTTCATGGCATGGAAAAACAGACTTATTTTTCAGTTCTTTTCTTCCACAATAAACAAGTTTTCCAGAATTGGGCAGGTGGGTCCAATAAACTTCATGTCCTTTATATTTCTAAATCAAATTTGCAAATTGGGTATGATAACAGGGCTAAAAAGATACAGAAGATTATGTACTTAATAGAGTATCACACCATATTTGCCAATTAGTTGTCTTTTTAATTCACTGTATAAGGAGGTGGCTATTGCCAGGGACTTGTTCTTCTCTAATTAGAATCCAGTGTTCATGAAGCATAATTACCTGTTAGAGCAACTGCATTGATATCCTTCATTTAGTAAAATCCCTGCTCTTCAAATATGCAAGCAACTGCCATAGTTCCATCAAATTCTGTGGAATAATTCTGTGGAATATGTAGCTACACATGCTGCTATAAAAAAATTCAAAATTCCAGTAAAATTAACTAAAAATTAAAAAAATCACAGTGAGGTATCTAATCTCAGCAGAAGAAAATTTTCCTTATTAAAAATATTTCTTTCAAAATTCAGGTATTTGTTTTCTATCTTCCAGAGCTGAAGAGTATCACAAAAATTTATCTTTTGTATTTGGGAAATCAGTGACTGATGGATAACATAAATGACTGTTTGAGAAATAAATTCTGAAGTAGTTGCCATTATAGATTCTCTGCCAGTTAACTGAGTGCTGCTGTATACTGTAATTACCTAAGAGTTTCCTATTTTAATTTTATTTTAACAAAAACAAACCCTTCTATTCTGATTACACTTGATAATCAAACCACTAGCAGAACATGTTTTTATTAAAATAGTACAATTCTCTTCAAATGTTTTGTGAAGTCTTGTCTTTTTCACTCATATTTCATTTATGTGAGGAAAAAAACAGGTTGGAAGACTGAAAATGTCAAAATAACTCTTTTTACATCTTTGAATGAAAGTCTTTTTTTTTTTTTGGCAATGGGTTTTTACTTCAGTTTTTGTGTTTCATATAGATATATGTGAGATGTGTGAAAAATCTAAATTGGAAAGAATTGATCCATCTGAAACTATGTATTTTTCTTTATGCTGAACATATTAATATTCAAGTTTTCTAGAACTGGGATCAAAATGTTCCTAAAAAATTCTGCGGTTTAGATTCTCCTTATAGTTCTAGCTTTGCCTTAAGTTATGTAGCAGACATGTTACCAGACTTACAGATTAAATGGCCTCTAATAACTCCCTGATGTCTACCCTGGAAATGTGAAGAGACACCAGAGCTTTAAGAAAAGCAGCTTTTGAGTGTCAGCTTGAAATTCAGAGACATTTCTCTCTGGTGGCTCCATTTAGCAATTCTTGAAGAGTAGAACGGAAACAAAAGAACTACACATTGTCTGAGTATTTTCTTCAGACAACTCTTATCCACTCTGCCAAGGAGATGGAGATGTTCTTCTCGTGAAAATTTGAAGCCTGAGAAAAGTTCAAGTCTTGCTTTTACCTTTCAAATTTTCCTGCAACCATGCAGTGGCCATTGGCTTGTGCAAAATGGTCTTAGCTGTCTCAGAGTGGTTGCCCATGGTTCTCTGCCAAGTTACCTTGGCATCAGCAGAGAAAGGGAAGCAGAAATAGGTGAAATTTAGGGATGTTATTCTAAAAATGGAGGCAAAATAAACAAAGATCTTAGGCTTTGGGAAGGTGAGATTATGTTTTTCAGAGGTGGCACAGTGGATTTGTCAGGGACCAAACTTCCCAAAGAGATCCAGAGCCCCTGACCCCTTGGCCACAGTAATGGTAAGTTATGGTCCAAACTGTCACCAAGTCTGATCTTGTTTTTCAGTTGGCTTCAACCGTTTGCATGCACCCAGTACTGCCCAGAAAAGGTCTGATGCCAGCCAGAAGGAAGGAATATGAAAAGTTTCCTACTCAATTGCTGGCATGACCTGCTACCTTGCCACTCCTATATGACAGCAATAAAACAGAGTTGGTGGCAGAGCAGATCTAAGCACAGTTTAAAGTTTCTTACCATCATGATTGAGGAATGTTGAGGAATGCACTTGATGTCCTCATCCCAAACCTTTTCAGGAGTGCTTCTGCGGAAGCACTTCTGGGTCAGCACAGGTCAACACAGACCATGGCCAACAATAGACACAAAGAGGATGTCAATGCTCTGCTTGATGTTGTGGTTTCACCCTCCTAGAACTACATCTACTGCCAGCAATGGGTAGTCTTGTGTGGAGCATTAAAAATGAGAAGCAAACTTGCACATTCTCCAGCTGTTGGAACACTGACAGCCCATGGTGTCCCTCTTGCTGTGGCAGCTGTTCACATTCACAGAGCATTGGCAAGGGGAGGGGATGACATGCCCAGGCAGGATAACTGGCAGGGCTTCTGGAAGGAACAGATGACAGACAACACTACAGTATGACATTTCTTACAAGAAAGGGAATGGCTCAGGCAAGTCTGCATGCCCAAATGAAGCTCCTGGTCAGGAAAAATGGAAGCTGCCAATGTGCTGAGCATGTCAGAACCTACTGCAGGGTTTCCAAAAGCAAACTGTGGCTGTGCAAACCTCTGTGCCCTTCTGTCTTCAAAGATCAATCAGATACACAGGACTTGTTGAAAATCTGTAAGAACTGAGAAGTGGAATAAATCAGGGCTTGCACAGTGCTAGTTTATAATGTGATTCTTCTTGGTTTTGTCCTCAGAACAGGATATCCTCAGGCTGAGTATCAGCCTGCCAGTAGGAAAACCAAAATGATTTAAAATGTGTTATATAAAGCCAACTATATAAACAAATTGAGATAATCTTTATGTTCTTTCTTGGTTTCTGCTTATTGTAAAGTATATGGCAAATTTATTTCCCCTTTCTATTTTACCCAATAAACTAGCTAAGTAAACAAAGTTCTGACAGTATTTATATATACTAACACATGCACATAAGCTCTTTTACCAATAATTTAAGCAACATTTATAGAAAATAATAAAAAACTACATAGTAAGTGAAATGCCTACTTTTTCTTTGTATTTTTGTTGGGTATGTTTGTTTGGCTTTTGGTGGGGAGGTTGTTGAGTTGGGTTTTTTAATTTTTAATGGTGGAAATAAATTCTACTTTAGAAGAAGTTTGCAGTGAAAACTATCAGGAGAACCCGTTAGAAACTTGTACAAAACTTGCTGTTTATAGTAGTCCTGCTATATTATAATAATAGCACTCAGGCATTGGAAAGATTTCCCACACATTGTAACTGTAGTTGTGTAGTTGAATTCTGATACTTGGTAGTTTGACATCCAGTCTTTACTGGATCAAATGTGGGGAGAGGCTACAAACTATGCCTATATACAACTCATTCCATGTTGATTTTTAATACTATGCAGTTCTACCAGAGAAATACAAACAAACTACAGTACAGTTACACAGACTGCATTTAGAAGTAGATCTCCAGGGAGGGAAAGATAAAGCACTCCACTGGATTGGCAGATCTGCACCCAGAAAACTAAATTCACCTGTCTCTCATAAATGTAACTACAGATTTAATAAAGAATACCAAGACTCTGGAAAAAATAAACACAGAGAATAGATATTTTAAGGCATAGACACTATATGCTTTATGTTACACTATCCATACTGTGTGGTTTGTGGTTTGGAACAAAAGCAATTGCTCAGTAATTTCTCCACAAAGCTAATAATAACAGCCTTGTATGCCAATGAACTATGGCGTAATCTGCCAATGAACTATGGCCAGAAACAAGTCCCCAGGTCCATATTCCCAGCTGGTAAAATGGTCAGAAGCGCTGCACACACAATAGTTCCTACTGACAAGCTGAAAGTTAATATTCCCTTGTGGTTCACAGGAAAAGGTATTTAATATATAACTTGAAGTGGCCCAAAGCAGAAGGAAGTGTTTGAGCATCTGTGGCACAGTAAACTAAGAGGGCCAGCTCACCAAAATCCATGAGCCTGACACTGGGCCAGAGGCACAATCTACTGCATCCCTTCATAGTCCCTCAGAAATGTACTTGGGGATTCTATCTTACCTCCCCAAAACTGCATCTGGCAAATTCCCATGCCTCTTACAGCTCAAGCCAGGCAGCTTAAGCCATTGTGCCATGTGAGTGATAAGAAAAGGGACAAAGAGCAAAGTGGTAGAAGAACCTTGGTTTGTTCAAATATCGACAACGTGCTTGCAGTCTTTCAGATATTATATTGAACTAGTCAATAAGTCAAACTCAGGGCTGATTTTTGTTGAGTTTTTTTAAAGTGGTGCTCAACTGATACATAATTAAAATTTTTAAGGCATTTTAAAATTATCTCCAGGGTGACTGAGCCAGATTTTGATTGGTTGTGTTTAATAACAGATGTTAGTACTGTAGAGCAAAATACCAACATAATACAAAATGTTCTGTTAGAGGTGCATATTTGTTATAAGAAGAACATTTAATTGATTTACTTTGTGGTAATAATTTTTTTTTTTTTACTCTCAGTCATGTATTAAAATAGATGTATTTTACACAATGACAAATATAAAAAACATCTCACTAACAGCCTCTCGTGTCAGAATTATCCTGGCTGTGAGAACAGTCTTCTCCATCTGTGGTAGATCACTGAAGAGGCAAGCAAACTGTTGTTTCAGAATAGGAAGGAAGAGTATATGTGTATAATCCTAGGCTGTTAAATCACCTCAAGGATGATAGCAGCAAACTGCCAAAAATTGATGGGGATCTCATTTAACATAATCTTAAATAACAAATTATTACTCCAAAACATTTGGGAAAATGAGGGATATAGACCTGCTGAGTAATTTCTACACATCTTCTCAGGGAGGCTGCTGGCAGTGCCGATAAGAAAACACTGAGCTCCTAGCAAACTAATGGATTGGTGTACTGTCCTTCATACACAAGGCATCCAAGAAAAATCATCAGCAGTTAAATAAGAAAACAAGAAATCTTTAAAAAAAAGAAAACAAAAGAAAACAAAAGTCTTAATTTTGATGCTTTCTCATAAGGTCTTACCTTTTTCTAAACCCTCAATTAATTCTCACTCTTAACTCGTTCCATACAAGTACTTTAAAGTTGAGACCCTAACACAATTCTAGCCAATTTCTGAGTTTCTTTTAGGTCCTGTTCCCCATTAGCTTAGAAAAGGGGAGCTGTGCATTTTTGTGTTCTCTCCTGCAACGCACTATATTGCCTGTATAACTTCCAACTGAGCAGTTAACTAGAGTACTTAAAATGCAGAGTTTTCAACAAAGCTGAAACAAAAATCCTGAATATTCTACTCCTCAGTATGCTGAATTACTAGCTCAGACAAATGCTCTTATGATAAAAAATGCAGAAAGCTCACAGCTCCTCTAGAAAAATTATTTAATATTAGTATTAACTTTTCCCTTGTTTATTTTTTAAACCCTCCATCTTAAATTGTTCTTAAAAATACTGCAGAGAAATCCCTCTAGTGATCTGGCCACAAACCTGCTGTTCTCATGTCATAGAAAAAATGCTTAGTCAAGCCCCATTCTGCATGTCTCTGTGAAAGAACAAAATGTCTGAAGCTAGTATCAAATCTCAACTTTACTCAGACAAAGCTGTCTGGAACAAAATGGACAGAAATGTGCTAAATGGCAGCATGGCAAATGCTGAACACAACTTTAGTAACACAACTACTGAAGATGAGGGAATGTGGTGGGACGCTCACAGTTAAGCTCCTTTCCAGATATCTCCTGTAGGTATCTTTGCCTTTCTGTCTCCTTGGAAAAAGTTAGTGCCCTCTGAATAACTGAGCAAAGTTAGGGGTAGGAAAAGCAAGGTTTGGGGCTTCTTTTCTGCAGAAAAGGACAACTTAGGGATCAATAAATGCCATGAAATTCTCTATTTAAATTAGAAAAAAACCCAAACAAACCTCACAATTGCTATTCAATACCATTATGCCACTTGTAAATAGAGTCTTATAACTTTTCAGAATTTAAATCATTAATAAACAAATTTAAAGGTGTAGCAGTGCAGTAGATCTACAATGTGTAACCATCACAGGAGTGGTACGGGAATATTTATTTTATGTGTAAAAAAACCATGTCTGCTCTTAAGCATTTTGTCAGAACTCTGTGACAAGACCCTGAAATAATCACATTAGGAATCACAAAACCCATGATCCTTAGGGAGACAAAGTCTTCCAGACCTTCTGTCTTTTTTAAAATATTATTCCCAAAGCAGAAGCAAATTCTGATGATTGGAGGAAGTAATATAGGTACCCACATTTACACAGACAATTGAAAGACAAAATCTTGGAGGAACATATTTCATATGTGCTAGTGGTAAAAGTTTGTAGGGTAAGGCTGCATTTAAACTAACAATATATAAATGCTTAGTCTTCTTTATATTATTCTGGCAGAAGGAGTGCATGTAAATATTAAATTCATAATTTAGGTTTGTTTACCTGCAGTTTCATGTTCTTCAAGAAATCTTTAAGCTGCAGACTTCATTTTAAGTAATTGCAAACATCTGATCTAGTGCAATGGTTTGACAGCTGGAAAGTGTAACACAGAAAATGTGTGGGAATTTGCATTTCCACAGCCTACCAGTCAGACTTCTGCTACTCTGCTGCCTTTGTACCAGCCTCTTTCATCAGATCATGCATTTTAATGAAAAAGCATTGCAGTAATCAGTTTTAGAAGACTTAAAGCCAGGGATAGAACCTGACCTTAAAAAAAGCAAAAGCCTGGAAATATTCTCCAGTGGGAAGCAATTAGAATACACAAAAGTTAGGTGTTATTGAATGCTGCAGGAGGCAAACAGAGCAGTGCAGCCATGGAAACCATGAGCAGTTCCTCTCTGATGGAATGCACAGAACCTCAGAGGGATACACAGAACTCCCAAAACTGCGCCTCCTTCCTTTCTCTGCTTCCTGCTTACTTCCTCTTCTGTCTTGAAATGAATCATCATCAGTGAACAGGTGGAGAGGAACTGTCAATCAATATGCCTCTGTGGATTCCAGAGATAGGTTCCTGAAGTGATTGTCAATAAAGAAAATTTGTTCTTTCCCCCATAAAATATGTATGTTTTCCTGGTTGCCTGAGGCCCCAAATCACAAGACTACCTTTTTTTTTTTTTTTAAATGGTGTCTCACTTGAAATCATTTACCAGCCAGCAGATGAGTGCCCAAAAATGCCACAGTTTTCAGTAGAGGATACTTCTGAAAATAAGCAGAAAACTGTCAGACAGTATATGCAAATGAGCCAAATAGACAAAAATAGGTATTTTCATAATTCATAAACAGGTGCTAGCAAATAAATATAACCTACAAAAATCAACACTCCATCACTCTTGCCTTATTGTCTCTTAACTAGAGAACCATATGTATTAGAAAAACCCCTAAAATAACAAAAAATTGAAAAGGGGAGAGGGAGGAGAGGAGAGGAGAGGAGAGGAGAGGAGAGGATAAAAGAAGTTAAACTTAAGACTACTTTACAACACATAAGATACCATACAAAATGGTGTTGCAGAACCATATGAAATACGTGAAAAAGAAATAGAAAACAAAAGATTTCATTGTGCTTTTGTAAACTCAACACATTCATATGACTAATATTTTGGAACTTTAAATAAATAGGGAACTCCCTGTCTGAAATGTAATTGAATGTAATTGTTTCAGCATACATTTTACACTGATATTTCTTTGCATATCCTCTCCCTTCAGGTAGTAGCTGAAGACTAGAAATGTTGTTAAATCATTGTGTAAGTAGCCACAGAAGTGTTTAACCACAGCAGCATTAAATTCATGTTGAGCAAAATTAACAAAACCCCCTGCCTTTTCCAATTATGTTTTTACCATCATTTACACATAAATCCAGTCACAGACATGATGGTGAAAGGACCGAATGGATAAGGAGCCATACTTCTGATTTGTTTTGTGGGGGTTGTGGAGTTTTTCGTGCTAAGTTTTTTGGTGGTGGTTTTTTTTGTTTGTTTTTTTTTTTTTGGGGGGGGGGGGGTGGTGGGTTTTTTTAGTTTGGGTTGGGTTGGGTTGGGTTTTTTTTTGCGATTACATGATTTTTTTCTTTGAAATTCCTTTGAGGAATTACTTCACATTTGTTACGATACCCAGCTGCCTGCGGGGGTGAGCGGGGAAGCAGGACGCGTGCCGCTCTCCGCGCACTCCGCTGCTGCGCGCCGCGGAGCCCCGCGGCCGGGAGACGAGGGGTCCGCGCAGCCGGGCGGCCGCGGGACGCCACTGCCACCTGCTGAGGGCACCGAGCTACTGACGGTCCCGGCCCCCCGCAGCCCCCCGAGCCCCCCAGGCCGCCCCCGGAACAGAGACCGACAGATCGGGGCACCACCGGGGCCGGGCGTCGCAGTTTGTGCGGAGGATGCGGAGGATGCGGAGGATGCTTTCAGCCCCGCACTCGGTTGCAAGTGTTCATCCAGCAGCATCGCAGTGCTAAAGACGGTGTCACATACAGATAGATTTAGGGCCACTGGTTTTCTTTCCTTTCCTTCCCCACAGCTTCTCAGTTTACCAGCTCCATCTTTCTAAAGCGGACGGTTGGGATGCCTTAAGTGAAATGAAATGTTTAGTGTCTTCATGGCTGTGGAGCATCTCCATAATGTGTGTTTTTACTGTCATTTTTTTTCCTTTTAAAAAGCACATTGTTTGCTTTCAAAGATGTTCTTTAGGAAGAGAATGTGCCGCTTCAGTGGGCAGCAAATAATTACGCAAGACAAGGTAAGGTTACACAGTGGAAATTATTACTACTAACTAATGTGGTGCATGAACCCAAAATGCCTTTAATAAGGCTCCTCAAGCAAAAGCAATGTGCAAAAGATATTGTCACATACCATATTAATGAAAGAAAACCTGTTTGTTTTGTAACAGGGAATAAGATCCTAATCAAGATCACTTGGGGTCTAAAGCAACATTGGTCTTCCAAAATTATCCTCAGTGTTGCAAATGCTCCCCTCTTTTGAAAATAAAGTTGGTAATTCCTTGTCAGTTGAGCAGAAATAAGCAATAAAATGTTTATTACTTTCCAAAGCCCATTTGATTCAGCAGGAAACTGCCTCCACTGTTATGCTACTCAAGTGTACAGATTCACTCTGGAAATTGAGAGGTATCCTTATCTGTATGGATTTAAATATGGAAAGAAACGGTGAATGGAAAGAACAATTTCAATAAGATATTTTAGGTTACAACTGAATCGTGTGTTTATGGCCCCAGACAGTGTGCTCTGCAAAATGTTCCAAAACACTCATCTCTAAGCTTTCAGCTATTTCTCCATTCTGCTCCAAATGCTCTGTGAAACATTTTAAAGAAGAAGAAAAAAAAATGAAAACAAGTTTTTCTATCAGTATGTAACATAAAGAAGATAGAATAATTATGATAACCATTTATGACTGAGTTATAAAGGCAGCTTGTTGGTTTTACTTACCACCCGTGTTTATCACTTAGGCCATCGTTTCTTTTTGAAATATGTAAGAGTTTTGCTTCCAGTACATGATCTTTACACTATAAAAGCAATTTTAGAACCATAGTTTTATAGTGAACCTTTTAGAAGATAATGGCTTAAATTTCTAGTTTCCCTCTTTATGGCAGTGATAGGATAGCTGTTTCTATAAACCAATCTAGATAATATGTCATATCTCTCTTCAGCAGCTACTGCACACACGATATAGGAAACTCTCCAGCTACTGGTTACTCATTAAAGTTAAGTGGTAGGGATCCACATGACAAGGTTAAGTTTCAACACTTTAAACCCTGCTGAAAGTTGCTAATAATAATGTTTAATTTTCATTCCAAGCATTTATGGTATCATCAACTTGAGCTGGTAGTTTTCTTCTTCTCATTAGTTGGAACCAATGAACCTCCCTGCAGAATAAAAATCTTAAGGCAGAATAACAAAATAGAGTCAGGATTTGACCCCTATTTAAATTAAACAACATAAATGGGTTTAATGGGAATGTCCTATTAACCAGAGGTAAAGTTTGATCAGGATTTTCAAAAAGACTAGAGATTTCAACACCCTAGCAGGGAAATGTTAACAAAAACATGATATTCAAATTGTGAGCACTCAATGCTTTCTTTGAATGGTCCACTATGAAGGGCAATTAAAATAACTAGTCCCTTATTAAAAAAATAAAATTAAATGTTTCCTTTTTTATTTGTGGATAAGGTTTCCAACAAATAATCACCCACAATATCTTGATACTGAAAATTCATGCTGCAAAAATTTCAGCCAAGTTCAAACCATCTCACAATTAAAAGAAGGAGAGAAAAGGAAGGATGTTTGCTATGGCAGGGAGGGCTGGAGAAAGGAATGGGAAGTCAGTGGGCTGCAGGGAGTTGGGACCCATGGTAGAGGTACAGGGCAGGCACCTGGTCTTGTGCTGTTCTTCAGTGTTATGCTCACGTGGGACTGTGCTATGGTGCCTCTCCCTGCTCATTCTCCTGTCATTCTGTCTGCTCCTCTCTCCTTTTTAGAGAGGCAATTGGAGGAGCTATTACATGGAAGGCAGATACCACTGCTATGCTTTCAACCCTCTGCCCCCTGCACGTAAGGTTTGTGATTTTGCAGCAGGGCAGGGTATCAGCAGTGATAGATGCTTACGTGTCCTTAGAGTATTGACCAGGTCAAACTTATCAATGGGTTTTTATTTCACAGGGTAGGTCATAAAGTATTCATTGCCCAAGGTCATCTAGACTCATGGAATATTTTAGATTGGAAAGAACTTCTAGAGGTCATCTACTTCAACCTGCCCAATGCAAGTTTATGTCAGGTTCCTTGAGGCCTGCTAAGCTTTGAAAAACTCCAAGGATAGAGATTTCACAACCTATATGGGCACCTGTTCCAGTGTCTGATCACCCTCATGGTAAAATATTGAAGGTTTTTCCTTATACCTATATTTGTACATCTTGTTTTTCATGCAAATACTTGCCTAGTAAGTCTGGTCTATAGCATTTAATCATCCTCTCCCCAGCCCTACAAAGATATTAAAACCCACTTTTGGCTCCTATGTTTCCTTGCAGACAATGATATATGTGGATACACAAAACAAGATAGCTTTAGATATATCACAGCTTTAATTTTGTTCCACTTTGAAGTGAAATAATTAATTCCAACCTTTTTCAGTAATACTGTTAGATCATCCCTTTGAGCATTGTGGGGAAAAACCCTGTTCTGAACTATCATCTCATTCCCCATGTTTATGATTCCTGCTTATCTGTTGTAAATTCTCTCGCTGTTGTTTCTATCTTACAGCCTCACTAGATCACCTAGATTCCTCTTAACATTTCCTTTCTTGTTTTTCACCTTTCTCCTGATTAAGACTTCTGAAGTGCATGCTTGAGGATTAGATTTAGGAACATGTGTAAGTGCCTCACCATGCCTGTAGAAGCAAAAGAAGGTATTCTTTTCTGAAGTGCCATGGTTCCAACAGCTCCAGCTGAGTGTCTTTACTCATCAAACAAGAGCTCTTGAGGGCCCTCTCAACCTTAGACACTCTTGCCTCCATCTCTTTGTGGTTTACCTCATGGCAGGAATGAATCCCACTGAATTCAACAGCAACACAGTGGTAGAAAGGAGGAGTCTCACACATACCATTCTTACTGAAGGTTTCCAACCTGTCCTCTGATACACTGATGGAAGCACATGCTGCCAGAGTTCTCATTTGTTGCTGCTTTCTGTGGTGCCTCTAGCTTATGAGTAAGTTCTTGTTATGTCACCTGAGTGACTCAGAGGACACATCTTGTTCAAATTCTTTGAGGATCATAGATGCTGTCAAATTATTTGAACCAGCACATCAAAAAGGCCAAATGTCTTTACAATTTTATGAAAAGAGGCAATAAATTATTTTTTTATTTCAAAATGCACCTTCAGAATATATTAGGTTAGTGATTAAATGTCATTTAGAAAGAATATTACTTCAGTTACAATGAATTACAATTTGGTTTTGAGTCCTATATTTATGCTATAAATAAAACTTCAGAGGCAAGAGCATTTGTATGTAAATGAACAACTGATGATCTTTAGACAATATAAAGTCCCTCTTAGAACTTCAGAAAGACTTTAGATGACAGTAGACTCTGTGCTTTAGCCCCTAAAATTTCAAGTCCTATTTCAAGAGCAGAAACCAGACTCCTATGATAGGACTAGACCATCTCAATAATACATGAAGTGTATCAGCATCTTCACAGGAGGGTCAGAGAAGCCAGGGCACCAAACACAGAATCTTTTAAACTCTCCAAAAGCATACAGACAGCATCTCCTCTTGTGTCCCATAGGTGAAATTAGTGATGCAGCCAACCTGTCCCAGTGGTCAGTGGTCAGAGCACTCCCTCCAGCCTCAACATGGCTCTGGTGCCCAGGAGCAGCACCTGGAGATGTTCAGCAGTTCTGAAGTGTAAGATCTCTGAGGCAAGAGCACCTGAAGCAGTTGGGTCACTCCATGCTACTCAGCACAGACTTTTTTAAAAATTATTTGGATCATGGAGAGTAAAGGTCAGCACATCTCCACCATCTACTATTTAGTATATAGTAACAAACAACAAATGCAAATGGAAACAAACAACAAATGCAAAACATAAATGCAAATTAGATTCCAGTTGAATCAATTGAAGACTGAGGTGCTCCTCTGTATTTTTTGGAAGAGAAAAAAAAAAGGTGATTCTAAAATATTGATGTCCAAAAATGCCAATGCTTCAAAGATTAGGCCATAGTTGGATAGGAATTTTCAAAATCAGAGCTGCAATAGTACAAGTGGAAGAGACATGCAGAGATGGAGAGAGGGGAGATGGCCAGAAGTCCATGTTTGGTAAATAATAAAGGTCACTGTAGTTTAAAGGAAAAGCTCATAATGAGATACACCTCATATATTTTGATATTTTATCTGCCACCAGCTTTTTTCAGGTACATCTCTGGATGCCTAAGATGAGATATCACAGTGTTTTAAAGGATTTTGCTAACTCTATGGATCAAATGAATCTTTCACAAAATATTTTCTCCATACCAAAAGAAACCAGAAATAGGTCCAAACAACAAGATCTTTATTTTCCTGCACTAGAAATCTGGGGGAAAAAAATCCTCTTGATTAATTTCTCAGTATCTGTATTCTGACCTTGCAGGATTTTTTCAGGTCTGCTGTGGGTTGTTATCATGCCTGCTGGAAGGAACTGCTGACATGCAAGCTAACCAAATTATACTGTTCTGCCTGAAAACAAGCAATTTTTAAGACAATATCCCAAGGATCTATTTTCATATGTAGAAACAGTGTTAGGTTATAAAATCTGCAATAAATGTTGACATTTTTGATTGGCATGTTTTTTTCAGAACTTCTAGGTATTTTGGGGAGTATTATTTTGAAAATCCATGTATTCCGAGAAAACAAACCATTATTTAGAAAAAACTCCTATTCATATTCTATTCTATTTGTATTATATTCCCAGTTTGGGACTGTAAACTGTTCTGCAGTTCTTGGTATAAACTCTGTGTTTTGGTCTTTCTTTTCTTTTCTTTTCTTTTCTTTTCTTTTCTTTTCTTTTCTTTTCTTTTCTTTCCTTTTCTTTTCATTTTTTATTGTCTTTTCTTTTTTTTCTTTTCTTTTCTGTCACATAACCTGTTTTGGTAGATTAAAGAATGGTAGTGGTCTGTGGCAGGGTTTGCACCTTTCAAGAGTTATGGTTTTGTTTTGTCACCAGACAAGGAAGGAAGGAAGGAAGGAAGGAAGGAAGGAAGGAAGGAAGGAAGGAAGGAAGGAAGGAAGGAAGGAAGACAAAATAGTAAACAAACAAACAAACAAAACACCCATCAAAAAACCCCCAGAAGGCAAAAGAGGAAATAAAGGAGGTGAACAGTAGAGCTATTTAGGAGAGCATGTCTTGGGGTCAGATAATGGCTTTAGAGGGATGTTTGCCTTGTTAATGGAGAGTGATGTTTAGCTCTTTATTTAAGTAGGAATTAATAGAATTAATTAATTCCCTTATTGGTGATTAATATCTGATGAGTAACAGGAAATACTAGAAGTTGGGGAGTAAAATGAACATTTTTCCAGACAGGCTAGTCAGCACAGAAATAAGGCTCAGAATTTCTGCCATTGATCACGACCAGGTGAGGAGAGGAGGCTAAATTGTTCCTCTAGCTGGGAAGGAGCAAAGAGCTTCCAGCAGAGGAAGGGTCCATTACTAACAATTTGGAAACTGGCCTTGGTTTTCATAGGTGTAGTTACCAGGCAGTTTCTAGCATACCTGCAGCCAAGTAGGCACGGGTACTGTGAGTGAGCCACCCATGTCTTGTCTTCCAATAAATTTAGCCTGTGCTGGTAGTAACACAGAGATGGACTGCTTGGAATGAAAGTCTGGTCACAGGACAGCTCTTTGTGGAGGCAGGTCTTCCTCAAAGTTTGCACCTCATAGCAGTTTAACACATAAATCAACACATAAATGACACACCAAACTACAGTTCTTTTGAAGGTACTCCCTTGAGTTCAGGGTTAAGGGATCTCATGAAGAAGGGAAAGTTGAGAAAGAAAGCCATCCTTTCTCCTAAGTTCAGTGTATGAATGCCTCATGCTATTGACAGTCTTGCTTCTCTAATTTATGTGAAAAAGCTTGCAGGAGAATATCCCAACATCTTGGAATATTAGTGCAATGTATTCCAACACTTTTCATATTAATATCAGAGCCCTACTACAGCTGCGAGCATGTTCCATGTGCTGACTGGACAGCTTAAAATGTGCATCCTATCATGCTGTTCACCTCATCTGACATTTTGCTCATGGTTTATTATACAATAGTAATGCCTGATTTGGGTTTTCCTGGAGGTGCATACCGTGTATTATAGGCTACACAACAGGTCAACAAAATAAATGAATTATTCCTAACAGCTATGTGCTTTGACAACTTATTCCTGACTCTTGTATGCTTGTCACCAAGAATGGCTATGAGTATCCCCTCCTCCATACAATTAGGTAGAAAGCTAAAAATCTTACAAAGAGATGCAAAACTAGAGCATACATGATACCTTGCACTATTATATAACGTGAAAAAGGTTATTAACAAGGAACTCAAATGAACTCAAAACATGATACCATGGTAAACCGACCTTTGCAGGTGTTGCTACAGAGGCCCTCCAGCTTGCACTCTGGCTGCTTTTCTGCTTCGAACAGCCACAGTGTGTACGTGATTTCTACTGTTCCCTCTTTTCCTGCTTTTGAGCATCTTACACTGTTTCATAAATTTATGTTAACAATCCCTCTCTCTGTGAAAAAATTGCTACCACCCCCTGTGACAGATATGTAATTCAGGCACAACGACAGAGAGATTCTTCAAATCCATATAAATATAAAAAGCTCCATATAGGTGCTCAGCTGGTTTTCATCAGCTCAGTAAGCATCTGTCAGTGACTTGAGGCAACTACAAGCTCAGGTACTTTGGATTTGATATGGATAGGCTCCAGATCCTCTCTGTCCTGGCAACATGGAGCAAAGCAGTGAACTGGGCTTCCTGAACTCTGGTCAGTGTCCTGCAACATGACTGGTCTTCCTTTCCCTCTTTTTACCCTGCAACAAAGTCCTTCTATTAGTATCTACCCTACATCACAATTAAACCAAGTGTATTTCAGTATTCCTGTTACCTATTTGCAAACGTAGTCATTGTGAAGGCTTGCTTAAAATTCCAGTGTAGCTAACCCCAAAACTGCCCTAATAGATGCCTTAGAGAAGAAGTGTATATCTACAGAAAAAAAATATTTATAAATAAGGGAATAAGAGACTACCACTGCTGTTTAAATTACTTCCTTTCTTTAATTAAAATATAAAATCAGAAACATTGATGTAAGACAACATATCAACAGTAACTCACTGGAAAGAAAACCCTGAAAATACCAAACATATGTGACATTTGGTTCCTGATCAAAAAAGATTATACATATCAGCTGATCCTTCCAAAAGGCAGGATATGTAACACATTTGGATGTACACATTTGGAAAATGCAATGCGATCTTGAAACCCGTCTTCTAAAATCCAAAAGAATATGTTGTTGATATTTGCCATAAAGTATAGTGACACTGACTCTAAAGCTGCACTTTAGCATGCCATTTTCCTTGTCCCTCTGCAGGTGTGATATACTGTACCTGCAGCCTTGAGAAGCCAAGATTCCTTGGGATGTTCTTGCCTTGGAGATTTCGTCAAGTAGATCCTCTTACTGACATCTGAACCCAGGATGACCTTGGACCATGTGGACATGCTAGAATTTCACACGACTCATCTCTGTAGGTATTATATAGTCTGAAGGCAAAATATCAGGGGAATTTGTTGTCCTATAAATGCAGACCTGTATTTTGCAATAAATACTTAGATGAGGACTGGCTTTGTTACACAGCACAGCCCCTCTGCCTGCCAGAACGCTGGCAGCTGCCTGGTCCCTGTATTCAACCAGCAGACCATGCCTTGGTTATCTGACATATGAACAAGTAGGGATTATATTAATTACCATAAATGTCTTCTCATAATACATAATTTTAGAAGGGCTTATTTAATAACAGATAACAGATGGGAAAATACACTTGTTCCCACACTGTAAAAAATAAAATAATTCATCACTAAGTGTTTTACTTTTGTTAGCTTCTAGTTCTTCTGGAATCTATGGCTACATTTCAATACTGGCTCAACTTGTGCTCACAGACTGTTTTCCTTATGATTATTTAAATTAATTGATGATTTTAAGCACCACTAGAGGGCACAGAATTATAACAATATTTCTTAATGGATCACAAAAAGTACATCAGGAACTGGAGTTCAGTAATGTTCATAGTTTATTGGCCAGATCCTCAGTTTAAAGCCTCAGTCCTATCAACAGTGATGCACATGTGCTGCTGTGAGCTGTGCCATTGCCCACCCCAGCAATTAAACAAAGCTCAAGGGTTAGTGCCCCTGGGGCAGAGGCCTGGCTCAGTGGGTTGGACTATCTGCTCTCAGTTGAAGTTTGGCTTTCCAGAATTTGAGTGTCAGCCCTCAAATCAAGTGACTAAGGCCACTAGAGTTTAAATCTAAGCATGGTTCTGGAGGAGTGGCTGATGGTAAAGGCATGCTGTACATCTTTAGCTGTAAATGATTTTCACAGGGATGAGAAAAATGAAGAGTATAAACACTTGCGTATATCAAACCAGGGAAATGCAAACAAGTAGTAAATGAAGGATTAACTAACCCAATTTACAATTCAAAGAAAGAAGAGTAGATATGTGCCACTGGAAAGCTTAAATATTAATGGGATTTCTGTGGATAGTTGTATCAACTACTTAACATCTGTTTTGACATGTGTGCTGTTTCTGCCATCCTTTATCACGAGTCTGAGTGGCCACTGTAGTTCACATGTTAGAAAGTTCCTGTGTGAACTGGACTGCAGTGGAGGAGAAAGTGCAGTGAAGACAGGAAGAAGTTTAAACTCGTCATTTAAAGACATCCGATTGAATGGCATTGGACACATCGTAGCAATGAATTAGCACTGGTGATGTGTCCATGTTGCATTAGTAGGGGCACAAGTTCATGTTCACTGCCAGAACGTGAAATGAGTCTTACAGTTTGTTCTTTTCTGGGAGTTGAAGACTGTGTGTTAATCAAAGCCTGAGAGCCTGGCCTCTAACTACACAGCACAAAGGAAAAAAAAAATCTGAAAATTATTTTCTGAATGTTTCTATTGAATTTCGCTTAACATTAGCATACACCTTACTGTTTTTCATTAACACTTCAGGAATTAGTGTCACATTTGCACATCGTGGCGCTCAGCCTGCAAAACCAGTGACATGCAGCTATTTCTCGTGAAGTGGGTGCTGAAGTGCCGGGGGGTGTCTCGTCCTGTCCCCGGGGCAGCGCGGGGCTCCCAGGCATCCTGGGGGACGGCCGGCGCTGCCGAGCTGCGGCCCCACGAGCGGCACGGGCGGCGACTGCCCGCAGCAGGCGGCCGCGGGGTGCGGGGGGAGTGTTGAGGGATGGCCGGGGGTCGCCCGCCGAGCACGGGCGATAACCCACGGGCAAAGCGGGCGCAGTGCGGCCGCCGGGCGGGCAGCGCGGTGCGGCCGCGCCTGCGGGTGCCGGGGTGGGTGGTGTTTTTTTCCGCAAGCTCACCTTGATGCGGCGGGGCGTAAAAGGGCCGCGCTCGGCAGGGGGAGCATCGCTGTCTCGGCGCAGCGCGGGCACCGAGCGGCGGCACCGCTGCGCTCCGGCCGCACCGCGCCGGGGCCGGAGCTGACGGGGGCCGTGGGGGAGCCCGCAGGAAGGGCAGGCCCGCCGCTGCCCCTGGGATCTGCTGCCTCGCCGCCGCACGAGGCCGGGACACGGCGGAAGCGCCGGAGCGGCGTGCCGGGCCGCGCCGCCCCCTCGGGGGGGACACCCGGCGGCTCGTCTGCGCTGCCCCGCCCGGGCCGGCCGCGCTCCCTGCCCGCAGTGGGGTCCCGCCGCCGGCCGATCCTCCCCCGCGCCGCCGCCGGGACTTACGGCAGTTTTGTTACTTTCTCGGACTTACATGGACATTTCCCGGGAGCGCGCGTAGAACGCGGGCGCCGCGTCCCGCCAGCCGCTCGCCGCCCTCCTCACCGCGGGCACCGCCGCTGTCTCTGCCGCTCGCGCCCCGGGACGCGAAGGCTCCCGGCGGCGCGGCCCCCGCCTGCCCGCACCGGCCCGCCTGCCTCGCCGACTTTCTCCGCCGCTCGGAGCGAGAGCAACAGCTTGCCCGGCCCGGCCGAGACAAACGACGCGGGAGGCAGCGAGGGAGCGGGCGGCGGCGGGCACCGCCGAGCCGCGGCCTCTCCGCCGGAGCCGCGAGGAGCTGCCCTCCCTCCCTCCTCCCCGTCCCGGGCCGCGGAGCCACGCCGGGCGGCGCTGCGGGGACCGGCG